>NC_066860.1:29298393-29611477 GCF_025177605.1 Cucumis melo | reverse complement strand
CACGACATATCGGGAAAAGGTGGGCAGAGTGTGATCTAGGAGGCGCGACTTGGATAGTGACTATAATAAAACCTAACGAGGGATAGCTCTGCCTCGGTCGACGAATGATCAAAGGAGGCGAAGATCGAACGGGGATGTAGTGGCTAGAATTCAATGAGACCACAAGCCCTTCCAACCGAATATGGGGAACATCTAACAAGGACCGAATAATCATAATCCATCCAATCGTCCTCTCAATTGTTTCATATGTAAGGGACCACATTTGGCGAGAGAATGTCTCAATTGAATTGCTTTCCAGCCCTCTTTAGCCTCGGATTCAGACGATAAATCGAGGCAAGCAGAAGGTGAATGTTCTTAAATAGAAGAAGGTGATAACCCAAGAATGGGGCCTTTGAAATTCTTATCATCTCTCCAGAAGAAGGTGGGGGAGACGAGTGGACCGATGGAAAAGGGTCAGATGTACGTTGACACTTAGATCAACCAAAAAGCAACCAAGAGTACTATGATCGGTTCTGGTGCAACTCACAATTTCATTTCTGAATAAGAAGCACGTTGGATAGGATTGGGAGTAAAAAAGGATATAGACAAGATGAAAGCCGTTAATTCCGAAACCTTCCCAATCGTAGGAATATCGAAGAAGACATCCCTAAACTAGGCGAATGCAGTAGGAATGTTGATTTGATCGTGGTTCGCATGGATGATTTCCATGTGGTACTAGATATGGAATTCCTCTTGAAACATGAGGTCATTCCCATGGCACTGGGGTGAAAATGATTTCAGCCCTACAACTGAAAAAAGGGCTCAATATTTGAGCTGACCTTTACGACCATCCCGTTGGTGGATGAGCAAGTTGAAACTGGGACTGTTTCAACAGAGATCCAGAAAGTTATGAATGAATATGTTGATGAAATGCCTCATGAACTGCCAAAGTCACTGCCTACTCGACGGGGGATTGATTATGAGCTTGAGCTTGACCTAGGAGCCAGACCAGAATGGCTCCACCTAAGCTAGCTTAGCTCAGAAACAATTAGATTAGTTGTTGGCTGGGAGATTCATTAGACCTGCTTTGCCCTATGCTGTTTTAGAAAAAGAAAGATGGAACACTTCGACTATGTTTAGACAACCGAGTACTAAACAAGGTTACAGTTCGAAACAGGTATCCTCTCTCGATGATAAATGATTTGTTTGACCAATTGAATGAGGCTCAGTACTTCATGAAGCTTGACCTCCGGTTAGGCTACTACCAGGTTCGAATAGCACAAGGGGATGAATCGAAAACTACTTGCGTAACAAGATATGAGGCCTTCAAGTTTCTCGTAATGCCCTTTGGCTTGACAAACGCCCCCGCAACATTTCCAACCTTGATGAATTAGGTATTTCACGAGTATTTAGATCAGTTTGTGGTGTTTTATCTTGATGATATTGTGGCTTTCGGTTCAAATCTTGAAGAACACCAGGTCCATCTTTGATTAGTCTTTGACAAGCTCTGAAAAATCAGTTATCTATTAAGAAAGAGAAATGTACTTTTGCTCAACCACGTATCAACTTTCTGGGTCATGTCGTCGAATGCGGAAAGATTCGAATGGACGAAGATAAACTACGAGTTATTAAAAAGAGTGGGAAGCGCCGCTCCATTAACTGAGTTGTTGATGGACGAAGATAAACTACGAGATATTACGTTCCTTCCTCAGATTGGCTAATTACTATCATCGGTTCATTGAAGGATTCTTAAGAAGCGCCGCTCCATTAACTGAGTTGTTGAAGAAAGGCAAGGGTTAAAGATGGCCAGTTCAATGTCAATTTACTTTTGATGAGTTAAAGACAACAATGACAAAGGGTTCTGTCCTTGGATAGGTTAACGAGTCTAAGCCATTCGTAGTTGAGACCGACGTGTCAAACTTTGCTCTTGGAGGTCCTCACACCATTGCTCCGATACACCCTAACACCTTTCCAGACTTCGGGTCTTTGGCTAACCCGTCTTTCCAAACTTCAAGGCTCTAGACAACCACTTTATCGCAGAGGCATCAACCTATTATGATACCACTCTATCACGTGGTGTCACCTTCTCTTGAGGCATTGACCTGCTCTAATACCACTCTGTCACGTGGTTAGATCTGAAGTTAACCCAACGTGCGGCACTTGGCTAAATAATATGCCCACGTTAGCCAAGTAAGCCTTTTATGGGGGTTAGTGCACCAAGCACTGATGATGAATGTGCAACGAAAGTATTTGAGATGCTTGATGGGCAAGAAAGGGTCTAGGCGAATGAGGGAATTAGGCTTAACACTTCCTTGGAATTATTCCCTTTATTCCAAGAATGCTTAAATACAAATGGGCTACAATGCGTTATCCTTTGCCAGGGTATTGCCATTTGCAAAGGATGAGGCAAGGTTGCCTTGGTTGGCTAAGACATGCCAAATACCAAGGTTGATTACAAATGAGCCCCTTACTCCTATTTATAACCTCCACAACCAACCTAGGGGCTTAGAAGGTCGTTAAGGACCTATCTAGAACATCCAAGGTGGTTTGGTCCTTTACAATTAATTCTAGAACATTATGAGCCTTCCATGATTCTTCTGACTGTCATCTCATCCTTCTGGACCGTCATAAAAGCTTCTGGACGTGTCTGGATGGTGCTAGGCAGGGCGTGCACCGACATGTGCCATCCGAGCCTCTCGCGCACATTCTAGCCACATCTCGGGCGTTCGCAGGCCTTCTAAAATCTTCCTGAGCCTTCCCTTTCATCATCGAAAGCTCTAAAAGCATCTAACACTGTTTAGGCCTTCAGCGGACATAGGCGCGGGCACAGGGTGCCGCGTGTCAAGGGCATACTTGTCCAAAGTATTATTTACCTATGGTCTTATGCCCGAATACCCCTAAATCGCTTTATCTTTATGTTTTGAGAGTAGTCTAGGTTAATTCTTTCGTTTTCGTGTCGCCGAGCCACAATGTGACATTTTAGCTTTTTCATATGCAAGCTTGCCAAGGCCAAAAATCTCAATATGTACTATAGGGGGTACCTGAGTAGTTCGACCCCCGCCCAAGGCTTGTCGCACTCTTTGCAAGCTAAGCTATTTTCTTTGCAATTGACAGTCTTCAATGCTTTCTTTTAGGATGTTTTCAACAATTTACTTTCTCTCTCCCATTTTATAAAAACATTTTCCCGAGAACGTGGAGGGAGGCTACATCATACCGCAAGTTTGTCCGCGGATTTCGAATATTGAACGGATGACTTGTTGACCGAGCAGAACAAGTGCCGCACAATCGTGTTTGAAAGGTTACGATTGTGACAAGTGGTATCAGAGCCAAATCGGCTAGTTTATAATAAGACCGAAATATGTCGTCGGCGAACCCTTCAGGCAAGGCCTAGAGAGACCGACTGGTAGAGCTGGAGGAGCAGATGCTTTCCCTAGCTGAAGTTCCTGATTCCATCCGCTTCTTGGAGTCCCGTCTCGAAGAGATCACTGAGAAAACTGACACAATCGATGTGGTAGTTGGCCGTGTCGAAGGATTACCAATACAGAAGTTGTTGGCAAGAGTCGACACTCTAGAAGAAAACATTGGAAGAACTGTTAACTACGAATATTGAGACAGTTCGTCGGGCTTTGTTGCCCACATGGAAGAACGTGTCAATGAGCTAGATAGCTCCCAGAAAACACTCTTAGAGATGATAAACGACATGTCGGAGGATTTTCGAGCAACCCTCGATGTCGTCAGAAATGAAATCGTGGATGTGAATGCGAGATTGAACCTCACAATGCGAGCAATCGCAAACCAAGCTCCAGCTGGAGGAGCAATTCCAGTTAGCAGAGTGAAGATTCCGGAACCAAAGCCCTTCTGTGGGGCAAGAAATGCAAAGGCCCTAAAAAACTATATTTTTGACCTCGAGCAGTACTTTAGAGCCACAAACACGATCACCGAAGAAGCCAAAGTTACATTGGCAACGAATCATCTGTCTGAGGATGCCAAGCTATGGTGGAGGTCCCGGTATGTTGACATGCAAGAGGGACGTTCTACGATAGATACTTGGGACGCTTTGAAGAGAGAACTCCGCTCACAGTTCTTCCCCGAAAATGTTGAGATTTTGCCTCGACGAAAGTTGCGCGAGCTGAAACACACCGATAGTATTCGGGAGTACGTGAAACAGTTTGCAGGCTTCATGTTAGACATTCGAGATATGTCAGAAAAAGACAGTTTTCTGTTTTGTCGAAGGGCTGAAACCGTGGGCCAAGACCAAGTTATATGAACAAATGGTCCAAGACCTCACGTCAGCATATGCAGCAGCTGAACGGTTGTTTGATCTGATCAGTGGCTCTTAAGATGTGCAACGTCACCAAAGTTCCTCACCTGGAAGGAATAGGAATAGTAGCCCGAGTTCTCCCAAAGCTGTCGGGGGAGACAAACGTTCTGGGAAAGACCGCAGACCTTACCTGTCAACCACAGAGAACACATGGCGAAGGCCGAATAATCGAAGCCCACCCAAGCGTCTCCTCAGTTGTTTCATATGTGAGGGGCTACATCTGACAAGAGAATGTCCGAATAAAGTCGACTTCCATGCGTTTCAGGCCTCATTAATCACGGATTCAGATGATAAGTCGAATCAAGCTGAGGGTGAAGTGGGCCAGATAGATGGGGGTGAAAAGACTCGAATAGGGGCCATAAAATACATGTCGTCTCTCCAGAAAAAGTCAGGGGAGAGACACGTACCAACAAAAGGGGGCTTATTGTATGTTGATACCTGGATTAACCAAAAACAAATTAAGAGTACTATGGTTGATTTCGGTGCAACTCATAACTTTATAACGAAGGCAGAGGCCAGACGTCTAAGACTCCGTTGGAAGAAGAATTCAGGAAGAATGAAGGTCGTGAATTCCATTGCCTTACCTATCGTCAGACTAGTGAAACAAACGATGATAAAGTTGGGAGGATGGAAAGGCCCGGTGGACTTTGTGGTTGTAAAGATGGAAGACTTCGATGTAGTGCTGGGAATGGTGTTCCTCCTTAAACATCAAGTCATACCAATGCCCTCAGCCAGATGCCTAGTGATTACTGGATCTTTTCCCACAGTAGTGCAAGCAGATATTCGCCAACCTAACGAATTTAAAATGATATCGGCCATGCAACTAGATAAGAATCGTGTCCAAGAGGAACTACCATATGTGGAGATCCCGCTTGGGGCGTTGGGAAAGATGGAGGAGACAGTCCCCAAAGACACTCTGTGTGTCCCGGAGAAGTACCATTGTGTGATGCCAAAAAGTTGGCCCAAGTCCTTGTCTATGCGAAGGATGATCAACCATGGGATAGAATCGCCGCCAGAGGCGAAAGCGCCTGCGAATAATGCTCATCGTACAATGCCACCTGAGGTAGCTGAACTTTGAAAACAGTTGAAGAAGTTGTCGAGTAGAGGATTTAGTAGACCTGTACAAGCTCCGTATGGAGCCTCGGTCCTTTCATTGAAGAAGAAGGACAGAAATTCACAACGGCGTATCAAGCGAAGTACCCGGAATAAGCTCACAGCTAGCCGCAAATATCCATTTTCCCTACTCCCCAACCTGGTTGACCGCTCACGTGGGGTGAAGTGTTTCCCGAAGTCAGACATCCGACTGAGGTATTGTCGAGTAAAAGCAACAGAGGCAAAGGGGCTCAAGACAACTTGTGTCACTGAACTTAGAGCATACAAGTTCCCCATGGCGCCATTTAGTCTTACCGATGCCAAGGAAAGAAAGTGTTGTTTTGTGTAGGAACAGATAAACTTGTTGGGTCATGTGATGGAGTTTCACCAAGACCAAAAATCTCAATATGTATTATAGGGCTACCTGAGTAGTCCGACCCCCACCCAAGCCTTGTTGCACTCTTTGCAAGCTAAGTTATTTTCTTTGCAATTGACAGTCTTCAATGCTTTCTTTTATGACGTTTTCAACAATTTACTATCTCTCTCCCATTTTATAAAAACATTTTCCCGAGAACGTGGAGGGAGGCTATATAATACTGCAAGTTTGTCCGCGGATTTCGAATATCGAACGGCTGACTTGTTGACCGACCAGAACAAGTGCCGCACAATCGTGTTTGAAAGGTTACGATTGTGACACCGCGCTTGCCTATCATTGAAGACTGCATCCGCTTGGGGCACGCACGCTACCTGTCGCATGTCACGAACATGCTTGTCCATGGCGTGTTTGCCTATAGCCGCATGTCCAAATACACCATAGTAGTTGAACCCCCGCCCGAGCCTTGTCGCACTCTTTGCAAACTAAGCATTTTCTTTGCAATTGACAGTCTTCAATGCTCTATTTTATGATGTTTTCAACAATTTATTCTCTCTCACAATTTAGAAAACCATTTTCTCAGTAACGTGAAGGGAGGCTACGTCATATCGCGAGTTTGTCTGCGGATTTCGAATTTTGAACGGCTGACTTGTTGACTGAGTAGAACAAGTGTCGCACGATCGTATTTGAAGGGTTACAATAGTGATCGCGCGCGTTGTGCAGGGGCGTCGTCTGTGTGGGACGCGCGTGCATCGTGCCGTGCGCATCATGCCTGAGCGGGATTGGGCGGCCATCTGGTTGGCGTGCCCACCTATGTGCACGCATGCAGAGCTGGCCGCCTGGCCATGCAGTGGCCATGCGCATGGGTTGTGCTGGGTGTCAAGGGCATAATTGTCCATGGTATTATTTACCGATGGTCGTATGCCCGAATACCCCCAAATCACTTTATCTTTATGTCTTGAAAGTAGTTTAGGTTAATTCTTTCGTTTAGGTGTCGCCGAGTCATAGTGTGACATTTCGGCTTTTTCATATGCAAGCCTGCCAAGGCCAAAATTCTCAATATGTACTATAGGGGGTACATGACTAAGTCCGACCCCCGCCCAAGCCTTGTCACACTCTTTGCATGTTGAGTTATTTTCCTTGCAATTGACAGTCTTCAATGCTTTCTTTATGACGTTTTCAATTATTTACTTTCTCTCTCCCGTTTTATAAAAACATTTTTCCAAGAACGGGAAGGGAGGCTACGTCATACCGCGAGTTTGACCGCGGATTCCGATTTTCGAACGGCTGACTTGCTGATTGAGCTAAGCAAGTGCCGCACAATCGTGTTAAGAAGTTACAATTGTGACAAGTGGTATAAGAGCCAAATTGGCTAATTGACGATAAGACCGAAACATGTCGTCGTCGAATCCATCGGGCAAGGCCCAGAAAGACCGACTAGTAGAGCTTGAAGAACAGATGCTCTACCTAGTCGAAGTTGCCGACTCCATCCGCTACTTGGAGTCTCGTCTCGATGAAATTTCCGAGAAAACTAATACGATCGATGCGGTAGCTGGCCGTGTCGAAGGGTTTCCGATACAAGAGTTGATGACAAGGGTCGACGCCCTGGAAACAACTATAAACATCGGAAGAACTGTCAACTACGAGCGTGGAGACAGTTCGACGGGCTCTGTTACCCATATTGAGGAGCGTGTTCAAGAGCTGGATAGCTCTCAAAAGACGCTGTTAGAGATGATGTCAGAGGACTTCCGAGCTACCCTCGATGTCGTCAGAAATGAAATCGCAGATGTGAATGCGAGACTGAGCCTCACAATGCGAGCAATGGCAAATCAAGCTCCCGCTGGGGGAGCCATTCCGGTTAGTAGAGTGAAGATACCGGAACCAAAGCCCTTCTGTGGGGCAAGAGACGCGAAGGCCCTAGAAAGCTATATCTTTGACCTGGAGCAGTACTTCAGGGCCACAAACACGGTTACAGAGGAAGCCAAAGTCACGTTGGCGACGATGCATCTGTCTGAGGATGCCAAGTTATGGTGGAGGTCCCGATTTGTTGACATTCAGGAGGGACGTTGCACCATAGATACTTGGGACGCTTTGAAGAGAGAGCTTCGCTCACAATTCTTCCCTGAAAATGTCGAGATCTTGGCTCGACGGAAGTTACGCGAGCTGAAACACACCGGTAGTATTCGGGAGTATGTGAAGCAGTTCGCGGGACTGATGTTGGATATACGCGATATGTCCGAGAAAGACAAAGTTTTCTGTTTTGTCGAAGGATTGAAGCCGTGGGCGAAGACAAAGCTATATGAACAAAGAGTTCAAGACCTCACGTCCGCGTACGCTGCAGCCGAACGGCTGTTTGACCTGTCTAACGACTCTCAAGATACGAGACGTCATCCAAGTTCCTCATCTGGAGGAAGTAGGAACAACCGCCCAAGTTCTCCTAAAACTACAGGAGGGGACAGACGCTTTAATGGAGATCGTAGATCCCATCAATCGAATACTGGAAACTCCTGGCGAGGATCAAGTAACCAGAATCTGTCCAATCGTCCTCTTAGTTGCTTCATATGTAAGGGACCACACATGGCCAGGGAATGCCCGAACAAAACTGCTTTCAATGCATTCCAGGCATCTTTAGCCTCAGATTCAGACAATCAACAAAGTCAGACCGAGAGAGAAGTAGACCAGACAGAAGAAGTTGATAACCCTCGAATGGTGGCCTTGAAATTTCTGTCATCTCTCCAGAAAAAGGTGGGGGAGACGAACACGCCAGTGGAAAGGGGCTTAATGTACGTTGACACCTGGATCAACCAGAAGCCAACCAAAAGCACTATTGTTGACTCCGGTGCCACCCACAATTTGATAACAGAAGTAGAAGCTAAACGTTTGAATCTCCGCTGTGAGAAGGATGCTGGAAGAATGAAAGCCGTGAATTCTGCTGCCCTACCTATCATCGCACTAGTGAAACGAACGATGATAAGATTGGAAGGATGGAGTGGCCTCGTAGACTTTGTAGTAGTAAAAATGGATGACTTTGATGTGGTACTGGGAATGGAGTTCCTACTTGAACATCAGGTAATCCCAATGCCTTTGGCCAAATGCTTGGTGATCACTGGACCTACACCCTCGGTTGTACAGACTGACCTACGTCAACCAGATGGATTGAAAATGATCTCGGCCATGCAATTAAAGAAGGGTCTCTCTCGAGACGAACCAACATTTATGGCCATCCCACTCAAATCGTCAGAGAACTCAGGGGAGACAGTCCCTAAGGAGATCATGCGCGTGCTAGAGAAATACCGTGATGTGATGCCCGATAGTTTGCCCAAGTCTTTGCCACCTCGGAGAATGATTGATCATGAGATCGAGTTAGTGCCAGGGGCAAAACCGCATGCGAAGAATGCTTATCGTATGGCGCCTCCGGAGTTAGCTGAACTTCGGAAACAGTTAGATGAACTACTGAATGCAGGGTTTATCAGGCCTGCAAAAGCTCCGTATGGGGCCTGAGAATGTCAAGGGCATAATTGTCCATGGTATTATTTACCGATGGTCGTATGCCCGAATACCCCCAAATCACTTTATCTTTATGTCTTGAAAGTAGTTTAGGTTAATTCTTTCGTTTAGGTGTCGCCGAGTCATAGTGTGACATTTCGGCTTTTTCATATGCAAGCCTACCAAGGCCAAAATTCTCAATATGTACTATAGGGGGTACATGACTAAGTCCGACCCCCGCCCAAGCCTTGTCACACTCTTTGTATGTTGAGTTATTTTCCTTGCAATTGACAGTCTTCAATGCTTTCTTTATGACGTTTTCAATTATTTACTTTCTCTCTCCCGTTTTATAAAAACATTTTTCCAAGAACGGGAAGGGAGGCTACGTCATACCGCGAGTTTGACCGCGGATTCCGATTTTCGAACGGCTGACTTGCTGATTGAGCTAAGCAAGTGCCGCACAATCGTGTTGAGAAGTTACGATTGTGACACTGGGCACGGGTGCTGGGGCCAATAGTCGTACCAATGGGCATCTAGGCGTGCCATGGGGCCGTGCACCTAGGTTGTCCGTGGCACGCATGTGGTAACTGTCCTCGAGAGGCACACGCCAATCTCATGGGTGTGTGGTGTGGCCACCCGCAAGCTGTCTTAGGGCCACGTTGGGACTCCTTCGTGCCCATCCTGAAGGACTCGTAGGCACATAGCGGCGCAACTTTGGGGTGATTCTTGTGTCATTTCGTGGGATGTAACATCTAGTACAAAATGCAAATGTGCTAATTCCTTATGCCGCTAAACTTCTGCTTGAGATTGGGCTTGCTTTATTTTGAAAATTTGTACTTGGTTATTATGTATCTTACATTTGAGTTTGATAGACACAATGATTATTTTTAAGTTGTTCTAATAGTAGACACAATGATTATTTTTAAGTTGTTCTAATAGTTAAAATGTTACACTTAGAGTTGTAATTTGTAATTGGTTTTGAGTTTCAATGTCATACTTAGACACTTATTGGGTAGTTTTTAGGTTGAAAGAAACTGTAAATTCTCTATTACATGGATGTAGTGTGCTTTTCATTTTCCATTATACTAATGTGTTTGCTTCTTTATTATGACATTTGTTCTTTAATACTACAGCACAGTGGTGTACCTGTTAAAATTAAGAGGCTTGCTTGAGATCCTAAAAGATTCCTTTTAGCACAATCGCGAGGCATAAACATGCAAACAAGGATTTGAGCTTATCTTTTAGCACAATCGCGAGGCATAAACATGCAAACAAGGATTTGAGCTCTAATAGAAAATGCAATTATGCTAATTCCTTATGCTGGTAAATCCAACTCTTACTCCACTTAGATTCTTAACACTCGATCCACGACAAATTACCTCGTCCATTAAATAAAAAGAAACTTCCAATTGGCTATGAATAAAAAGAAACTTCCAATTGGCTAATCCAACTCTTACTCCACTTAGATTCTTAACACTCGATCCAATTTGATAATTTTTTCTCAAAATAGTATCAAGGATTCTTTAATCACAAAATTTTAGTCATGTGCCACACTTCAAAAAAAAAAAAAAAAAAAAACTCTCACATCATAACTTTTCGTTATGCCGTCCAGAGTCACATATGTGTCTTGTATAGCAAAACATCTTTTTCTACATCCATATCCAATGCAAATTACCTCATCCCTCAAATAAAAACTTAATCTAGTAGGCTAATCACATTATTGCTACACTCTTCAACAATTAATCAATTTTAACAATCCATTCTCCAAACAATGGCCAAAGTTATTCAATCCTAAACTTCTAGTCCGATTCCACACTTTCAGTGTAATGGCCATCTATAAATAGTCCTCCATGTGCGCTTTTCCATTTTCAATTATATGGCCAAACCTTTTTTCCCATATGTGTCTTGTATAGCAAAACATCTTTTTCTACATCCATATCCAATGCAAATTACCTCATCCCTCAAATAAAAACTTAATCTAGTAGGCTAATCACATTATTGCTACACTCTTCAACAATTAATCAATTTTAACAATCCATTCTCCAAACAATGGCCAGAGTTATTCAATCCTAAACTTCTAGTCCGATGCCACACTTTCAGTGTAATGGCCATCTATAAATAGTCCTCCATGTGCGCTTTTCCATTTTCAATTATATGGCCAAACCTTTTTTCCCAGTCTAGGACAAATCGCCTCATTCCTTCGATAAAATCTTAATCCAATTGGCGAATCACATTTTAAGAGCACTATCTCAACAATAATCTGATTTCATAACCATTACTCCAAACAATGGAAAAAGTTCTTTAATTCAAAACTTGTAGTCCAAAACTTGCATATCCTTACTTTTCTATTTGTGTCGTTTACAGTTCTACATGTGTCTTCTTTTTAAATTACATTGGTATAGCCAAACTTTTTATCTTTAACCATGTCTATGGGAAATCAACTAATCCCTAAAATAAAAATTTAATCCAATTAACTAATATAACTCTTAGCACATTGTCTCAACACTAATCCAATTTGATAATTCCTTCTCCAAACAATGACAAGAGTTATTCAATCCTAAACTTCCAGCATAATGTCACACTTCAAGACAAAACTCTCATATCCTAACCTTTTTTTTTTCTGTCGTCTATAGTCCTCCATGTGTCTTTCTCCTATGTCATTTGTAAAGTCAAACTTTGTTTCCTATATCTATGTCCACGACAAATCACCTTGTCCCTTAAATAAAATCTTAATCCAATTGGCAAATATCACTCTTCTCGCACTTTCTCAAAACATAAATACAATTTGATAATACTTTCTCCAAACAATCACAAGAGATCTATAATAAAAAACTTGAAGCCAATGTCACACGTAAGTCTAGAACTCTTATATCCAATCTTTTCTTTTTCTGCCATCTATAGTCCTCCACATGCACTTTTCTAATTTCAATTATATGGCTAAATCTTTGTACATATATCCATGTTCAAGACAAATCACCTCATTCCTTCAATAAAATCTTAATCTAATTGGCAAATCACATCACCACTTAAATAAGAACCTAATCCAATTGGCTAATCATGTTCTTAGTTCTTTATCTCAGCACTAATCCCATTTGATAATCTTTTCTCCAAACAATAGCAAAGAGTTCTTCAATCTCAAATTTGTAGTCCAATGGCACAGTTCAATAAAAAACTCTTATATACTAACTTTTTGTTGAATCGTCTATAGCCAATTGTTTTTTTTCTACATCCAGGTCAAGGAAAATCATTGCATCCCTCTAATAAAAACATGATCCAGTAGGTCAATCTTACTAACAATGCGATATCTAAACATTTAATCAAATTTGATAATAATTCATTCTCCAAACAATACAAGAGTTATTTGTTTCTAAACTTTTAGTCCAATGTCACGCTTTAATCCAAAACTCTGATACCCTAAGCTATCTTTTTATGTAGCCAATAGTCCTCCATGTCTCTTTTCACAATTTCATTTGTATAGCCAAACCTTTTTTTCCAAATCCATGCGCAAATCACCTTATACATAAAATAAAAACTTAATCCAATTGACTAATCTCACTTTTAGTGCGCTATCTCAACACTAATCGAACTTGATAATCTTTTCTCCAAACGACAAAAGTTATTCACTCCTACACTTGAAGTCCAATGTCACACTTTAATAAATAAAAAATTCTCAAATCCTACCTTTTCTTTCCGGGCCATTTATAGTCTTCTATGTGTTTTTTTTTTTTTTTTTGTTCTATTTCATTTCTATAGCTAAACTTCTTTTCCCACATCCATGTCCATAGAAAATTATCTCATCCATTAAATAAAAACTTATTCAAATTTGCTAATCTAACTATTAGTGCATTATCTTAACACTTAATTAATCTAATTTAATAAAACTTTCTCCAAATTGTGGCAAGAGCTCCTCCTTAATCTAAAACTTGAAGTCCAATATCGCATTTCAATCCAACATTTGCATATCCTTTGTTTTCTTTCTGTGTTGTTTATAGTCTACCGTGTGTCTTTTCTCCAATTACATTTGTATAGCAAACTTTTCCTTCAATATCCATCTTCACGACAAATCACCTCAACCCTTGAATAAAATCTTAATCTAATTGGCTAATCACTCTCTTAAAGCACTATCTGAACACTAAATCAATTATACAATCCTTTCTCCAAACAATGACAAAAGTTCTTTAATCATAAATTTTTAGTCCTATGCCACACATTAATAAAAAACTCTCTTATCTGTACTTTTCGTTATGTGTCGTCTAGTCACCCATATAGCTTTTTCCAATTTCATATGTATAGCTAAATGTTTTATTCTATGTCCATGTCCGAGAGGCAAATAAACCCATACCTCAAATAAAAACTAAATCCAGTATGTTAATCTCACTACTAGTGCGATATCTCAACATTTAACCAAATTTAATAATTCGTTGTCTAGACAATGACAAGAGTTATTTGATTCGAAACATCTAGTCCAAAGCCGCACTTCAATCCAAAACTCTCATTATCTAAATTATCTTCTTGGGTCCCCTATATATAATCCTCTATGTGTCTTTTCCCAATTGAAATTGTATAGAGAAGCCATTTTTCTTGTATCTATGTCTATGACAAATCACCTTATACCTTAAATAAAAACTTAATTAAATTGGCTAATCTGACTATTAGTACACTATCTCAACAAAAATCCAACTTGATAAATTTTTCTCCAAACAATGGCAAAAGTTATTTACTCCTAAACTTGTAGTCCAATACTACACTTCAATCCAAAACTCTCATATCCTAATCTTTTCTTTTTGAACCATCTATAGTCCTCCATGTGTTTTTTCAATTTCATGTGTCTAGCCAAACTTTTTTTCATCAATATCCATGACCACGGCAAATCACCTAGACCTTTAAAATTAAAATTTAATCCAATTGGTCAGTCTCACTCTAAGTCCACCGTCAACACAATCCAATTTAATGACCCTTTCTCCAAACAATGACAAGTGTTCTTCACAAATCAAAAACTAGAATTCCATACCACACTTCAATTCAAAAAATTGCACCATCTGAATTCTAAGCATTTCTCAGCAACAAAAGCCAGGAATCCAGAGGGTGCAGTATCAAAAAGTCAGTATATACCATCAGATCCTAGGAGTAGTCCTAGTCCGGCTCTAGGACTAAACCTAGGATCTGATGGGATATAAAAGACTTTTTGGGACAACACCGTCTAAATTTCTGGCTTTTGTTGTTGTTCGATGCTTGAAATCGATAGGGTGCATTTTTTAACTCGTAGATCCTTAATTTTCTTTTAGTGTCGCTATAATCTACCATGTGTCTTTTTTTTCCAACATTTGTATATCCAATCTTTTTTTCCTATATCCATCCTCATGATAAATCACCTCTTCCCCTCGAATAAAATTTATCCAATCGGCTAATCACAGTCTTAGGGCACCATCTCAACAATAATGCAATTTGATAATTCTTGTTCCAAACAATGGAAAGAGTTTTTTAATCCTAAACTTTTAATCTTATGCCACACATCAATAAAAAACACTCATATTCTAACTCTTCATTTTGTCAATTCATAGTCACCCATGTGGCTTTTTCCAATTGCATTTGTTAGCCAAAAAAATTTTCCATATCCATTTCCAAAGCAAATCATCTCATAACTCAAATGAAAACTTAATTCAGTAGGTTAATCTCACTATTAGTACATTATCTTAACATTTAATCAAATTTAATAACTCATTCCTCAAAACAATGACAAGAGTTATTGATCCTGAACTTCTAGTCTAATCCCACACATCAATCAAAACTCACGTATCATTAGTTTTCTTTTTACGTCGTTTATAATCCTCTATGTGGTGTGTTTTAACCAATTCATTTGTACAGACAAACTTCCTACATCCATGTCTATCGCAAATTACCTCGTCCATTAAATAAAAACTTCTTCCAATTGGCCAATCTAACTTTTAGTGCACAATTTAAACACTAAATCCAATTTGATAATCTTCTCCAAATTGTCGCAAGAGCTACTCCTTAGTCCAAAATTTGAAGTCCCATACCGCAATTTAATCCAACATCCACATATCCTTAGGTTTTTTTTTTATAATACTCCATATGATGTCTTTTTCCAATTTCATTTGTATAGCAGAATTTCTTTCCTATATCCATGTCCACGAAAAATTACCTCGTTCATTAAATAAAAATGTCTTCCAATCGACTAATCTGACTCTTAGTGCACTTTAGATTCTTAAAACTCAATCCAATTCGATAATTCTTTTTTCAAGCAATGGCAAGAGTTTTTTAATCCCAAATTTTTAGTCATATGTCACACTTCAATAAAAAAACTCACATCCTAACTTGTCGTTTTGTGCCGCTATAGTCACATATGTCTTGTTTAGCAAAACATTTTTTTTCTATATCCATATCCAATGCAAATTACATCATCTCGTGAATAAAAACTTAATCTAGTAGGATAATCACACTATTAGTGCACTCTCCCAACATTCAATCAATTATAACAATCCATTCACTAAACAATGGAAAGAGGCATTCAATCCTACACTTTCAGTCCAATCTTACACTTCAATACAAAACTTTCAAATCCTAACTTTTCTTTTTGATCTATAGTCCTCAATGTGTCTTTCTCTTATGTCATTTGTATAACTAAATTTTTTTCCTATATCCATGTCCACCATAAATCACCTTGTCCATTAAGTAAAATCTTAATTCAATTGGCAAATATCACTCTTCTTGCACTTTCTCAAAACTTAAATTCAATTAGATAATCCTTTTTCCAAATAATCACAAGAGATCTTTATTAAAAAACTTGAAGCCAATGTCACACGTAAGTCTATAACTCTTTATAAATCCAATTGTTACTTTTTTTGTTACCTATAGTCCTCCATGTGTGCTTTTCCAATTTCAATTATATGGCCAAACCTTTGTTCCTATATCCATGTCCATGACAAATCACCTCATTTCTTCCATAAAATCTTAATCCAATTGGCCAATCACATTCTTAGAGCACTATTATCTCAATAATAATCTGATTTGATAACCATTTCTCCGAACAATGACAAAAGTTCTTTAATTCAAAACTGTCAATCCAAAACTCATACATTCTTACTTTTCTATTAGTGTCGTTTATAGTTCTTCATGTGTCTTGTTTTCCAATTACATTGGTATAGCGTAACTTTTTAACATATAATCATGTCTATGGAAAATCATCGAATCCCTAAAATAAAAACTTAATCCAATTAACTAATATCACTCTTAGTACATCGTCTCAACACTAATCCAATTTGATATTCCCTTCTACAAACAATGGAAAGAGATATTTAATCCTAAACTTCCAGTCTAATGTCACACTTCAATACAAAACTCTCATTTTTTAACTTTTCTTTTTGTGTCGTTTATAGTCCTCCATGTGTCTTTTTTCGATTTCATTTGTATAGCCAAACTTTTTTCGATATATACATGTCCATGCCAAATCACCTTGTCACTTTTGTAAAATCTTAATCCAATCGGCAAATATCACTCTTCTTGCACTTTCTCAAAACATAAATGCAATTTGATAATTCTTTCTCCAAACAATCGCAAGAGATCTTTAATAAAAAAACTTGAAGCCAATGTCACACCCAAGTCCAAAACTCTTATATTCAATCTTTTCTTTTTCTGCCATTTATAGTCCTCAATGTCTACTTTTCAATTTCAATTATATGGCCAAACCTTTTTTCCTAAATCCATGTCCAAGACAAATCACCTCATTTCTTCAATACAATCTTAATCCAATTGGCTATCACATTCTTATATCACTATCTCAACAATAATCTGTTATCATAACCATTTCTTTAAACAATAGCAAAATTCTTTAATCCAAAACTTGCAATACTCGCGTATTCTTACTTTTCTATTTGTGTTGTTTATAGTTCTTCATGTGTCTTCTTTTTCAATTACATTAGTATAGCAAACTTTTTAAACTATAACCATGTCTATGGGAAATCAACTAATCTCTAAAATATAAACTTAATCTAATTAACTAATATGACTCTTAGCACGCTGTCTCAACACTAATGCAATTTTAACTAATATGACTCTTAGAACGCTGTCTCAACACTAATCCAATTTGATAATTCCTTCTTCAAACAATGGCAACAGTTATTCAATCCTAAACATCCAATCCAATGCCACACTTCAATGCAGAACTCTCAT
This sequence comes from Cucumis melo, assembly GCF_025177605.1. Classification (NCBI taxonomy): domain Eukaryota; kingdom Viridiplantae; phylum Streptophyta; class Magnoliopsida; order Cucurbitales; family Cucurbitaceae; genus Cucumis; species Cucumis melo. Next base: position 29,594,036 of record NC_066860.1, on the reverse strand, counting down.
ATGTTAACTTTTCTTTTTGTGTCGTCTATAGTTTTCCATGTCTCTTTCCCCTATGTCATTTGTGTAGCCAATCTTTTTTTCCTACATCCAATGTTCACGACAAATCACCTTGCCTCTTCAGTAAATAAAATCTTAATCTAACATTCTTCGTGCACTTTCTCAAAACTTAAAAGCAATTTAATAATCCTTTCTCCAAACAATCGCAAGAGATCTTTAATCAAAAACTTGAAGCCAATGTCACACGTAAGTTTAGAACTCTTATATCCAATCTTTTCTTTTTCTGTCATCTATAGTCCTCCATGTGTGCTTTTCCAATTTCAATTGTATGACCAAACCATTTTTCCTATATCCATATCCATGACAAATCACCTCATTCCTTCAATAAAATCTTAATCCAATGCCATAATCACATTCTTAGAGCATTATCTCAACAATAATCTAATTTCTTAACCATTTCTCCAAACAATGGCAAAAGTTCTTTAATTCAAAACTGGTAATCCAAAACTCGCATATTCTTACTTTTCTATCAATGTCGTTTATATTTCTTCATGTGTCTTGTTTTTCAATTACGTTGGTATAACTAAACTTTTTACCCTATAACCATGTCTGAGAAATCACATAATCCCTAAAATAAAAACTTAATCTAATTAACTAATATGACACTTAGTATGCTGTCTCAACACTAATCCCATTTGATAATCCCTTCTCCAAGCAATGGAAAGAGATATTTAAACCTAAATTTGAAATGTAAACCCACACCTCAACCCTAAACTCTCAAATCTTAACTTTTTATTTTGTGTCGTCTATAGTTCTCTACGTGTCTTTTTCTAATTTCACTTGTAACTTTTTTCCCTTTATCCATGACCACAGAAAATCACGTGACTGCTTAAATAAAAATTTAATCCAATTGGCTAGTGGTTCTCAGTACTTTATCTCAACACTAATCTAATTTGGTAATCTTTTCTCCAAACAATTGAAATTGTATAGCGAAACCTTTTTTCATATATCCATGTATATGATAAATTGTCTTATATCTTAAATAAAAACTTAATCGAATTGGCTAATCTCACTATTGGTGCATTATCTTAACACTAATCCAACTTATAAATCTTTCTCCAAACAATGGCAAAAGTTATTTACTCTTAAACTTAAAATCCTGTGCCACTCATATCCAAAACTTTTCTTTTTGAACCATTTTGTCTAGTCAAACTTTTTCTTTTCAATATCCATGACCACGACAAATCACCTAGACCCTTAAAATTAAAATTTAATTCAATTGGTTAGTTTCACTCTAAGTCCACTATCAACACTTAATCCAATTTGATAACTCTTTCTCTAAACAATGACAAGTATTCTTCTCAAATAAAAAACTAGAATTCCATACCACACTTCAATTCAAAAAATTGCACCATCTGAATTCTAAGCATTGCTCAACAATAAAAGCCAGGAAATCCAGAGGGTGCAGTATCAAAAAGTCAGTATATACTATCAGATCCTAGGAGTAGTCCTAGTCCGGCTCTAGGACTAAATCTAGGATCTAATGGGATATAAAAGACCTTTTAGGACTGCACCGTCTAAATTCATGGCTTTTGTTGTTGTTCGATGCTCGGAATCCATAGGGTTCATTTTTTAACTCTCAGATCCTTAATTTTCTTTTAGTGTCGTTATAATCTACCATTTGTCTTTTTTCCATGAGCGATCTTTTAGTGCCACCTATAATCCTCCATGTCTCTTATCCCAATTTCATTTGTATAGTCAAACCTTTTTTCCAAATCCACGTCCATGACAAAATACCTTATTTCGTAAATAAAAACTTGATTCAATTGACTAATCTCACTTTTAGTGCACTATTTCAACACTAATCTAACTTCATAAACCTTTCTCCAAACAATGACAAAAGTTATTCACTTCTAAACTTGAAGTGCAATGACACACTTCAATAAAAAAAATTCTCATATCCTAACTTTTTGTTTTCGGTCATCCATAGTCCTCCATGTGTTTTTTTCAATTTGATTTGCATAGCTAAACTTCTTTACCTATATCCATGTCTATGACAATTTACCTCGCTCATTAACTAAAATCTTCTTCCAATTGGCTAAGATCTAACTCTTAGTGCATTATCCTAACACTCAATCAAATTTCATAATCTTTTCTCCAAATTAACGCAAGAGCTCCTTCTTAATCTAAAACTTGGAGTCCAATACCGCACTTTAATCCAACATTTGCATGCCCTTTGTTTTCTTGTGTCGTTTATAGTCTACCATGTATTTTTTTTTCTAATTACACTTGTATATCTAAACTTTTTTCTATATCCATCTTCACGACAAATCACATCACCTTGAATAAAATCTTAATCCAATAGGCTAATTACTCTCTTAAAGCACTATCTCAACACCAAATTAATTTGACAATTCTTTCTCAAAACAATGGCAAGAGTTATTGAATGGCAAATTTTTCATCCTATGCCACAAGGAAATGAAAAACTCTTATCTGAATTTTTTGTTATGTGTCGTAGTCAACCCATGTGGCATTTTCAATTTCATTTCTATAGCCAAACGTTTCGTTCTATGTCCATATCTAAGGCAAATCACATCATACCTCAAATAAAAATTTAATCCAGTATGTTTATCTCACTACCAATGCGATATCTCAATATTTAATCAAATTTAATAATTCATTGTCTAAACAATGACAATAGTTATTTGATTCGAAACATCTAGTCCAAAGTCACACTTCAATCCAGAACTATCATATTCTAAGTTATCTTTTTGGGTCGCCTACATATAGTCCTTCATGTGTCTTTTCCAATTGAAATTGTATAGCGGAACCATTTTTCCTATATCCATGTACATGACAAATCACCTTATATCTTAAATAAAAACTTAATCGAATTGGCTAATCTCACTATTAGTGCATTATCTTAACACTAATCCAACTTATAAATCTTTCTCCAAACAATGGCGAAAGTTATTTACTCCTAAACTTAAAATCATGTGCCACTCATATCCAAAACTTTTCTTTTGGAACCATCTTATCTAGCCAAACATTTCTTTTCGAACCATCTTATCTAGCCAAACTTTTTCTTTTCAATATCCATGACCACGGCAAATCACCTAGACCCTTAAAATCAAAATTCAATCCAATTGGTTAGTTTCACTCTAAGTCTACTATCAACACTTAATCCAATTTGATAACCCTTTCTCCAAACAATGGCAAGTATTCTTCTCAAATAAAAAACTAGAATTCCATATCACACTTCAATTCAAAAAATTGCACCATCTGAATTCTAAGTATTGCTCAACAACAAAAGCCAGGAATCCAGAGGGTGCAGTATCAAAAAGTCAGTATATACCATCAGATCCTAGGAGTAGTCCTAGTCCGGCTCTAGGACTAAACCTAGGATCTGATGGGATATAAAAGACCTTATGGGACTGCACCGTCTAAATTCATGGCTTTTGTTATTGTTCGATGCTTGGAATCCATAGGGTGCATTTTTTAACTCGTAGATCCTTAATTTTCTTTTAGTGTGGTTATAGTCTACCACTTGTCTTTTTTCCAACAATTGTATAGCCAAACTTTTTTTTCTTATATCCATCTTCACGATAAATCACCTCTTTACTTGAAAAAAATCTTAATCCAATCGGCTAATCACAATCTTAAGACACCATCTCAACAATAATGCAATTTGATAATCCTTTTCCCAAACAATGAAAGAGTTTTTTAATCCTAAGCTTTTAATCTTATGTCACACATCATGTCCCTCTTCACAATTTCATTTGTATAGCCAAACCTTTTTTTCCAAATCTATGTCCATGCGCAAATCACCTTATATCTTAAATAAAAACTTAATCCAATGGACTAATCTCATTTTTAGTGCGATATCTCATCACTAATCTAACTTGATAATCATTTCTCCAAACAATAACAAAAGTTATTCACTCCAAAACTTGAAGTTCAATGTCACACTTCAATAAAAGAAAATTCATATCCTAACTTTTCTTTTTTGGCCATCCATAGTCCTCAATATGTTTTTTCAATTTGATTTGCATAGCTAAACTTAGTCTAAAGTCACGCTTCAATCCAAAACTCTCATATCCTGAGCGATCTTTTAGTGCCACCTATAGTCCTCCATGTCCCTTTTTCCAATTTCATTTGTATAGTCAAACATTTTTTTCCAAATCCATGTCCATGGCAAATCACCTTATTTCTTAAATAAAAACTTAATCCAATTGACTAATCTCACTTTTAGTGCACTATCTCAACACTAATCTAACTTGATAGACCTTTCTTCAAATAATGACAAAAGTCATTCACTTCTACACTTAAAATCCAATGCCACACTTTAATAAAAAAAATTCTCATATCCTAACTTTTCGTTTTGGGTCATCCATAGTCCTCCATGTGTTTTTTTCAATTTGATTTGCATAGCTAAACTTCTTTACCTATATCCATGTCCATGACAATTTACCTCGCCCATTAAGTAAAAACTTCTTCCAATTGGCTAAAATCTAACTCTTAGTGCACTATCCTAACAATCAATCCAATTTCATAATCTTTTCTCCAAATTAAGGCAAGAGCTCCTTTTTAATCTAAAACTTGGAGTCCAATACCGCACTTCAATCCAACATTCGCATGTTCTTTGTTTTCTAGTGTCGTTTATAGTCTAAGTTGTGTTTTTTTTTTCCAATCACACTTGTATAACTAAACTTTTTTTCTATATCCATCTTCACGACAAATCACCTTGCCTTGAATAAAATCTTAATCCAATTGGCTAATCACCCTCTTGGAGCATTATCTCAACACTAAATTAATTTGGTAATCCTTTCTCAAAACAATGGCAAGAGTTATTCAATGACAAATTTTTCGTCCTAGAAACTCTGATTTGAACTTTTCGTTATATGTCATAGTCAACCCATGTGACATTTCTCAATTTCATTTCTACAGCCAAACGTTTCATTCTATGTCTATATCTAAGGCAAATCACATCATACCTCAAATAAAAACTTAATCCAATATGTTTATCTCACGACCAGTGCGTCTCAACATTTAATCAAATTTAATAATTCATTGCCTAAACAATGACAAGAGTTATTTGATTCGAATCATCTAGTCCAAAGTCACACTTCAATCCAAAACTATCATATTCCAAGTTATCTTTTTGGGTCGCCTTCATGTGTTTTTTCCCAATTGAAATTGTATAGCGGAACCTTTTTTCTTATATCCATGTATATGACAAATCACCTTATATCTTAAATAAAAACTTAATCGAATTGGATAATCTCACTATTAGTGCATTATCTTAACAATAATCCAACTTATAAATCTTTCTCCAAACAATGGCAAAAATTATTTACTCCTCACTTAAAATTTTGTGTCACTCTCCTATCCAAAACTTTTCTTTTCGAACCATCTTGTCTAGCCAAACTTTTTCTTTTCAATATCCATGACCATGAAAAATCACGTAGACCCTTAAAATTAAAACTTAATCCAATTGGTTAGTCTCACTCTAAGTCCACTGTCAACACTTAATCCAATTTGATAACTCTTTCTCCAAACAATGACAAGTATTCTTCTCAAATAAAAAACTAGAATTCCATACCACACTTCAATTCAAAAAATTGCACCATCTGAATTCTAAGCATTGCTCAACAACAAAAGCCAGGAAATCCAGAGGGTGCAGTATCAAAAAGTCAGTATATACCATCAGATCCTAGGAGTAGTCCTAGTCCGGCTCTAGGACTAAATCTAGGATCTAATGGGATATAAAAGACCTTTTAGGACTGCACCGTCTAAATTCATGGCTTTTGTTGTTGTTCGATGCTTGGAATCCATAGGGTTCATTTTTTAACTCTCAAATCCTTAATTTTCTTTTAACTCTAAGTTCCTGGCTTTTGTTGTTGTTCGATGCTTGGAATCCATAGGGTGCATTTTTTAACTTGCAGATTCTTAATTTTCTTTTAGTGTCGTTATAGTCTTCCATGTGTCTTTTTTCCAGCATTTGTATAGCCAAACTTTTTTTTTCCTATATCCATCTTCACGATAAATCACCTCTTCCCTTGAATAAAATCCTAATCCAATCGGCTAATCACAGTCTTAGGGAACCATTTCAACAATAATGCAATTTGATAATCTTTTTTCCAAACAATGGAAAGATTTCTTTAATCCTAAACTTTTAATCTTATGCCACACATCAATAAAAAACACTCATATCCTAACTTTTCATTTTGTCCGTCCATAGTCACTCATGGCTTTTTCCAATTGCATTTGTATAGCAAAAAAAAATTCATATCCATTTCCAAAGCAAATCATCTCATACCTCAAATGAAAACTTAATTCAGTAGGCTAATCTCACTATTAATGCATTATTTTAACATTTAATCAGTAGGCTAATCTCACTATTAGTGCATTATATTAACATTTAATCAAATTTAATAATCCATTCTTTTAAACAATGATAAGAGTTGTTAATCTTTTAACTTCTAGTCTAATGTCACATTTTAGTACAAAACTCACATATTCTTAGTTTTCCCATGTGATGTGACTTTTAACTTCATTTGTATAGACGAACTTTTTTTCCTATATCCATGTCCATCGCAAATTACCTCATCCATTAAATAAAAACTTCTTCCAATTGGCTAATCTAACTCTTAGTGCACTATCTTGGCACTCAATCCAATTTGATAATCTTTTCTCTAAATTACGGCAAGGAGCCTTCTCCTTAGTCCAAAACTTGTAATCCAATATCGCACTTCAATCCAACATTTGCATATCCTAGGTTTTCTTTTTGTGTCATTTATAGTCCTCCATGTGGTGTCTTTTTCCTAGTTCAGTTGTGTGGTCTATTGTTAGCCTCCCATCCATGTCCATGACAAATCACTTCGTAGACTATCTCAACAGTTTGTCCAATTGGCTAACCATTTACCTAAAGAATGACAAGATTTCTTTAATAAAGAAATTGGTAGTGCAAAAATTCACGCTTTAATCCAATGTTATCCTCCTTAGTCCATGTCTCCCTTAATGTAATATTTGAGTACTTAATTCACTTTCCTAATCCTTTATCTAAAGAATGACAAGATTTCTTCAATGGAAAAGTTGAAGTCCAAACGCCACGCATTGATACAAAATTCTTGTATTGTCCAAAGAAAATCTCTACATGCATTATGTTAGACTTAATCCAATTGGCTAGTCTATTTTGCATATTAGGAGATTTTATCTTTCATGGTTGGTCTTTGTTTTGTATTGAGATGTGGTTACTGATCTATTGTTGTCTTTCTTTTTCTTATTATTTTCATTTCATAGCAATTTTGAGCTTTAGTCTCTTTTCATTATATCAATGAAAAGTTTTATTAATTACCTTTAGGTCCTCTATTGCTTAATTGGAGCCACTTTTTTTGTTTTTTTCTTATGTTTATTTATATTCTTTCATTTTATCTCAAATGAAAGATAGGATTATCATTATAAGAAAAAAACAAAACAAAAAAACAAAAAAGATCAGACCTAATGGCCTAAAATATTTTAGGAATATTTTTATTCCTATGTGAACTTCTCTCAAGTTCACATTCATTGCAATTAGCTATTGCAATTCAATTACTTACTCTAAAAACCTTTAGATTATAAAAATATTAACAAAAGGAAAAAAAAAAACAAATATGTAGTAAACATAAGACTTGATAACCTAACCTCGTTACGAGAAAATGTTCATGATGTCAACAGAAAGTTTCTTTGGTGATGAGTGTTAGAATGTAGCAACTGGGTGTAGGCTTTCTTGTCGATGGCCCCAACTTTATTCTCTTCACTTCCATCTAAAATTTTGAAAACATAGTTACTAATCAAATATTTTTCATTAGCAAAGGAAATGCAAAAAATATTGTCAGACTAATGGAAATATGGATACTTTAAAACCACAGCATCAACAATTTCTTGTTGAAGTTTAAAAAGTAAATAGAACTAGTTCTGTCTTGTATATCTCTCATATATAGTTCATGGTTTGACCTATAGGAATGTGGAATGTTAGGAAGAGCAAACTGATCAATTTCATTGTAAAACGAGGACCAAATTCCAAAAATCAAATTCCAGAAACAGTACTTGTCTACACTAACATTCCTCCCTATCATTATTTAATCTGTTTTTCTCTAATAGGTTCTCCTATTTTAGACTCTCCTAATATCACTTCCATTCAAATCTAAACACAAAAGAAACCAAAATTGACATAAAGTATAACATGGAAGTTTTGGCACTAAGTGATGATGTACTCCTTGCTAACCCTCTTGGATGAGTTGCAACTTACAATATGAAGAAAAAATGGCAGTATATTATCTCCGAGGATAATAATCTAATCATAAGCTTAGCTTATGAATACTAAGTATACGCAATAGATTATAGACTTCAAATCTCATTTATGTATTTTCTTTAAAAAAAACATTTAGCCTTAATTCAATTAACAAAGGATTTGTAATATAATTTCAAAATAATATTCTATTAATATTTGGGTTGGGGTTGTTTAACTGGTTTGGAAAAGTTGGGTAATGTTATTGAAGTTTTTTTAAAATTGACTAAAATATTACGAAATGTGTTTCAGTAAAACTCTATATCCAAAAAATCTAGAAATGCAAGTTCAACTTTTACTCTAAAAACAAACCTCAAAGCTATCTACAAAGCGTCTAAGTGGCACTCTCACCCTCAAACCCAACCTAAAAAGTTTCTACCAAAGTGTCTAAGAAATGTGAAAGGCAAACTTCAATTCACAAAACAACCATAAAGTGTGCCCGTGTCTAAAAACCAATCTAAAAAATTTGCAAAGAGAGCTTTAGTAAATCTCTATACCCAAACATGCTAGAAATGTTAAGCTCAACTTCCACTATCAAAACAACCTACAAAGTGTTTAAGTGGTAGCTTCACACTCAAACCCACAACATATTACTAACTCAAACATACAATAAGTGTGAAATATATGCATGATTGGCTACCGTAACTGCAGGATAGCCACACACAATATCAATGCATGCTTGAAGACTTCAATTTTTAACTTTAGTTTAAAGAAATACCTAAGTGTTTGAAGGTGCATCTCCTTCTTGTCCTAGCCTCAACCGTTTTTTAATATCATCACCTTTACACGGAAGATTTTGAACACCATCTTGTGTCGACTCTTCAATAAATTGTTGTATTTCCAACTATATGAAAGATCAAGTTAGATTAAATGTATTAAATAACACATGAATTTACTTAGTCATGTTAATATAGTACAAAAACTATATATATGCATCTTTTGCCTTATCAAAATTCCTACAAACTGTCTAAGAAGTGTGATCAAAATAGCACTTCAATTTTCAATATAACTTCAAAATGTGCGTAAGTGTGCTTGGTCACATCTTTACACTCAAACCCAACCTAAAATGTATCTAAAAGGAGTCTAAGTGACAATTTAACTCTCAAAACAAGTTAAAACTACCAAAGCGCGTTACTTTCAAACTAAAAGCTAACTAAAACGATTATTAACTCACAAAACAACTAACAATAAAAAAAAAAGTTTGTGAAAAGATACCAAGGCCTATCACAAGCAGAAGTTTACCAGCATAAGGAATTAGCATATTTGCATTTTCTACTAGAGCTCCAAGCCTTGTTTGCGTGATTCTGCATCGCAATTGTCCTATACTCACAGCCCAAATGAATCTTCTAGGCTCTTGAACAAGCCTCTTAATTTTAAGTGGTAGACCACTGTGCTGTAGTATTAAAGAACCAACGTCATAATAGAGAAGCAGGCACATTAGTATACTGGAAATTTAAAAGCACACTACATCCATGTAATAGAGAAGCAGGTACATTAGTATAATGGAAAATTAAAAGCACACTACATTCATGTAATAGAGAATTTACCCAATTCCTTTCGACCTCAACATTTAGAACTAGAATTCAAGTGGCTTTTACTGATCTAAGGAAAGATGTTAATAAAACAAGTGTCAAAAAAATGATGTAAAAAGTAGGACAAATTAACTATGAATCTACCTATGTTCCTAAAAATTGAAGCAATCAGCACTAATACCAATAACAGAAACCATGCAGATCTTAACTACATAGACAAATCATCAAATTCGTCGTCCAAGAAAAAAGAAAACCTCCTCTCCTTAGAATTCCCTATCTACATCCAAGCATCATAAACAGCTTTAGTTTGAACAAAAAATTCAAACACTTACCGAAGATAAAGAGCAGCAAGCCGCTGGTGAGCCCTGCCATAGCCAAGATCGAGCCTCACAGCCTCCTCACACTCTCTCACTGCCTCACCCAGCCGACCAAGTGCAGTCAACGCCGCCGCCCTATTGCTCCGATAAGCAGCATTTTCCGGGAACAAAGAAATTGCACGATCATACAACGACAAGGCTTCTACAAAACTCCCTCTTCTATACAATTCATTCGCAGCCCTTTTGACCTCCTCTGAATCGGAGCTCGCCATTGCCCTTTTAACCACCCAAGTTTCACTACCAAATTGTAAATTCCCAGACCCCAAATTCCCTTCAGCAAGATTTCCTGGACTCCCCAATTTGGCTCCCTGTAAAAGGAAACACAAACTGCTTTCTCGGTTATCCTTGTTGTTATTGAAAGAAGAATAGTATAGAGAAGAGGAAGATGAGAGAGGTTACCTGTTGAAGACGAGGGAGACAGTGAGAGAGCAAGGGAGACAGTGAGAAAGCAAGGGAGAAAGTGAGAGAGCATGGGAGAAAAGTGAGAGAGCAATGAGAAATACATGTCCGGTGGAAATTTTCGGGATACAGCTGGCGAGTAACGGCTTCTTTAGTTTGACCCTTTGACCATTTTAAATAACGTTGCTTATTTTAATCTTCCGTAATTTGATTTATTTACAAATATATTATTAAACATTATTTTGTTTCATATTTAGGCTTCTTTTCATTTTCATTTTTTTATTTTTATTTTCCTTTTCTTTATTTTAGTTCATAAAGTTTTCCTTCTTATTTTTAAAATAATTTTTCATGAGAATTCAAAGATAGAAGACTTATTTAAAGTGAAATATTTGCTGCTTTCTTATATTTTTTAAAAGACTCCTTGGGAGAACTAATAAATATTTTTAATTGTTTTTAACTTATAATGAAAAATTACAATTAAATTTATTTGACTAATGAGAGAAAAAATATATGATGAATTAAGAAATTGTGTTGGTTTTTTGTAGTTCAAATAATTAATAATAATATTGTGTTTAATATATGTTTATAATTGTATTATAAATCATTTTAGTATGCATTTTTTTATTGATGCATTTTAAGTTGTTCGTTGAACACATAAATAAATTTGAAAGAAATATGAAAATATATACTATGAACTAAATATTTTTTTTTAACAATATGCCCAATAGAAACTTGCAAGATCAATGTTATAATAATTAAATATGGGAGTGAAAACCTTTTTCAACAATTTTATCTCAAATATTTAATTAAAAAATTATAAAAAATAGAATATTTGACAAAATATTTACTCTTTATAGAAAATTGAATGTATTGAATTTCTTTTATTTTATTCTTATGAAGTGTATGTAGTTTGTCGATTTTTTCTATCTTTTAAAAAACACTATTTAATTTATATTTTCAAAAAAAAAACCACTAATATCATTTTTAGAATTCCTTAAGCCAAGAGAAAACAATCATAAACTTTAAAATTAGAACATTAAATATGAATTTGTTATCATGGACCCTATGTTTATTTCTTAAACAAATATTTTAATATTTAGAATAAATGAGATAAAAAGAATTTGATATACAAATCATAAACCGTAAAAATAGAATGTTTTGATGTAATTATAACTATACTTGTTAGTTGGTTGATATACTTAAAACGTGAATTTTTTTAATTTTTTCAAATTTTATACAGTTCATTGTAGTATTATTAAATACATGAACAATATAACTCATTGTTCCATTATCAAGGATATAAACAATATATTATTAAAGCATATAGCATATCAAGTGTATTTCATCAATCGAGTGTAACGGTGAATAATACTAAATGTATTATACAGTACATCACATGTATTAAGTATATCAAATTTGTTGAGTGTACCAAAGAAACATAACAAATTTATTAGTAATTTATCGAGTATATCAAACTTATCAATGAAGCATTTAAGTGTATCAAGTGCATCAAGCAGAATCAAGCATAACAAGGAGTATCATGTGTATCATGCATCTAGATCCAAAGGTTATCAAGAAATATGAAATGTATATCAAGTGTATCGAAGTATCAGGTCTATCAAGGGAGCAGGAATCAATAACAAGGATATTTGTGACATTTTACATCTCGTATATCACTACAAGAGACGTGGGTACTCCCGACGCACAAATACGTCGGCGAAAATGCAAAGTACGTCGGGAAAGGATATCCCGACGTACAAAACGGCGTCGGGAAGAACGTCGGGAGAAATGCGTCGCGAGAGGCTTTCCCGACGCCGTACCAAATCGGCGTCGGGAAAGGCTTTCCCGACGCCGGGAAATGCGTCGGCATCGACGGCGTCGGGAATATTTTTATTAAAATGTTCAATTATTTTTATTAAAATGTTTCTCTGGGCTCATTTTTTTAATTTTATTTTTATTAAAATGTTTCATTATTGTCCATTTTTTATAAACCGACATTGAGTCCATGTAGATAAATATTTTTTTACCCCAATAAATCAATAAAATTAATATTATTTTAGAAACTATAATATTTGTCTTTTACATTTGTATACACAAAATGGAATCTTATATTATGTTTATATATTCTACAACGGTACATGAAACAAGATCCTAATACAAAACTTAAATAAGAAATCTTAAACGCCTTCTCAAACCTTCAACGATCGTCTGACTTTCTACACAATCGCTTAGCTTTCAGTTTGATATGACTTCAATTATTCTACAAGCAATATCAAGAACACCCAACACGTGGATTTTGAATCTTCAACTGGCGCAACTATGATCAGCCCTGTTGTGGAACTTGGTTCAGTTCGTAATAATTGCAATTTCCCCGACTACTGTATCAAACACCTACAACACCATTCAAACATTTTCTTTCACCAAACTGAATTCTCCAAAAATCAAGGCAAATATTTAAAATAATGCAAGGAAATAACAGGAACCTTAAATTTTGCAACAAACTTAATCCAAAAGAAGTAAAACTTGCAGAAACTATAATCGACAATGAAAAGAAAAGAAAGAAAGAAGAAATTGCTCACCGCTCCAAGAACAAACCCAAGCAAACATAGAACCAGAACCAATATTTCCCGATACTTCATCTTCCTTTCCTATTTCTGCAACATTAACCACATAAATCTCAACCAGAAACAACATCCATGCAAACAATAAAATCATCAACAACGAAATAGAAAATCAAGCCAATTTTATAGCAATTGCAACAGAATAAAGAAGAGAAACTGCAGACCCTACTCACATTTTTTATTTGAACAATGTAAAACAGAGTTAATCCGATCATAGTATTTTTTGGTCAGCATGATCTAGCACACACCTAAACTAATTTTCATAAAAAAAACCCTAAACTAATTTTTATCAAAAAAAACCCTAAAGCATAAACTTAAACTAAATAAATTTACATATTTCACTTACCTAAAGTGGCAGATGGCGACGAGGAACAACGGCGAGGGCGGTCGGCGACGGACGGCGACGGACGGCGGGGGAACAAAAGGATTATGCACGGCGGCGACTTCTTCTTCTCCTTTCTTTTTCTCCTCCTCTCGGTTTCGGTTCTGTGAATACAGAACTGAAACGAATTTAAAGGGGATTTCTCGACGCAGTGACATGGCGTCGGGAAATCCCTCAAAATGCGTCGGGAAAAGGGGAATTCCCGACGCTCATTAAACCCCTTTTCCCGACGTTTCACGCGGCGTCGGGAAAAACCCCTATTCCCGACGCCTCTCCCGACGCACTGTTCACGGCGTCGGGAAAAGGGGTTTTTCCCGACGTATTCTTGCCGACGCCTTCGTGATGCGTCGGGAAAGATGGTTTTCCCGACGCAGCTCCCGACGCGTTGTTGAGGGCGTCGGGAAAGCCCTTATTCCCGACGTTCTTTATGCCGACGTGATTTTTGGCGTCGGGAATGCTCCATTTTCTTGTAGTGTATGTGAATTTGTCTTTTGTCCATTTTTTTTACAAACAATAAAAGTGTGTGCTATGAACTTAATTATTATAATTTGTTTTGTCTATTTTGTAAATGTCACTTAAAACTTTATATCTTTGACTTTCGTAGTTAAGATTTGAACCGCGAGCTTCCTAGTTCTCAATACATATTGTAGGTGTCAGTTGAACTAAACTATTAATTGTTTAATGATATATTAATTAATTTGCATACTCTTTCACATTTCATTTGAAAAATATTTATGATACACATAATTATGTGTAAATCCAAACACTTAAAATGGTCGAAATGAATCAATCTAAATTCATAATTAAAAGTAAATTTGAAACCCATTTAACTATTAAGTACGACCTTTAATTCTCGATCGTTGGATTAAGAAAATGAGCAAACAAAACTTTTTTAGCAATACCAAAATCATAACAAAAACACCAAAGGAGTTAGCAAATCACAGTTTGCCAACAAAACATTGACGCATAGACCATAAGCAATAGAATTACAATGGCTAATGGATTTTGCTTGTGTATATATAACTCAATTGTCATCAATAAGCAAGAATCCAACCCTTCAAATAACTTCCAAACAATCATATATATCCAATTAATTTCCACCTAAAAACATAAATCCTTACTTCTTTAGCTACAATAATATATACCATCCAATATTATGGGAGAGATTGAACACCAATCTCAACAAATTCAATGGAGAGTAAATATGAATTTTCTCCCTCTTGCCTCTTCAAGAGATCACAAAAGAAATTGAATGATCCATGAAGAAATGTCAAATAATCCAATTCAACCTCACCTAGAACGTAGTTACTGCCCATTGGAGGACACATACACACATACAACATACAAGATATATATGTGTGTGTGTGTAATTGGATAGACATTGAATAATTCAAATATAAATATCATACCCCATTATATAAAATACAATATAGTTTTTAAAATGAATTAGTGAAAATATTAGTCTTTTGACTAGACAAAACTTTTTTATTAGCAGTTTAATTTTAATTTATACAATTAAAAAAAATTAAAAAAGCTACGTTGTAGATAATGATCAACTAATTTGTAAGAAATTATCAAAATGGAGCAAAATAAATTAATTTATTTATAAAATATAAGAAAATTTTGTATTTATATTTTATTAACAATAATTACTTATAGAAGTCTATCGATGTATGTTATCGATAAAATTTGAAGTTTTGCTATATTTTATAAATATTTCAACAGTTTTGTCGTTTATAATAATTTTCTATATAAGAGTGCATAATAACCCAACTAATAGATAAAACACTGTTGAATTAGATTCGACCGTAGTTTCGTATTTTCTAGATAAGACGATGATAGATATCGTGATTGATACGAGACATCATCTTTTCCCTAATTTTGTTATATTCTGTAAATATTTTCAACAGTTTTGTTAGTTACAATAATTTTTTTAATTATTTAAAATATTATACTGTAAATAAGGGTGCACTATCGAATTAGATGCGACGGAAGTTCCATATTTTTTAGATAAGATGATGACAGATATCGTGATTGATACAAGAGAGTCATGTGTACATACAATTTTGTTTAATGAAGTACTAGAAATGAAATAAAAATAATAAATAAAGGAAAGAATGAAAAACAGAAAAATCCACCGGCTTGGGAAAGAAAAAAAATAATGAAAGAGAGGAGTGTTTGGTGTAGTCATAGTCATAAACACAAATATTACAACCAATAATGTGTTTTGTCCATGCCGACCTTATGACGACAAAGGAAGTTTCCAAGAAACTTAAGAAAATGCCAACTCACAAATTTTACAACAATTTAATTTTCCACCACACACAAAAAAGAAAAAAAAAATGCAAAACATGATAACTTTGGAGTTTGGGCATATCATATCATATCATCTTTTCCCTCTTTTGTTTTTATATAAGTAAATAATTCCAACTTTAAATTTTGGATTTACTTTTAAAAAAAATTGGTAATTTTAAATCATTTCTAAAGGGGGTTAGAATAAGTGGGAAATCCAAAATGAATCGGTAATTGAATAGGAAAGTGTGAAGAAAAATATTTAGGTTGAAAAATGTGGAAATAAAATTAGTTTGGTGTTATATATTAGATAAAAAAAAAAAAAAAAAAAAAGAAGAAGAAAAAAACTCAATCCAATCATGAATTTGGACTATATTACATTATACATTCATCCTATTATGAACCCTCGAATAGTTTCTTAGTTTCTCTCATTCATCCTATTCTGAACCCTCGCATAGTTTCTTAGTTTCTCTCAAGCTCAAAGTTACTTTTTCACAAATATATATATGAAAAATTATCAAAAATAGAATATTTGACAAAATGTTTATTCTTTCTACAAGTGTAATAAATTTTGTCTTTTCGTACATTTGTGCTATGAAGTATAAATAGTTTTGTCAATTTTTTCTATTTTTTTAATATATATATATATATATATATATATATATATATATATATATATATAATTTAAGTGTAGTAACTCTAGTTAAATACTCTTTACGAATCTTTTTATTGAGATGTTAAGAGTCTCATATTAGAAAAAGAAAACCAAGGAGACCCACACTTCTTATAAGATAGATGAGCTACTTCTCTCATTGTCTATTGATTTTGAAATGGAACCTCGTCTTATCAAACACTTCTAGTTAAAAAGTAAGCTATAAAAATGGTTTGTGAGTTGCACCATCGTAATTTTGTCGATCTCTTGTTTACTCTACATTTTAGTGGGCAATAATTCGAAATAAAATATATATATTTAACTTTTAAATATACATAATATATATAATATTTTGATATGGGCTAAAACAAAATTAAGTTGAGTCTACGGCGTAGGATAGCTTCTAAAGCAATAAATTAATGAGTTTAATTTAGACTTTGATTAAGAAGAAAGAAATGAAAAGAGAAGGAAAATTACATTGTATTATTCAATTAAAAACATTATTATTCGAAATCAAACAAAGAGACACAATTTCATATGTTGTGTGTTGTCTTTTGGTTTCATTAAGAAAACATAATCTTAAAATTCAAGTTTGGTTGCGAAGCATGTTTTCCTTTTCTCTATTTTCCCCCTTTAACTCCACGCCATATCCTTTAATTTCCTCGAAACTTCCATATAAATTCATCCACTCGTACAATTTTGAGCTCATTTCATATGTAGATTAATGTTTCAATAGTAGTTGGACCTAATTATATGTACTAATTGATTTCTAGATAATTTTTTTTCAAGGTTAATCAAGCGTAACAAATGTCATATGATTATTATATAAAAAGTTTATGGTTTGATTATCGATGAATTAAAAAAAACTTTTATGATGTTGTTTTAATTAACGTCATTTGAGTTATATTCAAGTTGATAAAATAATAACAGAGAATTATATGTTTAAGGTTAGGTTGAATATATATTATTTTAAAATGCATATGTAATTTTTTAAACTTATTTTGATTTAGGAAATAGTTAGTAGTTTTTTTATAAGTTCGTGAAAAATATATGATTTCTCCTTTATATATTTATGAAATTGTTCTCTTCAACAATAAGGTGGAAGCTAAGAGGGAGGAGATTTTTTTAAGTTGTTTAACAATATATATGAGTGTCAAAACGAGTATATTTCAATTTACAAACATATGTTTTAGTTATAAAGAGATCTGTAATTCGAATTATTTTTCTAATGTATAAACCTTTATATAGTAGATGAGTTCAAATATCTACGTTTTTTTCTCGAAAGTATATATTTTAAATTAATTAAGTTGTGTTTGTAATATATATAATAGAGACAATTTAACAAGAGAAGAGTTCATCTGAGAGTGGGAAAATCTCTCGTTACTCTCTATTCTCCCACCTACTCCAAAAATTTTCTTCCCTCGCATTAATCTCTTCATTCTCTTACATACTTCCATTAAGATTTATATTTTTTAGTACAACAATTGCATGCAGGAGATTGAATCTCCAATTTTTAGAAACAAAAAGGTTTGCTTAATTATACCACTAAACTCCCTTTGGCTAGTTTAGATGATTTTTAGTAATAAACAACAAATCGTCTCTTTTTTTAAAAAAAAAAATAAGAATAATTAGAAACTAAAAAAATATATTATAATTACAACGGAGACGAAAGGTAAAATTTACTTACAAGCAACAACAACATCATTTAATTTCTTCTCTACTTTTCACGTATTATATCTTACAACCTATACTCCAAACACAAATTTTACTAACTTCAGCATACTAAATCTATACTAATTAATTATCTTCGTTTATTAAACCAAAGGGTCCTAATATCAATGTTAGGTGATATATTATTTTGAAAAGCTTGTACTTCTAGTCCATGAAGTAGTTGATGTTGCTAATTCTTTTTTTTTAGGTAACCAAATCTATGTGGCACTTTTTTTATTATAGATATAATTAAAGTAATATTTCTTTTGATTTTTTTTCCTCCGCTCATGATTACTTTTATCATCACCGTTACCGTTATTGTTGTTGTTGCCTTTTTATTTTTCATTTTTACTATTTTTCTTTCCTCTTCCTATCTCACTCTTCCATTTTTCAACTTTTCAATAAAAAAAAAAACATAGCAAAATATGATAATTAAAGGACAAAAATGCTATCAAATTGCAAAGGTCGGAACCAAAAATGTAATGTTTTGTTATTTTATTTTATGGCATCAAAAGAAAAAATATATATAATTGCAATAGATAATAATTTCAAAGTTAATTAACAACATTTTTGGAGAATAATAATTCTACTCATAATAGACTTATAGATTACAAAAGGTAAATCTGAATTTTGTTATATTTATAACTTTCTTTTTTGTTAAGCCTAGATAAATATACATATCATAGTAATAGTAAAATATCTCTTGTTTTGTTTTTGAAAATAAAATATTTTATTATTTGTTGAAATTGGGGTACCGATGGTCCGTGTGACCTAATAATAAAATAGGAAAATTGTAAAAATGGTAAAATGAATAAACTATTTTTTTCTTTTTAATGTTTTTTTTCCCTATATTATAAGTAATTTATATATTTTTTTATTATTTTTGAAAACCTCACCAAAAAAATAATCAACTTAAAATTTATTTTTAAGTCTATATAATTTTTTAATTTTAGTATTTATACTCTCAACAAACTTTAAATTTAATTTCCACCGTTAGTCAATAGTTTTTACATTTTAAAACAACAAAAATCTAATTTATATACTTTCACTAAACCATTTAAAATAAAACTTAAAATTAGTCAATAGTTTAAATTTTTTTTTTCACTAAAAGATCATTCTATTAATCTTCCTTTAACAAATTTGATTTCATATTTAAATATCTAAATCTCATACCATATAGTGGAATTAAATCAACTCCAAGTCTCCAAACACGAAGACTGATTTTAGATTTATAGAAAAATATGTCGAATATATATAAACTAAACTTGAACGCATTTCAACATATAAAATTACATAATTGAAATTAAATTTAACAAAAAAAGAAAGAACAATTTTTTTTTCATTAGAAGTAATTAAATAAAACATGCAAAAAATAAAGGAAGAAGAAAAAGAAAAAGAATTGGAGAAAGGGATGAATTTGACGAATGACCGATCCCACGACTTACTGCCGTTTTTAATTAATTATATACTTTGCATCAACAAACATAAACACAAAGATCCCTTCTTCTTTTTTTTTTTTTTTTTTCCCTTTTCTTTTTCAAAATTATTATTATTATAATTAATAAGTAAAAGAGTTTAAAAGAAAAAAAAAATGAAAGGTGTTGATTGGATTTATCTCTGGCAGTCCATCATACGCGCAAAGTCGTCGAAGCAGACGAACCCATCTCCATTTTTGTCTACACCTGCTATCATACGCCGGCAATCCTCTAACGTGCACCCCTCGTCTCCCATCGCCGTGAACACACTAAAGAGCTCCTCCGCCGTAATTCTCCCGTCGTGGTCGGCGTCGAATATCTCAAACGTATCACGTAACTCGGAGTGGCAAGCCGGTCCAACCCGGTCCATTTCGCCCATCATGATCTTAATCTCTTCCTCACTCGGCGGTTCGGCTCCGATTAGGCCGAGTAGAGCCTTCAGTTCTTTACGAGAGAGAGTGGGGTCGGAGAAATCGGCCCAGTCGAGGGACGGCAAGACGCTGGTGGGGGTTCCGGCGGAGGAGGTGGAGGAGGAGGCGGAGCCGAAAGAAGGAGGTTGAGATCGGGAGAGTTTGGAGCGGTGGGACTTGGAAGAGAAGAGACGGTTGGGGTTGAAGGATTTGAGAAGCTTCATATTGGGGGAAATGAAAATTTGAATGTGATTTGGGGTTTTGGAATTGGAAATTTGTTTTGAGGACAAGTTGTGTGAAGAAGATGAAGGGGGGGTTAAATGGTGGAGAATTCGGAAAATTGTGTACTGCCCCTTCTCTTGTGCAACTTCCCGGAAACTTCCTTCCGAGACTTTTGTTTTTTGTTTTTTCATTTTCATTACTTTTCCTGAGAAGAAACGGTAATATAATAAAATAAAAATATAAGAAGTGAAATTTGGAAGAATGGGTCATGAGATGTTTTTATTTTAAATATGACTCCAACTTTTCGGTGCGTTTTTGCCGATAAAATCTTAGTTCAACTGCTACTATGTACCTAAAGAGCTTTCTGGTTTAAATTTCTCTACTTCGAATTTGAACATCACTGCAAGTCAAACTATATTCACTTTTACGATTTATCTCCTTTTATATAATTTATAAATGAAATTAATATAATGTTTAATAGTTGTTTGAGAGACGATTGGAATAATGAACTTATAATTATTAGGGAATCGTTTAAGAGGTTGAAATGTAATTAGAATTATTGAGATACAAAGGAATGTTGGAATGTACATCGAATCGAGGATGAAACGAAAATGAGATTATGAAATGCCAAAAACAAAGAAAAAGCGAGTTTGGTTGGAAAATGTAGAAATGAAATAAGTTTATTATCACAAATTTGGTCCAAAACGGTCAATCCAAACATTAATTTTGAATTACATTATGTGTTTGTATTATTAGCTAAAAACAACTCTTACATTCTCATGAAAATCATGGGATGAATTATATGCCTCATAATTCAAAATATTCGTACTAAACATAACGTCAATAATGATTTGAAACATTTTTGTCTTTTATAGTTTTCATCTCTCGTTGATTTAGAAAGACAGATTTTTAGTACAAATTAGGGATAGTAAATTCAAACCATAGATTTCTTGGTCTTCAACGTATGATAATATCAATTGAACTAAGTTTTTTTTTTTTGATACACTTAAAAAAAATGAATAGTCTCATCCAATAATTTATTCTCACCTTTTTTACTCTTTTCACCTAATGAAAAAAAAAGTAAACATTCGTCCTTTTTTAACCCTAATTTATATTATTTTATATGTTATTGAGTTACTTTTACATAAAGTCCAATCTAACTTTTTTGTCTTTTTGTTCACCCATGTTGAGGTATTATTATGGAGGGAGATTGGTGTAGTTTTTAATTGCAATTTTATATAATTCAACTGCGTAATCAATTTCTAGTTAAATTTAAAAAGAAAAAAAAAAACAATCATATTTGGTTTTTTTTGTTTTTTTTTTTTTTGCTTTTTGTTATGATTTGGGTTTTTAAAATATTCATTTGAGGTTGAATTACAAAATATAGAAATTATATTAATTTATGTGTAGAGTGTATATTATTTTAGTTTAAAATTATTATTAAAAAAGAAGAAAATAGTGAAAAAGAAACAAGGATTTTAAAATAGTTTTCTTATACCTAATTATGAGTTACAATAATTAGAAATTTCAACAATCATGATCTGAAAACCAAATATTGAGTATGTTATAACATTACACTCTTAGCTGCAGGCAAGTTGGAGAGTCAAATGCTCTCTCGTATTGTTAATGCTGAATTTGATAATCATTTGATTTTTCGTTTTCAAAATTAATTTTATGTACTCGACTTCAAGGTTTTTTTAGTTATATGCTTTTGAGGTGTGTGTTTTAAAAGAAGAAAGCAAAACTTTGAAACTATAAAAAGAAGTTTTTTGAGATTTTATTTTAGTTAAGAAATATAAAAATATTCGAAAGCAAGACTTTCGAATTTTTTCGATTCACAAATTACTATACTATACATAAAATTAAAAAGTTCGAACCTTTATTTAATACAAACTTAATTAAAGGTTCAAATATTTATTAGACCAAGGTTGAAAATTTCAAAGAAATTATTAGACACTTTTGAAAAATGCACAAAGTTTAAAGTAGTAAAATTGTAATTTAAAATAATTTAATAACTAATTTGGATTTCTTTTTTCCACTTGTTTTTTGGTTTAAAATTTGGATTTATTTAAATAACATTAATATTAATTAATTTAATGAAAAGTTTCATTATATTACATTTTTTTAAAAAAAAAAGAATATAACCAATGAAATAATTTTTTTTATTATTGGAAGAGAGAGAAAATAAAGAATTTTAAAGGACAAAGAGTATAATTGTGCATTCAAACATATTCCCAACGTTAAATAGATACTGTCTTTAGAAGTCTAAATCACGTCCATATCGAAAAGACTATACCTCTTTGTTGTGGTGAGGTAATTGCGCTTATTGGTAATTCAATCAAACATTTTGCACATTTACTCACTTTGAGGTGAACGTACTCAAGAGATTAGCAAATTATAGGTGAATAACCAACATTCAACGGTCTAACATAAGTCCATTTTCAATATTCAAAATCAATAAAACCAAGTTTGTTCGAGAACAAGCACTTCCACTTCTCGAGTCAAAATATTACACATGAATGAGAGAGAGAATCAAATGACACAATTTAGAGATTGTATCGTAGCAGCCACATACAAATCAATAAAAGTCAAGTTCATCTACACTAATTGATCAAACATCATGCAAACAAATTTGTTATATCACACCCATATACGGATCATATATAGATACACCACAACAATTCAAATAGTTGCAAAAGCCTCACACGTTTTAGTAAGATCGATATAGTTCAAGTTAAGCCTCGATAACTTTTGCTTCTAAGTGGTCACTGATTTTCCCATTGACAAAACATAAAAGATATATTTCATAAAAAATGAATGAAATTAAGTTTTACTTTTGATAATAATCACAAAGCATAAAGGTGTGGGTAGTAGGGTTGCCATTCCATGTTCATAAAAAACCAAAAATCATTACAAAGAAAGTGGCCTTTGTACTGACAAAATTAAAGTTGATCAGCTGATCATCTTTAATAATGTTCTTTTACTAAATTATAAATTGAAATTAGAAATAGAGAGAGAGAGAGAAAGAGAGATCTCAATTATTCAAATAATTAATTTGAAAATTATTCTTTGCAAGGATAGGTGTACAAGTGGCAACCCATGATTGGGCTCTACTATGATTCTTAAAGATATGTAAATCAATAGATTCTTCATTCTTTGTCCCCTTGAAATTAAACCTATTTAATTTGATTTAAATTTGGGATTATTCCACTCTAAAACCCAACCAACCAACCAACTAACATGTGCATTATATATAAATTTAGTAATTCTATAATCTAACCATTTTTAATATGTTAGTACAATGATAATAATAATAACATTGGATGAAGAATTTGTAAAAAGCAAAAAAAAAAAATATATATATATATATATTATTTTATTCTCCAAAAGTATTTTTACATTCATAAAATTTATAACGTAGAGGTTCCTTCATATACCTATTGGTTGGCCAATAGATTTGGACCCTTAAGGACACCCAAGTTTTGGAAGGAGGGAGGAGATAGGCAAATGATGATATATCTACATCTCCACGCGCGCCACCGTCCGTCGGGCGTGGCGAGGAGAGGTAAAATAATATATACGTTATTTTACCGTTAAGAATTGAATTAAACGTTTATGAAAATAATTCCTGACCATTTGAACATTTTTTTTATAATTATTTTCCATTTAACCTCAATGGTTTTAAAAGGTGTTGTTTTATCATGGGGACGACGAGACATTATTCTATTTACACGATTCAGAAGAGAGTCACGAAACGTTTTAAAAAGAGCGTGTTCCACGACTCAGCTGTATACTAATCTTGCTTATGTTCTGCAATTTTCATTTCCATAACGATCTACCTTGCAGTTGTTGTTATGTTTTTTAAATACCAGATTGTTGGATCTAAAACGAGTTGAAGACCGAAGTGCAACAACAAATAATAATAATAATGATATGTGTGAGGTTAGAGATTAAATTCAACAAAACACAAAATTAAATTAAATTAACTTTTCATTGTTTAATTTTACTATATATAATTTAAAAGAATAGTTTTGATTTTATATATATATATATATATATATATATATAAAAGGTATATAATATGAATAAAAATAGAAAATAGATGAAAATGAATGATTGGGTGTGGATGGCACACGAGGCTTACGCGTAATGGGAAATGAGAAACATCTTCATCATCCAATCATATACCCAAATCATTGTCTCAATTTTTAAATTACTAAATCATAAATCTTTCCTACACAAAAACTCTCTTCCCTTCCCTACATTCAATTTACATGTTTATATATTTTAATTCCATATATATATATATATATATATATATATATATTAAATTAATATTTCATACTACTCAAACTTAGGAATTTTTCAACGCTACGACATCGTATTGTATTCTTAAACATTTTTTTTAATAATATTTGTTCTTTTTTTTTTTTGTTTCTAAACATAGCTAACACGTTAGTGAACTACGTGTGTATGTATGTCAATCTTTTACATTCTTCCTATTTACTTAATTAATTGATTTCGTAACAAATATATTTGAATTGATGATAACAGTGAGAAGTACTAAACATTTGGCTTGTTGTTATAACTAGCTACTCGAGATGAAATAGTTACTAGACAAAGTGGTATATTAATTCTTTCATATACGAGCATGATTTAACCGTTGAGAATATATGTTTTTGAAAAATCACATATTTTCTCTCGTTACGACTACTGAAGACCAAATAATGTTTTTTTTTAAGTGTGATATAAACTACAAAATGTGAAAGATCAAGTTATATAAACAATCGCATCTTTTATTCCCTTGTATTTTCATCATTTCTATTTTATTATCTCTCTTCAAATACTTACACCTATTTTTATGTATTTATCTTTTAGCCAACGAATAACAACACAATTTATATTTAATTTGAATAAGACTACTTAAAAAAAGAAAAAAGTTGGAAAGGAGGTCAATATTTAATATTAAATCATACCCAATGGCACACGTATTAAATGTTGAATTGAATATCTACCACTTTATTTTCCCCATTTGATTAATTAATTCTATTGTCATATAGAAGTGATTGAAAACGTTGATATTTTTGTAATATATAACTGAGTGAAAAGTACTCAATCTTTTATTATATTATTATTATTATTATTATTATTATTATTATTATTATTATTATTATTATTATTATTATTATTATTATTATTATTATTATTATTATTATTATTATTATTATTATATCTCAAATGTTATCAAATAAACGAATTGAAATTTAGTATAGTTTTGAAAAGATCAGAAAATTGAATAATCAAATTGAGATCTAAGCATATAGGAAAAATGAGATGTCGTTGTCAAAACTTATCCTCGAAAAGGAAAGGAATTATTAATTATTGTATTTTAAAAATAAAACGAAGAAGAAGAAGAAGAAGAAGAAGAAGATAAGTGTGAAAAAGGAAAGAAAGAAAGAAAGAAAGAAAGAGATAAGTGTGTGTGAGAATATATATATATATATATATATATATATTGAGAGGGCTCGAAAGTTGCACAATAGGGGGCGTGAATGACTCCGCCAACGGGACCGACTTCGCATAGTACACGGAAATCATGGTGCACATAGAAACTCACTTACTATATATATATATATATATATACTTTTATTGTAATAAAATTGATTAAATTGTTACTTTCATAAAAGTTTAAAGATTTTAATGTTTGAAATTAAGATAAGATAGGAGAATTTAAAAGATGTCTGTGTCACGAACAATTTTGATGGAAGGAAGTAAAATTATTGCAGCTAAAGGATTGACTTCAGGGGCACTGCCACCTTCGTCAATGATGAACCTTAACCCATCCATATGAAGTCTTCCATGGTGTCCACTTACAACTATTGTTCCCTTTTCATCATTATTATTCTCACTTAGTTCCTGTAACATCATGATCATAATTATTACTTTCAACCATATAATTGTTTCAAATTAATTAGAATTTTAATAGTTTATTTTGTTAATTCAACTAAAGAAGTTAAACACAATTAAGAATTGATAAATTGTGTTTGTAATCTTTAATAAAAATTTATGAATTTGAAATAATTAAAAGTCTCGCACGGTAATTTTTTCAAATGTAAAAAGATGGTCTAAAATTAACAGGCTAGAATTGGTTGGATAACTTTTTCGTTTTGTGTTTTAGTTTTCAAAGAACAAAATACGTTTGGTATGGATTCAATTTTTTGTATTTGTATCAATTTATTAATAAATTTGAAGAGTAATTTTGAAAGTGAAAAAGAAAAAGTTTTTAAAACTTGGTTGTGTTTTTCATTTAAATACCAAATGGGGCCTAGAATGATGACCTTTGGGATATTCCAAACATTCTTCCTCCCACTGAGGCCCATTATTTTGGGGAATTTGGTTTCCTTGGCCTTCAAAAACTTGAGTTGCTCTTCGATATCTTTCCCTTCCTCCAAACCTGCATGAACTGCTATCAATCTGCACTTTTTTATGCCATCTTTTGTCTCCAAACACACATCATCCTGCCAATCAAAAACTTCAGTTTCTTAACTACTTCTTTCACTAATGTTCATACATACAAGGGAAATTGTTTTAAATGGAAAAAGTACTAGATTAGAAACTAATTAGTATTTACTTCTTCATGAACCCAAACCAGATTGGAAAGGAATTTCTTGTGTTCTTCAGGTACTGCCTTCATCAAATCTGACAAACAAAAGTATAGTGAATTACTTTATAGCTCAATCGATGTTCGTATGTTGAGAAAGAAAAGGGTGTGATATAGAATCAAATTTAAGTTGAGAGAAAAAAAAAAGAAAAAGGGTATGAGTTGTTACCATAAGATCCATGAGGAACACCATAGGACTTGAATGTTGGTGCAGCATCATAGACTGAGCCCATAAACTCAATTCCATATGCATCAAATCTCTCCCTTGTAGTCCCACCCCACATCCTTGCTTGGAAGTGCATCTTCTCGTACCCCTCCCCCTTGTACCATCCTTCTTCTTCCTCTCTCTCCTCGAACCCCTTCCATGTTGTCTCGAACCCTGATCCGTCCGATGGAGCTTCCACGAGCCCCAAGAATCCTGCCAGTCCGAACTCGTGATTTCCGGCTAGAAACACATGTTTTTGATCCGGATACCTTTCAAACCAACACACAAATTTTTAGGTTATGTTTGATTGAGAATCTAGATTCTGTTTTATGTTTGTACGTTTGCTGAATTTAGTAAATGCATGTTCGGGAATGACATCTCAAATGGTGTTTTTGATTTTTTTTTTTAATTTCTATGATTCAAATTGTACAGATTCGAAAACAATATTATTTATATTTTCATCGTGTCAAGATTTTAACATTATTTATAAACAACGTTGTAATGTATCTTAACTCTATTTCCTTTTTACAAATTATAACTTTATTTTTCAAAAGTTTATTTGAGACGTTTTTAAATATACTAAAATAAATTAAAATATTTAAAATATATAGCAAAAATTTTTATTCTATCAATAATAGACTCCTATTACTATTTATCAATATAATGATAGAAACATATCTAAGTGTTTATTGTTTATCAATACGATGATAAAAACACATTCAGTGTTTATCAATGATAGTCATTAATAGAATTTATAATTTTACTATATTTCGTAAATATTTTGTTATTTTTTACTATTCTTTTTCATATTTCTTATTAAACGAAGATCTCAACGTTTATATTTTTTAATACATTCACTCCTATGAATTATATGTAAAAAAAATACCCCTTCGACTCAAAACTATCTTCAACATTGGCAAAATAGAGGAAAATTGACTGAACACAACAATTCCGAGAATGAGTAATCAAATCTCATATCACTAGAAAGAAAGGTGATGTTAATTTAATTAGAATACGGAAGCACACCTACCTACAAGTAGCTTACCTGCATCTGGATGGCAACTAATTTTTAACTGTTCACATGATCGATCATTTGTTTTACCGACAGTGAGGGTGTCATTTTGAAACTTTGGAGGCATGTTTTGTAATTTAACCAAAAAGAAAGAAAAAGGGGTATAATCTTTTGAGTTTCGAGTATACCTGGAAGGCAGTGAGACTAAGAACTGAATGACTTCTCGTGAATTGGGCCCCCTATCGCAGTAATCTCCCAAGAAGATGACAGTTGCGGAGGCGAAGTCGGAGGCTCCGATGGCGGATTCGAGGTTTCGCCATAGGTTCTGAAGCTTGGTGAAGTATCCGTGGATGTCCCCCAATACAACACACCACTCTGGGTTTCGTCTCCTTTGACATATTATTGGATGGATCTAGACTAGATAATATCTTTCTTCTTCTTCTTCTTCTTCTTGTTCTTTTTTTCTGAGCTTGAAGAAGGAGGCTAACTATGGAGATCAAATGGAGAGTAATTTTTCTATTTGTTTTTTGACCCGTTGACTTGAAAATAAGTACCAAAGAAACAAGAAGAAAGTATGAATATTGCTTCTTTCAATATGGCTATCTTTGCTCTGTTTTTTTGTCATGGCCCCTCCCCCCTCCCTAATTTGTGACCGCAAAATCTTGCAACCACATGAATTAAATATATATAATATAATTGCAAATATAGTAATTAACTATTTAATAATATTTAAAAATTATAGATATAATAAAACTTATCGAAATATATGAAGTTTATTATGGAATTTATTAATCATGGAAGTTGATGAATAATAAATTTTTCTATCTGTAATTTTTTAAAATGTTATTGTATATTTAATTATTATTCTTAAATAAAGTATATAAGATTCAAGCTATTTTGTATTTTTGTTAAATCTAAAACAATAAAACTGCTATTTATTAGAAATTTACAATTTGTACATTTTCTCCTAGTTATTTTTTTGATTTAGATAGAGATTTTTTTTTCGGATAATGTCTTATTCTCGTTTTTGCTCGTTTACCTAAAAAGTGATAGGTTGTATTTGTTGTCATCGATGGAATTATTATATGCTTAGGGAGAATCGAGTGTCCTACCAATACCAATATTTAGTCCACAAATAAAATTGTCGTTTAGTCTCTCTAAACCTAGGTTTAAACTCTATTGCTTGCAATTTTTTTAGATTATGTTTACTAAACTATAGACCCTCTGTCAACAAAATTTCTAAATCAACTATTGTTTATTGTTTGCTTTAGTTGTTCTGTCTAAAATAATATAGGAACAATTACGAATGTTGTAATCAAACTCAAAATATCTACATATATAACATAATGCAGATAATCTACAAATATTACAAAATTTAGACTTAGCTTCCGAAGTTTATTATGCGCTACTTGAAACCTCATGACTTTGGAGTACTTTAGTTCATATCGGACTTCAAATGAATTTCATTCTTTGATTTTTATAGGATTTTTGGCTTCAATTTTGAGGTGGAAATTGATGAAAAGGATTGGGCGTAAAAAAGAGGTTGCACTTGGAGTAAAGATGAGAAGTTCATGATATTAAATATTGTTTTAATTTTAGAAATTAAAATGTTAAATTTTGAAACACAAGAAATAAACAAACAAAAACTAAATCTATTTGAAGTAAAAAGTGAGTTATCGTAGTACTAAGTTTCTATAGTTTACTTAGGACGTAGATTAATTTAGATTGGATTATAATAATATGTATTTATTTTATGTGTAAACTAAAAAAAATAATAATTAGAAAGAAAAAAAGAACAGTAAAAAGGATGAATTTGTCCAATAACTTTGGGTGTGAGAATTGGGTCAACCCAATTACGCAAGAATGAAAAGGAAGACATAGGCTTATACATTTGTACAAGTCAAGAAAACCATTATCTTTTTCTTAATTTCACATTCAAATCTGACTGCAATTCTGTTGCTTCCGTATTTTCTCATCCACAAAACTCTCAATTTCCCACTCATTCTCCCCTTTGAATATCAAAATTCTTCACCCCTTCCTTGATTTTTCACCCAATCCATTTTCTGATTCTGTTCTTCCAGATTCAGGGAGAATGATCGACCTCGATTCTCATCACCACTCGCAATCAGAAGAAGATTGTAGAAATGAAGATGATGGAATCTCAAGCTTGGATAAATCCGCGGCTAGAGAACAGAAATCTGAGTTTAGTTTGGGTATCATTTCTTCTTCTTCTTCTTCTTCTTCTTCTTCTTCATCATCATCGTCATCAAGCTCTGATGAGACTACTCCAAGTTCAATTTTAGATTCGGCCCCAAATTTCATGAAGACCACTACCAGCTCGGAAGCGAGAAGGAAGTATTACCAGGTCTGTCTCAGATTTCAATTTCTTGTTTCTCAAGTAATTGCGTTTGGTCGTAGTGGATATTGTAGTAAGATTTTTAAATCTACTGGTTGGAACAGAAATCAAATCGCTCTGGTTCAAAGCCTTCCAGAACTTTGACAAGAATGTCGAGTTCTAGATTCAAAAGAACACTGATCAGGAAGTCTACCGATGAGCGAGAATTGGAATTTCCAGTAAGTTCTCGCAAATCTAAATTGGAGAATCAGAATATTGGGCAACAAAAATCGAATTCGACGATCTCAGGGATAATGTTAACTAGAAAGCCATCACTTAAACCTGTAAGGAAGTTAGCGAAATTGGCTGCTTCTAAGTCCAAGAAATGTTCAAATATGGAAATATCTGAGTTACATCCAGAATCTTGTGTTGAAAAGGCCACATGTTCTTCGGCCTTCAAGGGTTCTAAGTTTCCTGATAACATTGAACTCCAACCAGGAGAAGAGAAAGAATCTGAAAAACTTGCGGTGAAGAAGATTTGTCCTTATAGCTATTGTTCCCTCCATGGTCATTCTCATGGAAATGCCCCTCCATTGAAGCGTTTCAAGTCTATAAGGAAACGTGCTTTGAGAGCTAAAAATAACAAGAGTGAGAGTGAACCGCCTGTTCGAGCCAAACAATCTGGAAATAGGAAGAAAGGTATTCGAGCAAGCAAAATGGTCGACAGAGAAAGATCAGTAGCTAATGAGATGATGAACGCAGACATGTTAGTATTTGCTGCAGAGGAAGAATCTGATCCTAGTGTTTTTAGGGATATCGATACGGGAGAATTATCCAATATGAAGGAAAGTAAATTGGATGCGGGTGAATGCAACTTGAAGGACAGTTCGGGATCTTCTGCTTTTGGTTATGAGGAAATGGAACATCAGAGGGAAGCTGATGAAAATCTAAAGGAAGATTTGGCAGTGGAGATCGATAGTTTATCGCGTACGAGTTCCAGCTCTAGTATCAGCTTAAATTTTACAGCAGAAGTGCAGGAGATAAATCCAAAGTACGTCAGAATGTGGCAGTTGGTATATAAGAATGTAGTGGACAGTGACTCTGGCAATGTTGGTAATGAACTGCCTATTCTTCAGGTGAAGGAAACTTCAAAGGAAGTTGACAACAAATTGCTTGTAGATACCAATTCCAACTCCTTTAAGCTTGTCTCCAATGTCGATCAGGAAGGAGCAGATGTGTCTCCTAATGCAGCAGCAGCCTATAGAAAACTAGAACTCTTCAAGAACGAAGCTATTAAGCTAGTGCAAGAAGCTTTTGATAGAATACTTCTCCCAGAGATTCAAGAACAACAATCTCTACCTCGTGACTGGAATTCAGAAGAGAAGCTGCCGGAAAGGATTCCGGCTGAAGTTAGAGGATCAAACTTCTTAATGTCTTCTTCCAGTACTCATTCTGCAGGGGAGGATCTTGCACAAGATGCAGAAGAAATGCGAACGAAAGTTGAAAATTCGCCATCTATCGAAGAAAAGAAAACAATGCCAATTGAGAACAGGAATCCGTCAGGACCTAAGAGATGGAGTAACCTTAAAAAGTTAATTCTTCTCAAGAGATTTGTCAAGGCTTTGGAGAAAGTAAAAAAGATTAACCCACAGAAGCAGCCACGTTTTCTATCACTCAAGCCTGACCCAGAAGGAGAGAAGGTTCATCTTCAACGTCAAACGACAGAAGAA
Source organism: Cucumis melo (assembly GCF_025177605.1). Classification (NCBI taxonomy): domain Eukaryota; kingdom Viridiplantae; phylum Streptophyta; class Magnoliopsida; order Cucurbitales; family Cucurbitaceae; genus Cucumis; species Cucumis melo. The sequence goes on along the minus strand of NC_066860.1, from coordinate 29,561,695 downwards.
CGGAAAAACAATGAGGAATGGATGCTTGATTATGCATTACAACAGGTTATCTCAAAATTACAACCAGCTCAGAAGAAGAGAGTTTCTCTGCTTGTAGAAGCTTTCGAAACAGTTCTTCCAGTGCCTGGAGTTGAGGCTCACATCAAGACCAAAGTAGCTTCTGATGGAACTGATAAAGATAGTGAACGTCAAAATAGTGCTCATAATACCCTTTTTGGGAATCTTTTGAACACGAAGAATATTGTCAAAGCGTCTGCAGGCCAAGCAAACAATATAGCCAAGGTCGGAAATAGGAATTCCATGACATCCTCTATTAAAAATGAAGCAAACTCGGAACATCTTGGGAAACCAGAACAAGATCAAGCTATTCATGAAACTACTGGTATAGGGTGGAGAGTAGGGGACATTGCGGTAGAAAAAGAGGTCAATGTGAAAGGATCCTATCCTGAGTCAGTCGACATATGTTTGCCAGAGGCCAATGATGCCATATTAGACAGTGAGGCCGCCAAGAAGCCAAAAGACACTAGCTATGAAGAAGTTTCAGTAAATGGAAAACTTCTAAAGATTTCCAAAAATGTAATTGCACGTTTAAACACTGAACTACTTCATAATGAAAATCTGGAACCTGATCAAAAAATATCCAAAAGTGATGGTTTGATCGGTGTAACTAGTGGAGTATCTGATATATCCAAAAGCCTCTCTTCAGAAGAATATGAGACATCAGCAGCAGCTAGAAGCCTTACTCGTGAAGAACATGAGAAATCAACTGAAGTCAATAATTTAGAACTTTCCATCTCAGCCAATGAACTACTGGAAAAAACAAGGGCGGCTATATTCGATAGAAGTCGGATAGCTCAATCAAAACTCGCTTCCACACAAGCAAAATCTGTTACTCCCGAGGAAATCAATGCTGCTTCCAGCATTGGTGAAGCAAGTGAAAAACGGTTTGAGGAAAAGAAAAATAGCATGTGGTTCTTGATATACAAGCACATGGCTTCAAGCATTGATGCTGAAGATGGTTCAAAGACTCTTGTTAGTGAGGAGACTGACAAGGATGAAAAGGAATTTTCCTCAAGAAAACAAAATATGGAATTGGAAAACAACTTTGTGAATGACCCAGATGTGGAACTCCAATGCATTGAAGCCATAAAGCTCGTAAACGAAGCAATTGATGAGATTCCTCTTCCAGAAAACAATACCTCGCCCCATGATGGATCGTTGTCCAGCAACTTGATTAGAGACCAAGGATTATTCCTAGAAGAGAAACAAGATGCCTCTGAGATAAAAGACAGAAAAGGGGAAGCATACGATACTACTGATTCTAATGTTGATGAAGGATCAACGAATTCTGTTGATTTAAACAGCCAGGATGATGGAAAAGAGCCAAAGTTTGGAAGCAAAGACAATCGGCAAGTTCTAAAGAATTGGAGCAATTTGAAAAAAGTAATTCTTTTGAAGAGATTTGTCAAAGCAATGGAGAAAGTAAAGAAATTCAACCCAAGAAAACCAAATTTTTTGCCTTTGATGCAAGATGCAGAATCAGAAAAAGTTCAACTGAGGCATCAAGACACAGAAGATAGAAAGAATGCAGAGGAATGGATGCTTGATTACGCACTTCAGCAGGCCGTGGCCAAACTCACTCCTGCTCGTAAGCGAAAAGTCGAGTTACTCGTACAAGCTTTCGAGACAGTGAATCCAACAATTAGTAAGTGAATAACCTTAGCATCAATTCTGCATTGCATTCATTTGCACATTTTTTAAGCTGCATCTTGTAAGACCAAAGATCTTCTCAATATTTTTTTGCTTTTAGTTCTTTTATTGTATATTCATTTTTGTCTTTTGGTTTGTTGGAGAAAAGGGTTACTTCCATGGCCCTTATAGTGTGAAATTTCTTATGATTTTCAAAAGTTTGAAGCGTTGGATTGTGAATATGAAGGGTAGTTAAGTGCTTGTAGATGCACCAAAAGAACTGTATTTTTCACTGTATTGATCATTCTCTATTTGTTGTAAAAGCCTATAAATTATCAAGGAAAAATGGCAATATTTTATTTTGATCTTGATTTTACATCACCGGGCCGGGGTGTGTGCTGTATTCGAATATCCAGCCAAAAAGGTTACGATCATTTCTTTTCTTTTTTTGGTAGAAGCTGAGACCCACAAAACTTATTGATCATATTGGTCCATCTATCTATTTACAGCGTAACTGCTTTAAACGACAAACTTGTTTAGAAATGTTTTCAAATATGGCAAAACATCACCATCTATTAGTGATAAACGTCTATTTCTATCGATGTCTATTATTAATAGACAGAAACATTTTGCTATATTTGAATATCTAGCCAAAAAATCTTATGACCACTGATTGCGAATTCATCTTCCATATGCCATATCAATAATATGTTCAGAAAATCAATTAATATATTTTGAAACTATATCTATTTTTACTTCATATGTCAACTTAGACTATTGCTCAACCTGTGGACTAATCTTTTTTCTTCTTTCTTTCCTTTTTACTATTATTGAAGTAGTAGTGCATATGGTTTATTAGAAAATAAATCAATAATTAGTAGTGTTAATAATGTATTAGGGAATTTTGTTAGCACCGTTGTATTTGAGGTATGTATAATTAATGTTAGTCAGAATATATCGGCTGAGTGATGCTATCTTTAATATTTGATAAACACAATTCAAACAGAAAATAAACCAATAATAATTTATTAAGATTTTTTAAGAAGTACAATATCTTGACTTAGAGTATATTAATTGTGTTTATATATATAATACTACCAATAAACTATATATTACAATATTTAGAATTAACGACAAATCGATAAATTAAATTAAATATACAATTGACATGGTTGGTTAAGTATAAAGAAAATAAAATTCTGAGTGTCATGATAACTTTCTATTAATAATTAATAAAAATAGTGATAAAAGTCCTAAAGAAATCAAAGCTCTCGGATTAAAATGTCGAGTTTTTTCAAATTCGATCGAAAATCAAACTCGATCAAGAGTAAGTTTGAATTAACTTTCTAAGTATTTAGAATATTTTTCGCTTATAAACATCTTTTTAAATATTTAGAAAGTCAATTCAAACGGGCATTAAATGTTATTTCATTAGTCTATCCTATGAGATACAAAAGTAAAATTCAAAGGGTCCTTTTTAGAGTTAGATTGAAGTCTAGTTTAGTCATGAAATTTTATACTAGGTCTTTAAAAATTTTAATGTGTAAAAGAAAAGTTAATTTTTAATTTTTTCTTTCTTCTTTTTTAATAGAGGCATGACGATTTGCAAAATAAAACGACAAATCTAAAAATGCACTATATATCTATCTTAAGATGTATGTTGAGAATCTTACATTATAAATATTAGTTATAATATTTATAAGCTACACGACTTATTCTTCACATTGCAAATTACTTTTTAAGATGATTTAATCATATATTTATAATATCTTAAACTATTTGGTTCAAAATTTAGTTACATCACATATTCAACGGTTTTAAAATTAACAAAGAACCAATTGTTCCTATTCTTAAATTTCGAACTTCCATATTTTATGCTCAATAAGTTCGTAATTTTAACAAATGTCTACAATATATTCCAAAAAATCGAAAACTACAAAAATTATTAGACAAGACTTTAAATAATTATATATGTTTAAAAAATTTAGAAACCACGTATGTACTATTAATTATTAGAGGTCCGACCCCAATCTCACATATCGCAAAAACAAATTTTAAGTAATAATTACCATCTTTTTTAACAATACATGTTGCAAGAGAATTGAATCTCTAATCCTATGTTTGATAATATCAAACTCCAAATAATCGATTATGTATATGTTAGATTGCATGTAATAGTGACGACCTATATATACTTACTTCCCTTAACCTAGAGAGCATAGATACTCGATTCAAGGACACTCCCTCCTAGTGAATAAATTACAACTTATATAATTGTAATCCAAAGTTTACAACTTACTTACATATACATATAATATATACATATATATATATATATATTATATTATATTATATTATATGCTATTTAGTGAAATTTAGTTGTATAAAATAACGATGAATGAAAAAGTGAAAAAGAAAAAGAAAAAGAAAAAACATGGGTGAGTCGAGAGATATCGAAGTTGATCTTTTGACAGCAGTTTCAACGGCCAAAAAGCGCGGACATATATTCCTATCATTTCTTTTCTATTCTCATTGCTCATCCAGATTCGGATACTCTCCTATGGCGGCTTCTCTCTTCTAGTCTTATCAATCTCACTGCACCCCTCATTTCTGTGTTTCTGTACGTTTAATTTTTACTTTTTCTTTTCTCTCTTTGCCACTTTGTTCCTGTCATTTTCTTTATGCAATGTTAGCTTCGTAAATCTTGTTTTCTACTGATTGGGAACAAATTTAGTGAAATAGAACTGCTGGGTTATTATCCTTATCTGTCAATGCTTTGTCTTTTGTTGTGAGATTGGAGTATATGTCGACGTTTCAGTTTGAATTTTGTGCAATTAACTTAGATTTTATTACTTTCTAATCTAGCTTTAAAACACAGTGTTCTTCTTCTTGTAACAATATTGATTGATTGCTAATGGGGGCATTTAGAATTTGAAAATGATAGACCCCACTTGAAATCACTTCTTTAGAATGAATTAGTAATTGGAAAGTGCTTCGAAGTTGGTCCTTAGAGTTCACACCATTTCTTTCTAAAGATATTGGATTTAGACAGCCATCTAGTCATTAGAGGAGAGCTTTACCACACGCTTGAAGTTTTTGCACCCTGCTTATCTTTTTGTACACAAAGCCTGATAGTCTCTCTTGTAATGCTTTTATTTCTTTGGTTCTTCCTTTTCTCTCCTACTTCAAAATACTACACATCTTCGGTTGTTCTTCTCGTTTTATAAAATACCAATTTTTTTAATGTACTGCGTGTCTTGCTTCCCTGATGCCTGCACTTTTTTTTTCCCACCTTGCTCTTAGGTTTTATGTTCGAGGATATTCAGTAATGGACCATCTCTTTCTTTCCCAAAACTCCTTGGTTTTCTATCTCCTTGTCTCTCTTGGTTTGTGAGATTTGTGTATATAGAAAGATTTGGAATCTTCTCTGGCATTGCCTCAATATGATTTTTGATTATTGAGTATGAGATTCTCAAAATCTTGTTTGTTTCTAGTGATGTGATAGGTTTCAGAAAGGCATAGAGGCTTTTCCTTGTAAAAAAAAATGAGAAACAGTTTGCCTCAATTGCCTTCCTATGAATCTGCTATGGAAGCACTTTCCTCCTTGATAAGACAGAAAAGGCGTGGAGAAATGGTTTCGGCAATCTCTAAAGAGGAGAAATTGGTGAAGATGAGAAAGTACATAGAGGTAACCCTTCAGCTATCTGTCTCTAATAAAGAAATCATGAAAGAAAATGTGTCAATGTTACTGATCTGCTATTGTGAATATGTGATAAAAGTTCTTGTGGTTCAATTATTTAGTCTGGTTGCTCTTTCTAAATATTTACTTTTGATACAATAGAAAAGGGTGGGAATGATAAGTTGTGATTGCCGATCATAGTGCTTGAACTTCTTTCTATACGTTAGATCACAATGCTTTTATTTCTTCTGCAGATTCTAGGCGTAGGAGAATGTGTAAAGAAACTCAAAATTATTCACGTGGCAGGAACTAAGGGGAAGGTAAATATTTTATTTAATATCTTCAACATTGCTTATGTGCATTGAAGCTGAGGAAAAACACTTGGTTTATAAGATCATTGGAGTATCGTATATTTCATAACCTCTTTGTATCTCAATCAAATAAGATTTATATAATTTATTTATTTAAATCAAAGGTATTTTCATCAATTTATAAATGAATGAAAAACAAATTTTAATAAAAGATAAGCATCATGGGTTGGCGCTATTGGGACATGGGTATAATAAAGGATCCAATGGGAATGAGTTTAATCCACGATGACCACCTTTAAGATTTTATACACCAACTTTTGGTGAATTGTCTCGTGAGAGTAGTCGAGGTACGTACAAGCTGACCTCACCTAGACACTTAAGAATATCAAAAGAAAAAGAAATCATCAAAGATGAACGAAAACCTAACAAAAGGAGCCAACTGAAAAAAGAATGAAAAAAGATGATTGGAAATAATATGCCTATTGTTTGTTTTTCTTATGCTCAAAGTGGAGTGAGCTATCCGAACAAGATAAGGAAGGAGTGTGGTAGTGTAAGTTGAGATGAACGTCATGGCGTGTGCGTGTGCTTGTGCGGTGTTTTAATTATTATTATTATTATTATATTATAATTTTTAATTTCAATTTTTAGTATAAATCTCTCAATAGCATAATTGCACTATAGGTCTCAAAAGGGGTAAAAGAGTAAGAGTATAAAAAAATAGCATGAGGCCAAGGAATGAATAATTTCTGGAAATAGTTACGGACTTCTACCTTGTCTACTTCTTTGAGCATTTTGTATTAATTTCTTGTTAATTTAGGGGGGGGGGGGGGGGGGGATCTTTTGGTTCCTAGGCTGTCCATAGCTTTCGAAGTGCTACACTTTTACTCCTCAGTCTTGAGTTTAATTTTCATTTGGCTCCTAAATTTCAAAATGTTACATTTTTCCTTTAATTTTAAGTTTAATGTTCATTTGTTCCCTAGGTTTCAACACTTTACACTTTTACCCTCAAATTTTCATTAATGCTCACTCTTAGTCTTTGACATTAATGTTTAGTTAATTAATTTCAAACAATAAGTTCTTTTAAGTTAATGAATTGACATCAACACTAAGGACCGAAACTGAGTATTCAATGAAAATTCAAAGGTAAAAGTATAAATCTGGAAGGAGCCTAATAAAAAAGAAACCCAAAACTCAAGGGAAAAAATGTAGCATTTGAAATCTAGGGAGGAAATGAAAAATATGTTGAAGGCTTAAAAGGGTAAAAATGTTTGAAAAATAGGAACCAAATAGAAACTACATTTGAAACCTAGGGACAAAAAACTGAGGTTACTCTTGATCGGGAAGGATGGTTGGAATGCACAAAAGGTCACTACCTCATAAAGGACCAATATGATGCTTGCTAAACGGGTGGCACAGTTGTTGATTTAGCAATAAGATTTCGAATGCATGGAGTCTTCGAATGGTATGGAGGGAAGGGGAAAGAGTGAGCAATTGGATATGTGATCATTTTGGTTATGGGGGAGTTGAGTGGAGTCATATTAAGCAAGTTGCAAAGGAGAGAAAGAACAGCACTAGGAAAGGACTAATGTTTGATGCAAAGAATGATGAAGTGAATGGATTTTTGAATCGTAATAATTCAAAATCCACAAGGGGGTTGGAGACTCCTTTTAGTTTGAAGGAAATCAAGAGGGTAATTTTTAGCTTTGATTGGAACAAGGTGCCTATTGTGATAGCTTCACTATCACCTTCCTGAAAGGAAAAGTAGTATATTAAGGAGGTGAATTTGTTTTGGTTTTTATTGATGTAATCAAAATCATGCTCATGATGAATTAGACTTACATAGGAGTACATGTTTTAGGAGTGAACGACCTTGAACTTTTTACCTTTTAGTCTCTTAGTGATCTTCTAGCCTTGGAAACAATTTTTTGTAGTCCTCTAAAGCTAGGGGGTTGGATTTTGGTAATATTTCATACAAAATATATCTTTCCCAGAAATTTCTCCTCAAAGCTTGCAGTTTTTTTTTGTATTCCTCCTGAGATATTAAATTTTGTTGGTAAGTTTTGACTATATCAATGAGAAGTATCTTCTTTTCTAGAAAAGTTACATATTATCCATCATTTATTTCATATTCATACTTTTTTCTAAACAAATAAAATGAATGAGCTGGCTAGTTTTCTTTGAACGATTTTTGACACAAGTTTGGTAAACAATGGAGCGAACTTATGAATGCAGAGCAAATTTGTAGACCAAAAGTTAACTCACTTGTGATTGTCTACTGGCTATACAAAGTAAAATGAAAATTTTGGTCCATCATTCATATATTGCACATGGGAGAAAATTTAACCTCAAAACCTGGTTAAAGAATAAGCAAGTCAGTATTGCAATGTTATTTGATCTTCTTTTCATCTTCATCTCTTCTGTATATTCAGGGTTCCACTTGCACCTTTTGTGAAGCAATTTTACGAGAATGTGGTCTTCGAACTGGACTCTTCACTTCCCCTCATCTCATTGATGTGCGAGAAAGATTTCGAATAAATGGGTTAGTGTAATATGTTGGTATTTAGCAAAAATGCGGCTTATCTTACCCATCCCTCTCTTTCTACTATAAAACACCAGCATCATACAGAGATACCATTACATGCGAACACAGAGAAATTATTAAGAAGCTTTGCGTTTACTTGCTATTTTCATGCTTCATTAACTTTGTTGAAGTTGTGTTTCTTGCTTTATTTTTACAATCTCACATTGAATGGAATGATCAGATTGGATATATCAGAGGATAAATTTCTGCAGTACTTCTGGGCCTGCTGGACGCAATTGAAGGTATTGTTGGGCTCTAGCTCAGTTGCTACCCCCCCCCCCCCCCCCCCCCCCAATAAGTATTTCCCATCTTTATACCCACGCAGTTATGATTTAAAGAACTACAATGAGTATATACGTCATTTGCATGTTCAAATGGTTTAGCCAACCATAGATCTGCATGAGAAAATATCAAACGATAACATTACTTTCATATGCATTAACACAACTGACCTGCCTTGGTAAATACCTACAAACAGTTGGTCCATAATCTCTTGTATCCTCGATTATTGATGATTTTTTTTTTTTTTGGCTGATGTTTCTAATACAAAAATATAAAGATCCAATTCAGCTAAATTGCTGAGTTTATTTGGAATTGACGAGTCAGTCACTTGGAAGTGAAGATTTACACATACCAATCTTCTTGGATTTAGGAGTGCGCTGGAGTAATAGTTGGTAATAGAGTTTGTGAAAACTCCAATATTTGAACAGTTCAATAATTCAGTTGAATCATGTGTGAAAACTCCAATGATGCCTGTTGTTCTAGGTTGAGCTCCAAATGTTTTTTTTTTTCTGTTTTCACATGGCATAGCTATCTCTCGTGGGTTTCCTAATTTTTTGACAAGAAACAAATATATCATTCATAGATGAAAAGAAAGAAAAAGAATTCAAGGGCACAAATTTCAATTCTACAATGTCTACGTGCACCGCTTTTCTCTTCCAACAGCTTGCAAATTAGAACATTCAATTTTTTGACTTTGGATGTTAATTTGCAGGAAAATGTTACAGAGCATCTGCCAATGCCTGCACTATTTCAGTTTCTAACACTGTTGGCTTTTAAAATATTCATAGACGAAGAGGTAAATCACTTTAGTTTCAGTTAATATAGCTCTTATTTTAAACAGCGAGGGATGCTTGCGATGATTGCTGATATTGCCTTGTTCTTTGTCGTCGGCAAGAATTGAACATCCTCAATGGCATGTACTTTGAATGTCATAGCATGATAACCTAGCGTAAAATTCACAATTTTCTGTTTCTAGCCTCTCTATTCCTTTCCAATATATTATTACGAGGGTTGAAATAATAGAGACGGCAGGGAAGTAGTCCTCTGTGAGTTTAAATAAGGTTCTTTGAACCTTTTAAGCCTTTGTTCTCCCAGAAAATAATATGGCCAAGCTATGTCTGGCCAAAACTTTCTGTCTCGGAATAAAGCCTTATTTTCTTAAGGTGGTCGACTCATTGGTATAGTCTGTTTCAGGTGGAATTTAAATATATAAATCTTTTCGTCTGCTTAGAACCTCTTCTTTGTTGGAGCCAAGTTAGAAAAGTTATGACAATCATTTTCCTAAATAGATTAGCTGTAGAAAAGAAGCTTTTTCCCTATACTAGTTAACGACGTTCTAAACTTGATTAGTTTTAGGATTTGATTTTCTAAACATGTTCGTACTTAGTAACTTGGACCGGAGGGTTGCATGATTATCTTCCTTCTTGTTTTCCTTTTTCCGTTTCCCATTCTTATTTCTCATTATGAAATTATTGATCCATTTTATCTGAATAGGTTGATGTTGCAATTATTGAAGTTGGTCTTGGGGGAACGTATGATTCAACAAATGTGGTATGCTCTGCCTATTAGAATAGGTTTATTCCAAATGTTTTTTATGCTGAAATGATTAAATCTTAGAATTACTAAAAACTTATTGATCAATTAGTGGTTGTTGTGCAGATCGAAGAACCTATTGTCTGTGGCATCACTTCGCTTGGGATGGACCACATGGAGATATTAGGCATATCTTTCTTACTTGTCATTAAGTTTTTCTTTCTTCAGTTTTCTAGGTTTAACTTCTTTCATGTGCATTTTATGGGGAAAACGATTCAAGCTCCAAGATGGAGATGACTTGCAGTATGAATTCTAGAAACAAATTAATGGTCAAATGCTATAAGTCTGGTTTGGGCATTCATATGTGATACAAAAAATTAATTACCTGTGAATTTGGGGTAGGTTGTTTAGTTAGATTTTGACAGTGACACGTGTTCCAGGAGACTCGCTTGGGATGATTGCTTCACACAAGGCTGGAATTCTCAAGGTACAGTGTCAATGTAAGCAATTGCAATAACATGATTTGTTTATTTTGTTCTAAATATGACTAGCAAGGTAGTATTCTACTCTGATTTTAGAAATCGCATTTTTGAAGAATAAAATGCAGCAATATTGCACAAATTTTTATGCATGATTTTGTTTATTTGTTTTCTAGCGGATAAGTGTAAATATGCCAATCACTACAGTATTTCTATTTTGAGTATACAAAATTAGAGTTTTAAAGAAACAAATATAAATATATTTCACACGATGCCTGATTTTCACTCATATTCTGAGTCAGCTTCACGTCTTGTGTCCATGTAAAGCCTCAAGTTCCTGCATTCACAGTACCACAGCTTCCGGAAGCAATGGATGTTATCCAGAAGAAGGCACGTGAGCTTATGGTAATTTTCTTCTTCCCAAAAGAAGAGTAGTTGCAACTCCAGCTAAACCTTGGCTTATAAGCAGCTTCATGTTTCTTGGGTTTGCATTTATCTGTGAAATGAATGGAATCATGAAATGGATTTCTTTTTCAACGACATTTTGGAGCAAGCAATTAAGCAGTGAAATACTTGTTGATCTTTGTTTTAAAAAATTTAAGGATCTTGTAGTTAAGAGTTTTGGTTCATGTTATAACAGGGATAAAAACCGGGTTTCTATGTCAATAATCATACACACACTCACACACAGACGTACACACATACATACATATTACATGTACATATATATAACAGTGATAAAAGCCTCACATCAATGTGTGTTGATATTAGTAGAGCAATGGCAGATTGCTCCACATCTTATTAAGACTTCTTTAGTTTTACCGGAAGAAAGTCCTCTAGGTTAATGCTTGCGGAGATGCGGCATTCTCTTTAAGCACGTCACTGGATTCTACTATGCTTTCTGGTTCCTGTTGTTGGTACCATGTATGAGCTCCAAGTTATTTTGTAATTATGTTTGGAGATCTTTTATGTAACTCCTTCATCCCCTTATACTTCTGTTAATCTTTTATAGTTTTATTCAATGAAAACATCACTTATCAGAGAACAAATAATGCCCAATCGTGGCTGAAGAGAATTTCATAGAGATAGGCTAAAATTCTATATGGGGTGGTACAGGTATTAATTGAAAGGTCTAGAATAGAAAATGTACACATTTTAATGGGGGATGTGAAGAGTCATAAAATAGAACCTCACTAGACATTGACCTATGCGCCTATTGCAGGTCCCCTTAGAGGTAGCTGAACCACTTGACGTCAAAAAGCTGGATGGATTGAAGCTTGGCATGTCTGGTGATCACCAATTTGTTAATTCTGGTCTTGCTGTCTCCCTTTGTAAATGTTGGCTTCAGAGGACTGGAAACTGGGAAAGGATGTTCCTAAATGTTGGTTCAATCTTCATATTTTACTTCATGCTTTTCATGGTGTTTTTGTTGATGGGTTTTTTCTTGAATTGTTAGTCGTGGCATTTAGGAAATGTGAGAATATGTTGTCTGGAAGTGTTAGGTTGGTTGGTCTATTCTTCCCCACTCCCTGTCGACATGCATGTTGTGTAATGCATTTGCTTCTCTTGCCATACGTACATGCATTTACACGCATCCCACATCTATCAAAATGTTGGATGATATTAGATAACTATTTTATCTGATATCTACTTTATCTAGGCAGCTAAAGGATTTTGCGCCTTAATCAAACTGGATGAGTTGATCTTTTTCTTGTTATTATTTTTTTAAAAACATAGATATTTTAAACCTTGTGACTATCTCTGTCTTGCGCAAAACTCAGGGTTTCAAAGGAGCCAAAATACCAGCTGCATTTCTTAGAGGTCTTTCAACTGCCAATCTTTCAGGGAGAGCTCAGATAGTTTATGATTGTTATACACCGTCTTTTCATTCAACGACACAGTCTGACAACTCAAATGGAGATTTAGTATTCTATTTGGATGGTGCTCATAGTCCAGAAAGCATGGAGGCTTGTGCTAGCTGGTTCTCTAGTGTTGTGAAGGGCAATCATAAGTCGTTAAATTGTTTTAGGGCTAAAACTATGGACAGAGATTCAGGAAATGATGACCCTGTAGAAGTTCCGCAGGAAGCCGAGTCCACAAAGTTATCAAAGCAGGTATTTTCCAAAATTAACATTATATTGTGGGATTTTAGGGTTTCTTTTCATCGTTACTGATGAATCTCTCCTAGCCCAGTCTACTTCGATTTATTAGGGTAACCTATTAAATTTGGGATGTTGTAAAAGACAGTATTTTATTTTTCCTGTTTTTAGATTCTCCTATTCAATTGCATGGAAGTGAGAGACCCACATATATTACTTCCACGACTAGTGAATACATGTGCTTCCTCAGGTATATGCTTGTATCCTTGTCTTTTATTTTATTTTATTTTTTTAAAAAAATATATAACTAGTACAATGCAATACTATACTGCAAAAAGAGAGTACAAAAGGAGAGGAAGAAGAGACCACCTTCCAACCTAGCTAAGGAAGTTATAAATGTCTCCAATTGGCTTGGATTTTAGCCTTTTTGTACAGTGTATTCTACTTGACTCATTTTGGTACCAAAAAGTTTTGCATGCGCATTTTGGGCACAAGAAACCGAGTCTTCAAATGTTATTGGCTTTTTTCAACTTAAATAACCCACAAAAAGCTGCAATAATCACAATTCAATTTCCCTTCCCCTTACATACAGGCTCATTGTACCTTAAGCCATATTATCCTCCACTTTTGGGCTCATAGGCTCTGATTGGAATCTTCATAAAAGACATGTTGTTTTGACTATATATATATATATATATATATATAATGTATATATATAATTATATATACTTGATATAATGTAAAGAGACTGAAGCTTAAAAATACTAAATTCCGATGGAGAAAGGTGAATAAAATAACAAGAAAGATATATGAAAAAATTGCAATTAAGAACGATGTAACATGATATATCTTCCATCTCATGGTCAATATTAAACATAATGCACGAAGGAGATAACAGAAAGTTGAGGATTCTTCTTTCGGATTTTATCTAAGATATTCAATTTGGAATGGAGAAGAGTCCATGCAACTTGCAACAGCCAATTTAATCCCTCAGGTCAATCAAATTTTGTGTTGAGGGTCTAACTGCCTTATGGCGTGGTATCTTGCTGAGTAGAGAGGGCCATGGTGATTTCAGGGAAGCTTCTAATAGAATTTTAGCAGGCTGATTCATTGGCAAACAGTAAATGCTTAACTTCGGTGGTTCTGAAATAATTTTCCTTTTCTGCAGCAAATTTTGATAAAAAGGTGTTCTTTGTTCATTATAATTGGAAAAAGGGTTAATAGGCATGCTCTCATTAATCTTCTTTTCAAATCAGAGGATTTTAAGATTTGGAGCCCATTTTTCTGACTTCCGTCTTTTAATGTAGGTGTTCATTTTTCGAAAGCCCTTTTTGTCCCTACCATGTCAACATATAGCAAAGTCTCTTCCGGTAATTCAGTGACTCCATCAGATAATATAAGCAAGGACTTGTCATGGCAACTCAACCTACAGAGACTTTGGGAGAAGGTTATGCATGGAAAGGGTATTTATTCATTCTCTTATTGTTCTCAAGTGTGCACAACAATCGTCTGTTTTCTATATAATGCGGTTATGCCTGTCATGCATTCTCTATAATGCAGTTATGCCTGTCATGCATTCTCTATGGAAGTGGTGAAATGTTTGTTTAGTTCCAATCTAGCTTTAGTTTGTTTGAAAATAGAGACAATTAATAGAAATTCTTCAAATTCTTTCTGTGGAATATAATATATATATGAAATTGTTAAATGATCAGCATTCAGCAATTTGAATAACCACGATACCACTTATGGAGGGAACACTAAACTTTAAACTTTAGGGAGGAGGTGTTTGAGCCCCCAATTTCAAGTGAGTGGAGTGGGCTATTATAGCCCATTCCATTTTTTTGAGCTTCAATTATAAATTAATGTTTTCAACTATTATAACTTACATTTAATTGTAGGGTTCCTATTTCAAATCCGTCTTTGTTTCACTGTGTATTATTTTCGATCTAGATTAAAATGGTTAGCAGTCTAAATTGAAATTATTATATCTCGGACTAAAATTATAGACTAGACTCAACCATCAACTATTATAATCTACGGACTATATTAACCACCGATTATAGTTACCAATTCAGCATCCCAAAAACCATCTTAGTTCTTCAAATGAAATAAATAAACCTTTGATGAAGCTGTAAGTTTTAGTCTGTATCAACCAGTGGTAATTCTTGAATTTACCGATGGAAAATATATAAGTAATAAGTTTCACTGCACTGATTGCATTGATAAAAAAATGGAAAAGGGAGAGTTCTCTTCGGGAGGTTGGACTTTCCACTTAGAACCTTATAGTGAAAACGCTTTTTGTTAGGATACCCATAGAACCCCACCGCAGCTCCCTAAATATTCCCTTGCCTGACGTAACAGAATGTTATCTTATATGTTACTACAAAATTGGGCCCCACCCCAAATATACCTGCACAAAACTCCCTCCCAATTGAAAAAATATCTGACTTGAGACTTGGGATTTTCTTTTTCTTTTTCTTTTTCTTTTTAGATGGAATCTCAAGCTTTTATTAAGGAAAAATAAAGGAACAGAAACATCCCTACTAAAGAAGCCAAACCAGATTAAACTGCGTAAAGTAATGGGCTCCTACCAAAAGTATATGCTGCGACAATGGATAATTACAAAAGTTGTAGAAGACTAACGCTCTTAGTCAAGGATAAGCATTAAAGCTGGCAAGAGACTACACCTCTTCCTAGGATTTCTCAATTGCTCTAACAAGCCTGATATTTATCTGAAGTCAAAGGCCCTACAAAAGGGCCAAAAGAGCCAGTTTGCCACAAAATCCAACCCTTCTCTCGTAGTGGCCGATGCAAAGAGCCTCCGCCTCATTATATTTATAATAACTAGAACTTCAAACTATTTCAAGCCAAACAGACACGTACAAATTCAACAAATAATCACAGACTGAGTGTGGATGATGCAGCAAAGTAATGGCTTACTGTGTGTGATAGCCTTCTTTGAAGGTTTTGTATTGCTATAAAAATGGTGCAACTCACAGGCAAGTCACTTATACGTAGTTCTGTAGAACAATATTTATATTTGATGATGCAGCAAAATGATTCCATTTGACATTAGCAATTCACTTGACACTCTATATGAATGAACAGCATTGTAAGGCTATTGATAGTTTAATACTAAATTCATGATGGATCTCTATTCGTAATAGGTGATTTAGTATAAGGAGTTAACTAATTATTTATGGTTTAATTGTTTTATTTAAATCTTGATCAAACATGGTTGTCATCTCATTTGCTTGTGATTGTCAGATGCTATATTAGAAAAGGATCTTAAGCTAGACAGTGAGCGGGGTTTGCCTGCTCTGTATGAAGATTCACTCTCAAGTCTTTCGGAGAACAACTTGAGTAGCAGCGCAGCGGTGCCTTCGTTGCCATTGGCGATAAAATGGTTGAGAGATTGCGTTCGAGAATCCCCATCCATTAGACTACAGGTTAGATATTTCACTGGATTAGCATAGTCAAATCTCAGTCTGTGAATGGCGGTGAAACTTCTCTTTCTTGACACCATATTTTGGCCTTTTGACTCTTAAATAGTTTTCAAGTGGAACTAGATGGTGGTGGGAATAGTTTGTTCTTTTCATTGGTAGATGAAAGTTGGGGATAGTCGTCATAGGGTGATAGATATCTAAATCTCACTCTGTGTATTTCATGAGTTATGCAATTCATTATGTGTTCTTTTCTAAGACTAAATTAAAAAAGAAAAAGAAAATAACGGAAATAGTTGTTTATTTAAATTTTGTTTTCGATTCAGGTTCTTGTCACTGGATCACTTCATCTGGTTGGAGACGTGTTAAAACTATTAAAAAGGTGATGTTTTAGATGAACTCATCTGGTCTCCCCATTGTTAAGGATGTGGTATTTCAAACTTCCAAGGATCTGCCGTCGGTTGGGTTTCTTCCCAATTTCTTTCGTTCATTCAATTCATGCCTCAATAAATTAATTTTAAAGTTATTTGGTACTCATTTTCTGGTGGTAAATATTACATGGAAAAAGAGAACTTTCTTCTTTTTCAAGGCACAAATCATTGCGATTTTGGTAATATATTCTTTATTTGTTCAATTACTTCTGGTATTTGCGATAGTATCTGTATCTCTTCTTCTTGAATCTTTCTAATGTTCAACTTTGTGGCTTGGCCTTTGCTTCTAATACCAGAATTTATTGTCTATTTATTTATTTTTATTGAGATTTGAATTCTGAATTCGAGGAAGCAAATGCATGCCAATTATCTCACATTTTGCCCAAAGAATGAAATTGACATATTTGATTTGATTTATTTTTTGGGTTGAAATGTTCTTTTCAAATATAATAAAATGAACTAAAATATTTATAAATATAACTAAATAATGATAGATACCAATAAATTTTTATTCATCTATCATTGATAGATGCTAATAAATATTAACATCTATGAGTGTTAACCACTATTTTTTACCGATGGATATTGAAGTTCTGTTATATTTATAAACATTTTCAACTATTTTTTTTATTTAAAACAAATTCACAAATTTGAGATGGAGATTAAAATCTTTGACTACAAATTTATTTTATCAATGGCATCTTGGATTTGTTTTATTAATGACATCTTGGATGAAGAGTTTACTTTATACTCACCAAAATAAATAACTCTTCATAAATATTGAATTTCTTACACTCAACCTCATTGAAGTTTGTTAGCATATATTCTTAAACATTATTTTATTTAAATGAAGCATTGTAAGTCAAAACTCTCTTAAAGAAACAAAAATGGTAAAGGTTGTTATGTAGTCTAAACATTGAGATGTTGAAGAAGTGTGGTGATATAAAGGCATCTTGAACGTAATTCCTTTGCCTACCAATGAGTATCATTCGAGAGGAAAAAAAAAAAAGAAAAAGAAAACAAGAGCAAAAACAAAGAGGCAAAAGAAAGGAATAAGGAAAGGAAGACGTTCTTTTTGGAACTCTCAAGTTCAAAATTGTTGATTCTTTTAAATTTTTATTACTTCAAATCTTTGCATGCCTTTTTAATTTTGAAAAGTTGTATTAAATGACAAAATGATCGAAAATATTTCAATTATAACTAATGTCTAAAAGTGATAGATCGTGACAGATAACTATATATATATATGTATCATCTAATATTATTACGGTTTATTATTAATAAACAGTAAAATTTTACTATATTTATAAATATTTGACAGCAACTATTTAATTTTAGGAAAATTATAATGAATAACAATTTTATGAATAATAATAAAGTATATTGCAATGTTTTTTAAAAAATGGCAACTATAACAAAATCTATATGTTGTGGACTTTATTATTGATAAACTCTTATGTTTTATCGGTAATAAACCAATATTTACAACAAGGTCTATCAGTGATAGACTATAACAAATTTTGTCATATTGCAATTTTTAAAAATGTTGTTATTTACTTAATTATTTTAAATTTAATTAGTATATTTGAAACTATTTCTTAATTTTAACATCAAATACATTTTTGAAGTTTTGTTTAATAAAGATAAAAAGAAAAACACAATGGTAAATGGAGTAAAAAAAAAGAAGTGTCTCGATCAAATAATCAAAACATTGACCCAAACCCAATGTAGCTGATTGTGATCAATCCAAATGAGTGAGATTTTAGAATGAATGGAGGATGACAAATTAAGTAATTTGTGGTGTATATTACTTTGAATAATGAATTGAAAAGCTTATAATGTGAAATTTCCATTATAAAATAACAGACAAAAGAACATCCTCTGTTAAATGCAACTTTAAATGTTCCTTTCATAAGATGTATGATAACAAGAGGCATAAGTCCATATAACTAATGAAAATAAAAATGGTACTCACATTAAAAATAAGTTTTTAGGTTAAATTTATAATGTTCATACATGTAGATTAATCATTAATTAATTATTTTAATTTTTAAATTAGGGTTTACTTCCATTTAGTTTATAAATTTCACATATCATAATTTTACCCTACTATTTACAAAGAGTTACACACCTTTAATTACTTTTCATTTTATCGCTAAGTTTTACTATTTTACAATTTTGTCCCATAATTTCATTAATGCTTACTTCTTTTTTTTCTTCTTCTTTTTATTACCTTAACTTAACTTTTAGTTAATTAATTTAAAGTAATTGAAAGGTGAAAATGTGTAATTAATTATAATGGCGAGAAATTACTAATAGGAAAATGGTAAAAAAAATGATCAAATTGGACGAGTTTTATATTTTAGTAATTTTTTTTTACTATAAAGTGTAAATAGTTTGTATTTTTTTTATTATTATTATAAAATCGTCAAACTAATATAATATAATTTACTTAGTTCTCTTAAATTAATTAATAAATAATAATAAAGGTGAATATTTATTAAAAAATCAAAAGTAAAAATATAAATCTTAGACTTAAACTTGAGAGAGTAGATAATTTTTTTTTTAATCTCAAATTAAAAATGTAAAACTAGACTTAAAATAAGGAGTAAAAAGTAATCTAAATATAGTCAAAATTTAATTTAGAGGTTGAAAATAGATATTATCCTCAAACTAATGGTGTAAAAAAACTTGTAATTATCTCCAAATTTATGGTGTGAAGATATATTGTAGAGTCTACAACTTCAATATCTTTCCATTTACCAAATATAATAAGGATGACATTAATGCTACATTCCTAAAATAAGTTTTTCCTTTCCTTCCACCTTTTACTGCATGACAAGATAAGAAAAGCACAAAACAACAAAAATAAACAAATAAATAACTCGTAAAAAAAAAGTAAAAAAAAAAATCGTTTGAAATTTGTTCAAAGTAAATGCTTGTACTTTCAAATGTTCAATTCTAGTGCATTTATTTTTATCGAATCTTAAAACTTACTCTACTTATTTTATGATTGGTTAGTTTTTCTAAAAACATTTTATTATTAATTATCGTTTTTCTATAAATTTTGAAAATATACTCACGTAGAAAATATGGTTGGTTACAAATACAAAATATGACTACAAGATGCTGATGGACATCGATAAAAATTATTGAGTTTTGCTATATTTTAAAATAGAAAAATTACATAAGATCATAAAAAAAGTTAGAAAAAAGCAGTTCATAGATTTTTGTTTTTGCATATCGCAAATATGACAATTAATTAGATATATCACACGGCTATTAGAAAGTTATCTGCTTTTAAATTTGCTAATTTTACAATTTAGAAAATGTAATGAAATAAACTTTATTATCATATTTTTTTTTTATTTTTACAAACTCCTTCAAATATTTTTAACGTTTTGTAATTTAAAATAATTTTTCTATAAAATATTATAACAAGTATTTAGAACGTTTTAATAAAAATTAAGTTAGATTTATTTATAGTAAAATAACTAAAATCCAACAAAACCGTATAATGAAAATAAAAGTTTTTAACGATAATAAGAATAATAATAGAAAAATGAAGAGGAGGTGGCGAAGTATGATTGGTTAGGATCATTTTAAAATTAAAAATAAAATTTATTTTAATGAGAAAAGAATTGGAAAATCGGCCCATTGTTAACAAACACCTAACGACAAAACGGTTCCTTCTTCCTTCCTTAGGTCCATTACCTTTCTCTCTCTAAATCCCCATTTCTCTCTCTCTCTCTCGCTCTTTCGATGCACCAAACACTCTCATTCTCCAACTTCACATGGCGGGTCAATTCTCTCTAAGACCCATTTCTTCTTCTTCTTCTTCCTCTTCCTCTTCTTCATCCCTTACTCTTGCTTCTCGCTTGCTTTTCCTCTTAACTCTTCTCCCCTTGACTCTCGCCTGCTTTGCTTTCCTCCTCCAATGGCGTGGCGGCCTCAATGATCCCGTTACCCGTTGGTCACCTGACCAGCATGAATTCCCCGGTATGTCCACTACTGCCCCTTCTATCGCTTCTCATTCTTCCCATTCGGATTGTGTCGATCTTCTAGGTCGGAGTCATTCCCCTGCATTTTCTTATTACCGAGACTGGAAGTTCGACTACGGTACGGATCTGAAGCCCAAGGTCAGTATTTCTGTTTTTTCTTTTTTTTACTTTGTTTAGTTACTTTTCATGCCCTTGGATTTGTGGGGTTTCGCTGCTTAATCGATTTCGCGGGATTTCGGTGTGGCCCCAAATTTGATCAAATCTTGTGAAGGTGGCTGATTGGACTGCCACTGTTTGTTGGATCCCATTCAATTCCCTTCATTTTTTTAATTTTATTTGAATAGGTATATGTTTGATTTTGACGAATGTCTGGTATATATTTATGAATTTTTGCGTGAGACGCTAGTGATTTGCTGAGAATTTTGAATTTGTTTGGTATTTCGATCTTGTACGTGAATTTTATCGTTTTTTAGTCGGATTACGTAATATTCTTGCCTTGCTAGTTCAACAGCGTTGGGAAAACAGATTTAGTTGTTTTTGTTGCTGATGTACCTAGACAGCTATGTATGACTTATCTCTCTGAAATCTTGTTCTTATCAGATATGCATTACAACAAGCACTTCTGCTGGTTTAGAGCAGACTTTACCCTGGATTTTTTACCACAAGGTGATTGGAGTTTCAAACTTTTTCCTTTTCGTAGAAGGAAAGGCTGCCTCTCCAAATGTTTCCAAAGTTTTAGAGACCATTCCGGTGAGCCATGTCTTCTGCTGTGCCTTAGTGTTAACTTCATGTTAATTAATCTTTATCTCTTGTCTTCTGGATTTGTCTTCTTCAAGTAAAACTTATTTGTGTTCAGGGAGTGAAAGTTATATACAGAACAAAAGAGCTAGAAGAGCAGCAAACAAAAAGGTTAGTGATTATTTATTTTTCCAGATATGAATAAAATTATCTTTCCTTCCCTTCTTATTTCTTTTAATAGTTGATTTGTAATTTTTATCTTTTATTTTCAACTCTGGATAGCTAGTTTGATCTTTTCACTATTCGATTTAGGACGCTAAATTATAATATCTACATTACCACCCACCAACAAATCATGTGTTGCATCTACTTGAACAAAAATAAATGAAAAGAATAGAGAACCCTGCATTGCCTTCGTTGTGTTGCTTTTTGGAGAATTTTTTTCCCTGGCTTCTGAATGCTCTTTTGTAAAACACTTCTTTTCTTTTTTTCTTATTCTTTTAACTGAGACTCATTTGTTTGAACTTCAGTCGGATTTGGAATGAGACATGGTTGTCAAGCTTCTTCTACAAACCATGCAATTATGAATTGTTCGTGAAGCAGTCTCTGAACATGGAAATGGCTATTGTCATGGCCAGGGTATTCTATTTTTCTTTTTCTCTATATGCACTGGACATCCATCCAGCTTCTTAATATGGGAACCTATCTCAATCTAAATAATTCATTTCTTATTCAACAGAGTGCTGGTATGGATTGGATAATCCACCTGGATACTGATGAACTGATGCACCCTGCGGGCACGCGGGAGTATTCATTGAGACAATTGCTTGCGGATGTGCCTTCAAATGTTGATATGGTTATTTTCCCAAATTATGTGAGTCAATTAATTTCATAAAGTTTTCCTTCAGTTTGCACCATATGATTGTTTCATTCAATGCCTTCATTTCGGTGCTAAGAAACCTACATGAACCTAATTGCTTTACTTTAAGTGGTCACTGATTGGTGGATATTGGGTGTGTTTTGTATCAGGAGAGCAGTGTTGAGCGAGATGATGTCAAGGAACCTTTCAGTGAGGTACAGAATCTTTCATATATTCTGTTCAAAGCTAACCATTGAGTGTTTAACTAATAAAATATTATTGCAAGTTTGTTAGGAGTAGTTAATTTGCTTAACAGTAATTATTGAAAAAAATCTAAGCTTATGTAGTTACTTGGTACTAGGCTTGTAAATTGTAACTTGTAACTTGTAAGGGCCTGTTTGAATACAGTTTCATTATTAGTTATTTATTTCATTTGAAAAACAGTCTTTCGATTCAGGGAACTACTCAAGTTATAAAGTTTCCCTGGACGGTTTACTAATTACTGAAAACAAAACTATGTTTTACACTTTTACTATTTTCAAATGTTTCTTTGCAGTTCTGAAGTGACTGTTCATAGACTTTTTTTTTTTTTTTTGGCTTTTTTTCTCTAAAAAAGTACTTAGATTTTATATTAAAAAATTAAAAAATGTTTTTGTAAAGTTGATTTATTAGTCATGTTATAAGAAATACGATTTCAAATAGTTTTATAGAGGAATTTGTTTAAATGCCATCCACCTAGGTGCATGTAATAACAGTCGAGGTGCTCCTTACAGTAATATTCGGTTGATCTTTTATCTATTGAGAATAGTTGATTTGCGTGTAAGCTTGCCTAGACACTTAAGTAAATTATAGATCATTCCGATAAACTAAACTTGAAAGTTATTTTCAGAACACACAAAAAAGAAAAAAACACAAACATGCCTTCATGATTTCTTCCGATAGTATTCTCTCACTTTCTCTGGAATTTCTAAGCAGAGGCAGCTCTCTGTGATTAATGGAATTCATATGGACTCGGACCTAGTTTCATTACATTATTTGTAACCTGTTTCTTTTTCTTGTTCTTTACCTTCAAACGATATTCATTTTTTTGTTTCGCCTGTAATTGAATATATTAGCTTTTATGATGATCTATATAAAACAGAAAGGAGTCTGTGTAGAACCATAAAGTCATGGGCTGGGATTGCTAAACCATTTTCTGTTGAATCTGGCCAAGTTTATTATCTAATCCTTTATTCTTGTTCAGGTTTCGATGTTTAAAAAGAATTATGACCATCTACCAAAGGATGTGTACTTCGGTAATTACAAAGATGCAACCCGTGGCAATCCAAACTATTTCTTGACTTACGGAAATGGAAAATCAGCTGCTCGGATTCAAGACCATCTTCGTCCAAATGGGGCACATCGATGGCACAATTACATGAAAACTCCCAAGTATAGACTATTATTTTATTTATTTGACGTGTTCACATTTTTGTGTCGTAAAATGCTTCTATTTTTTATTTAATCATATTTCTAATTAAGCAGTTTAGCTAACCGTTACTTGAATCCTTGGTAATCTTTTCAGTTTCTTTTTTTTTTCTTTCTCAAATTGAGCTTATTTTTTCTGTCATGCCTTGGTAGTTCAGAGTTAGAATATCATCCTTAACGACTCTTGACCTCTGTTGATCATTTCTTTGTACTTGGTGCATGTATTTAACAATGGTAGCGAGATCAAGTTGGATGAAGCAGCTGTTCTACATTACACATACCCTAAATTTACCGATTTGACTTCAAGACGTGATCGATGTGGCTGCAAACCAACAAAGGACGATGTTAAAAGATGCTTTATGTTAGAATTTGATAGAGCTGTGAGTTTCACTACCCTCGGGCTTTCCCCCATTTTACTGCTTTTAATTTAAGTTAAGCCATTTCAGTTGTTACTTGTGCTCCGCTAAGTCATTTTGTTGTTTCTTTTTAAGTCTCAAAACTGTATGTGGAGACACATTAGAGTCTAGATTTGTAATTACATGCTATTATAAAAGGAAGATTTGTATATATTTTTCGGAATGTTTTCTAAATTGTGATGATATTCTTGAAGCAAAAAAGTCCCCAAAGGTGAGAGAATTAGCCTTGACAAGTCATCCGTAAGATTAATAGTCCCATCAGATTTGCTGAAACAATTCAATGACATGAAATTTACAGTAGGGTTCTGAAATCCGTGAGGACTACAAAATGTTTCCCATTTGGTTAGAAAGGGAAGCACAAGTTTAATAAGCAGAGTGAATTGACAATTTACACCAAGAGATAACATAATAAGTAACGAGGTCAAAGAACACTTCAAAAGGAAGGGCTTTGTACTTGAAGACTTTTTGGTTTCTACGAATCTCTCTTTCCAAAGGATTCAGAAGAAAGCCCTGGTATTTGTTTCCACAACAAGGCTTTGAACCTGCGAAAAGAATGACCTACAAGGATAGTGTTGAGGAGATCCTTTATATTCTTTAGGCAGAACCGTGAACCACCCAAAGGCTTAAAAGGCTGTACTCCAAAACTACCATGTGAAAGGATAGTGGGTAAAAGTACGACTTTGATCATCAGCTTTACCTAAACTATACCAGCCGGGGGATATGACCATACAAGGCATACGTAGGTTTAGGAGATCTTTGGTGTTGCTGAATTTATGACCATTGAGGAGTACATGATTACTTCCTGGACACAAATACTGCTCTATACCAGTCTCAAAGGAATATATCAATTGTTCTGCTTCTTCTTGGTGTCTAATCTCAGAAGTTTTTATTTATTTTTTAGTATTTTTTAAAATTTTGATTTGATATAAAAATTTTCAATTGAGAATCCTTTTTGTAATCCTCTTGGTTGATGGGGATACCGACAAAGAAAAATGAAAAGACTATTGTACGAAATACGTTGAAGAGAAAAGATAGCTTGGATCAAATAAGTATTGTTAACCCTCCTCTTTTAATCCTTAAGAGAATTGGATGCCTACCTTTCCCTTTAACTAAAGTTTTATGGGAATCTGTCCTAGTACAAGTTAATAAGGGAAGATTTACTGAGAAGCCACCAAAAAAGTATTTGCACAAGCACCTATCCTATATATGTCAGAGGTGACATAATCATGAGAAGTCATTGGACTGCACCACCATTCACCTCTTGATTTGTAAGGATTACGGGAAAATTAATAACTCAAGAACTCTGACTTTTCATTCCAGCACCTGGATATTGGAGCTGGCATGCAGTTAGCAACCTCAAAAAGTCTTCTTGAACTGCTGAGCAGTGTGAAGTGCAAACTTTCATGCCAGAAATAAACTTTTTCTTCTTTTCCCGCTATAAGAACAGTCCTATTCATCAGGTTCTGAAGGCCAAAAATACATTTCCAAGGGCACTTGTTTCTACTCATCCTCTAAAGCGTAGAAAAACTACAAGGAAAGAATTTTTTGGGAGAAGAAAGAAAATCCTTCAGGGATATGCCGCAAATATATGATGTTTGGCAAAAACTTCAAGGTTACATTGATGCGCGAGAAATCTAGTGGAAGAAAAATATATTAAAGAATAAGGAAGTTCATCCAGCTGATTTAGGTGATGAATTCTGAAGAAATTCACTAAGCCAATGGAAAGTTAACATGGTTAAATTTGAGAGGATTCAATTTTTTTCCCTCTGATTCAGACTCTTTCTTTTCTCTTCCGTCTAAAGGTTGAATAATATTTTTCAGAGAACCAAGAATGATTAGAAAAGCTAATATTGTTACTAAGCCAATGCATCTTGTCCATTGTCCATGTCCAAGTTTCTTTGTGCATTTTGGTTTTAAGTTCTACACGGAGACTAACAAATTCAAAGGGTCCGTATCTTCCCTTTATGGGAGTAGCTATTGGTAGGATATATAGCATGAATTCTTGATTTCAACTCACATATGAATTTTTGTTAACATAATTATTTAAATTGTTCTTTCTATTGGACTTTAGACTAAGCTTTCCTTTGACATCTTCAAACTATATTCTCTACAGGCTTTCATAATTGCTTCAACTGCAACAGAGGAAGAAATGCTACGCTGGTAATTATTATGCACAATAGTCTAATTTCCATCTCCATTTGGTTGATTAGAGATATGAAATCACATGGTTGCGAATGTAGAATCTTAGTTTGAATAGAATCTAAATCTCAAGGCTGTCAGAGATTGCACCAGAGGCCAGGATAAAATCTCAACTGATTGAGTCATCCCATGCCTACTATAGACTTGAGCCTTGGCTCAATGGTCAATAGGTTGGATATTTCTAAGTCTAACTTTTTTAAATCACTGTGATAGCGAGGAGTCGATGGCATATAGTCTAGTTTCCAGATGTTTATAAGTGTATCGTTTCTAATGTCTAGTCTACCTCCAAGTTGTTTTCAAATGCCTTTCTGAATGTTTGCCACCGTGACAAAACCATCCCTGAGATAATAATTGTTAGATATCATACCAAGCATTCTTCACTA
Source organism: Cucumis melo (assembly GCF_025177605.1). Classification (NCBI taxonomy): domain Eukaryota; kingdom Viridiplantae; phylum Streptophyta; class Magnoliopsida; order Cucurbitales; family Cucurbitaceae; genus Cucumis; species Cucumis melo. The sequence continues at coordinate 29,535,105 of NC_066860.1, read as the reverse complement.
CTGTCCCATTATGTCTTCTTCAACTGTGGATTATTTTCTTGCTTATCATCGTTGCTGACCTATTTGTTACCTTGAGACTCAAGCCATCAGATTCACATAAATCATGGCTTTTAACAAGTTCTTATTCTGTTTTAGGTATCGTGAACGGATTGTGTGGACTGATAAAGCACTAAATTTAAAACTTTTAAGAAAGGGTATTCTGACTCGCATTTATGCACCTATGGTGAGTTGAATTGTATCAATTCTTTCTTGTTTAAGCACCTTCAAATGACCAATCATCTTGCTTAAAAGATGCATGGTCCAAGATAAACTCAAATGTCTTTCGTTCTATCTACAGGTCATTATTCAAGGATTGAGGAATTCCGGCATCTTTAGTTCTGTAATCTCATCTGCTGTTCAAAATACACTTGCCAAAGATCAATTCTTATCATCTGTCGAGAGTAGTAACTCTTCTAGACGAATTGAATCTGGAGGTTTATCTTCTAGAAAGGTTGGTATTAATAGGGGAGATTCTCAAGCAACTGCCAGAAAGGTCCTGGAAATTGTGGACAGTCTTTCTGATCTTTCAGCTATCCCACCATTATCTCCCCCCAGCCTCGACGAAGACGTTCCCGTTCCTGTGGACACATAATTATCATCATCCATCATCGTAAATTGTTTCGATTTCACACAGTCCTCGGTTGTAGGATTTGGAATTCATTAGTCTGGCAAAGGAGGGAACTTTTACCAAGAGGTGACTGATCGATCTCTAGCCTTGCCATGAAAAATTCGAGTGTTTGATTCATGGGGTTCTTCCCGATCACTGTCCAAGCGGCTGATGTACATTTCAGGTTTAGATCTTACAGTCTATAGAGTTAGAATTGTAGAGAGAGCTTGGATTTTGGATTTATTGTTAATGATTGGTTGGTTTTTTCTAGTAGCCCTATTTGACTACATTCCCAAAACATTTCTGTTGCTGCAGTTTGTGATTTCTTCAGTTGTTTGTTTCCTTATTATACATATAAAAAAAGAAGGATTTTCAGAATGTTCATTCCCTCACTCAGGATATCAATCCCTTCTTTAAAACAAAAAACAGTAACAACTTTCAAGCTACAATTTCATTGTAATTTTAAAAATATTCAAATTCTTCTTTTGATTTTGTTTTATTTATGTTCAGGAAGAAATCACATAAACATAAACATACAATAAGAATATAGATATGTCAAACCTTAGACCTCAATACTTAGATACCAATTGATACGAACTCTGTTTGAACAATTGTCTCTAGACATCTTTGGTTATATGAACTCTAAAGTACACATAATGATCACTCATACCCTTAAGTATGACTTTCTTGTTTCTAAGATTAAGCTTGAAATAAAATCCATGAAGTGCAAATAGGGGGGTAGCAAATAAGAGAGAACACTCTCACTTAAATCCTACCTTCATTCAAATTCTGTCTAATTCTTTTTTTCTTTTGTGGTAATGAGTTGCTTAAATATCTATCATATTTAGGAACACATTTTGTGTTTTAGAATTATGACTACTCTAAATACGATTCAACTTTAACATTTTTAATTATTTCAAAAATTTCCTATAAATTAAATGTTATATCATAATATCAAACTAGGTATATTAACAACATATCATAAATGTACTTCAAGTAGATCATTAATGTATCTAGTGTATCATTGGTAAGTAAACATTCATATCAAGAATATCGATGGTATATCAACATTCATACCGGTGATCCATTTGGAGGGATCTGAGTTGGTGGTAATCTAGCCTTACTAAGGGTGTGTTTGGTAGTTGAGTGCAAACAAAATGACAATTGACTCTCAAACATGTTGGAAAGTTGAAATAAAGGCCGACCTATGCTTAACAACTTGTTAATGCACTCCCCTTCTAATAGTTCTAGATATTTGAAGAAATAGAAAATTACAGAAACAAAAGCTTGCAACTAAGACCAATACAAAAATCTTAACAACTCGACGTGATATGAATGTGTAATTAAGACTTCGTCCAATGTTCTGTATGTAAGAATGAGTCTAGTTGGTATTGCTTACATTTGATGAATGAGATCTAAGTATGCAAAAGGTTATATTTTTGGGATCTCTCAAAAGTGATGCTAGAAGTTTATTTGTCCATCAATGACTAGCAACCAAAAGTGTAACTTTCGTTTGGTGAATATCTAAATGAACTTCCTCCTCAAAAGATGGATTCTGTATGGAACTGAGGTCGATGTTGTGGAATAAATTTAGACTTGACACTCAACCTTATCACCTATAGCACGATGAGGTGGAGACCCAATAATACCAACCTCAAATTAGCTCACTACTCATTGAACAAAACCAACTTCATGGTAGGACAACATTGATAAGAAACCTGTTGGCTGCTAGGTAAAAACTATGAAACATGGAAAAAAAAACTCTTTTAACACTTCGTCTACAAATGACATTCACTCAACACTCTTTCATTCACATAGCACCAACCATATCCGGATGCAAATTAAACTATTATAAACTTAAGTTTTGACGTGACTAAACAACACGTGGGTGTGTGATTCTATTATTGTAATTCATCTTTTCAATGTTACATTTTTTATCAAAATTGTACATCGACAATATTTTTTAAAACCATATAAACTTTTGAATTTTTTTAAAAATGAAAACCACGAAAGAAGACATGTATTGAGAAAATATAATATATAAATAAAATAAAATAAATAAAAAATAAAAAAAATTCTTCTAAAATTTTCACAATCTCCGATTTCTTTGAAATTTTTACTAAGTATATATATTACAAAACTGATTAAGTGTCACTATTTATAAAAAAAAAAATTGTGAAACGTAAAAGAAAGACACATCACATTTTGACACCAAACATGTTCTATCTATTTAATAGCATTTATAATAAAAACTATATATATATAGACAATGATGAAAATAGTCTGAACTTAAAAAGATCAAACAGTAATATGAATGAATGAGAGAGAAAGATGGAGGCAAGAGAGATGGAGGAAGCACTGAAGGTGTTGGACTCATCTCTTTCTCAAATCAAATGGCGTCTCAAATTTCCAGCCAAACGTCGCCTCCAATTAGGTCAATTTCTCTTACCTTTCTTCTTTCCCCTCAACTTTTCACTTTTTCAATTCCTTGGTGGTTTCCTAATATCATCGTTTTGGCAACCTCCGTTTCATTTTATGGTTTACTCGAATTTTGCAACTCATCATGCTAATGGGTTTTGAATGTTGATTCTTGCATACTTGAGATTTCCGATTTTGGAAAGCATTTGCTGTAGAACATCAAGTTTCATAAGCTACAAGTTTTTATCCGTACATTCATCCCTTGATCATGGCATATTTGATGGTGCAGATGTCTTAGCTTTGTGTACTGGAATGAGACCAGTTGTGATGATAGACTATGGTGGGAAGATGCCTGAACTGCAACAGCGGCTTTGTGCACTTCTGAAACTAATTCAAACGGTTTATTACTTGCTTATTGTTTGCATATTGTGTTGGATTATAAATTACGTTGCTTACTGTCTTTATATCAATCGTTTGGGCAGTTCATTGAATCAATAACTCGTTTAGAGGGTGGTCAGTGGTCATTGAAGATATATGGCCATTTTATCTATTTTAGTGTCCTGTGTTGCAACTTTTCTAATATTGATGTTTTAAACCGGTGCAGGAATTACATATATTTGAGAATCTTAAGGTAATGGTCATAGAGGATATGATATATCTGATACATGTGCAAGGACTCGCTGAACATGTTCATTCAACTTTAAATTCCAAATTAACACTTCTCCTTGTGGACATTGAACAGGACCCTCCCAAGGTTCATAGCGATCTTTGATTATCATCTTTTAATTTTTGAGGTTCTACATTTTACCCTCTTTTGGTGATTACCTTTTGTCTTATTTGCTTCAGATGTTAGTAGATGCTGAGAAAAGTTCACTGGGTTTGCAACTTAAATCAATTCAAAAGTTGTTCTCATCTTTGTTTTCTCAAGATGAAACAGAAGGTGACCCATTACCATCTGTTGGGGAAACCTGCGTAACAGATATCAGATCCTCTATTCATGGGATTAGTTCTCAGTCTTCTGTCATTGATCTTAGTAACTTTTTGCAACATACTGAAATCACTCTGCCAACTCTAAATGGGTAATTCTTTACTTTTGTGTACCCCTTTATCATTCATTCTTCCACAGGACTCATAGACTACCAGAGGCATTTTTGAGCTTTGCAGTCTGATGTTATTGGAGAACTTTATTGGAAAAGTGTGGAATGAAGCGGATATAGAGGGTAATTTACCCATATGTAAAGTAACCACCTTCTGACTAGAGAGACATTAGGAGATTGAATTTGGATCCTTCAGTAGACCTTTTTGGAAAGTCTCTTTTCTCATACAATTAGTTGGAGAAGCATTTTTGTAGCTTTAGCCCTTGAGTAAGTAATTCTAGTTGGAGCAGTTTTTTGTTAGCTCTAAGGGTTCAGAAGTTTCATTATGTCCTGTTTTAAACTCTGATTTATCAACGAGAACGAATTGCCATTTTAAAATATAAATAAGTCTAAAGAAATCAATTATAACTTTTGGCTAGAAGGCTCTTCTTTTGTAGACTTCCTCTTGTTTAGCTCTCCCCAGACCCTTGGTGGTTTTTTAATATCTCTTTACCAATGTTTCTTATTAAAAGAGAACAAAAAGGAATTCAAATGAGCATTCAATGTGATTTATGTAGCATTGTTTAATTTCTTTCTTTTGATGAATTGAGTTTATTTGCTCCAGATGGCTTCTTGGATATCCAATTGTATACCTTTTTGACAAGGACCACATATCTGAGGCTACTTACAATCTTTCTGCTAAGCCTCTTCACATCTTCAGATTATCAGTTAACAGGTACGCTATTTCTAATTTGTTTCCTGCCAGCAAAACTATCATTTTAGAAAGTTTATTCAAGTCAAATTGTTTCAATCCTAAACATGATAAGAAAAAATCTATAAGTAAAAGTAGGGGAAAAATAATTTATATTTTATAACCCTACTAAATTGAATTTCTTCATTTCTGCATGATTACCATACTCAAGATACTGGCATAGCCCTTCCATAATTCAAATCTATTTATGGTTCAAAATCAATTTGAAAGAACAATAAACTAGTTGGCTGACAAACCTGTCATAAGTCTAAAACCAATTCCAGTCCTTTAATTTCTTAATGACTCGACTGATGGATGCTTTTTTTTTGTGTTGTTTGACGGTGCTTCATTTTGTAAGCCTTTCCTCCTCTAACATCACATGAAGTGGAGTTGTGCAAACTTGTTGTATACCTACCAAATAAAGGGAAAAAAAAAAAAAAAAAAAACTAAACGCTAGGTAATTCTCTTAGAATGAGTTTACAATAACTAAACAGTTTTCTTTTAATTATTTAACTGAACCTACAAAAAAATCTTACTTCCAAGCAATTATAGAGGAAGCACGATTAAAGTATTTGAGGAAAAAATGGTTCTTCTAAAAGTAGTTCTTATTGAAGAAGTTCTTCTAAAAATAATTTTTCTCAAGAGGTCTTTGAACTTACTGTACAGGAGAGGCGGCTCCACCAAAGAATCTCAGCTAGAAGAGCTTCTAAGGTAAGTTTGTAAGTAAGGTTCAAATTTTGGGGTACGATTATTGGAAACATAGATATTGAGTATCTTACTAAATAAATTTGAACAGTTTCTCAGTGCCTTATGAGCTTAGCATGAGAGGAGAGAAGGAGGCATGGGCAGAGGCATTTTTGGAAAGTATGCAACAAAAGTGGGAGAGATGCAGTCAAGTGTGGGGTTCGTTGAGGATGGACGTTACTGAATGTCATGCACAGGCCATTGTCTTGTAAATTGTGATCCTGCCAATCAAGAAAAAGAAATGAAAGAATTGTAATCTGCACATAAACACTTGAATGAAACGGCATCCTGTCTAGACGCCCGTCTACTCCTAACTTCGTTTTTCATTTTCAGGTATTTTTCTATCCTAAACTTGAATGCTTCACTTTTCCTTTTCAACCTGGTGGTTTAAATGTATTGTTTTCTTAGTCTTATGTTAAAAATTGCACAAAATACGATTTTAGTTCTTAAAATTGTTGGTGTTTATTTGGTTTATGGGTTTTGGGTTGGGTGATTGTGTCTATATGGTCTATGAAGTTTCAAAAGTAACCCGTCAATTTTGTAGATTTGGAAAATAGTCCTAAATAGTTCATTTGACTAAACTTGAATATTAGTTAATCAATTGGAAAATGAGCTGAAGTTTCCGAGTGGAACTCAAATCTGTTTGGCAATCTTTATTCATTTTATAATTATTCTTTCCTAATGTCTTTCCCCTTTTCTTTTATTCTCATATCCTCACTTCACTTGATTCCTTTCTCAATATTGTAGCCATCCTTTTGTTTTTCACCTTTCCTCATTTACTCTATTGTCTGCTCTTCGTTTTACCTTTTCAAGTATATCCTCTCTCAATATTGCGGTACGAGCACTATGCGTGTGGGTGGAAATTTAGCATTCAAAATTTCCGATATGTCTATTCATATTGCGGGAACTTAGAAGTGCCTAATAGTTTGATAGTTGACGTAATTGTGAGCAAAGTAAAGATTCTTTTTTAGTCTACGTTTGAAGTTACCTTTTCTCAGCCTTTTCCAATCAATGAAAATGTTTCTTTTGTGGCAGTATTGATTTCACATCGATCAAGTTCTTAGCAAAATGGAGGTTTGAGCAGCTAGGGAACGTTGAGTGGCGGTATACTTCGAAGCTTGAACATGTGAGATTGCTCATTTGTTCATGGCAGAATGGTTTTTAAAAAATGCCCGACTGTGTATAAGTTAGAGTGGAGTGAGACAATGGATCAATAAAGACTAGAGTTAGTATTTTGTGTTTTCAAACATGCATTTTTGTATCAAATTATAAAGATATCATTGTAGTGACCAACTAAATATTATGCTGAAATTCAAATTAAGTAATAATTATTAATAAGTAATTTTTGTTTTATTGTAAACATTTTTTATTTTCCAAGAACTGCAAATCTTACTAAGTACAAGAACTTCCTCTTTTCATTTCTTGAATCAATACAACTTTCATAGCCCAAGTATCATCGAAACTTGGAGGTTTGCTATTTTATAACAGCAAACTGATACCAAATTGACAAACCAGGCCCCACCGCATAGAAATAGCAAGAAATGTACGTCTTATCTCATAACCGATGATAACCATTCGACTTCTACTTGATTCCTTTGCTTAAAAAAAGTTTGTAAAAATTTGTTTTTATTTTTAAACCGAATTCATCTCTTTTACCCCGGAAAGGGATAAAACAAAAACAAAACAAGGTCAAATCTATAGAAGCAGTTGGCTATTATAATTTCTGAAAATTTCTGTTATACACAAATCAACTCATGTTTTCACATTGTATCATAGTATCTAATACGTCTATTGAAGCTGAACAAAAAATCAAACTTCCGTCTAATGAGATTTTTATGAGTGTATCGGTAGTTCTTGCTTATGAAATTCACATTTGTTCTGGAAAGCTGAACATGTGTTCATTGTGGTTGAGAACATCTCTTCTGTCTGGGAAACACTAACTTCTATCCTCCCATCATCGGACTCATCTAATTTGTCACTTTCAAAATCTGATTCACTTGTAGAAAAGCAGGCATCTCCAAATTCATCTCCAATATCTAAAGATTCGTCATCCGAGAAATCGGGATTTCTTTGATTCATAACATCAGATTCTAGGCAAAGAGCAGCAGAATGAGAATCTTCCATATTAGTAATTTGATGTTTGTCTGAGTTCTTCAAGTTGTCAGATGGAACATTTAAGATGGACAATGGATTCCTATCATTTGGGTCACCATAAAGTGCAATATGCCTGTAATATAGCTCCAGTTCCTTCTCAGCAATGGCAATGAAGCGGCGTACAGACTCAAGGGATTGCTCGTATTTGGACTTTTCCAGTGCCTGCAAGGATGGAAGGCGTTCAAATGATATATTCATAATCAATTTCCCAAAAAAAAAGAAACAGAATCCACTTAACATTCACATTGACGTTTTAAACATGTCCATCACTGCAAAGATAGGATAACAAAAGGCAAACAATACGACGAGACCAGACCAAGTTAGCAACATTTGAGTATTTGCTGTTAAATGAAAGCTTTTCTCTACAATGGTCTAATTTCAGCACGTTGTTTTCTAATCAAGCTAACTAAATGAGTTAACATGAAAATGAAAAACTGCACTATTCTTCAAGGTATCTATCTACAAACTGACAGCGTCATAGGAATTGCCTGTTATTGTTAGCAATATCATTGTACAGTAATCCTCTCTATAAAATGTCACAAGATGCAAAATCATAAACTTCCCTCTCTGTTTCTTGGATTCTTTTTTCCGAGAGAGAGAGAGAGAGAGAGAGAGGAGAGCCGCTATAGAACCATTTACACCACAAAATTCTGATAGGACAGAGAACATAGAACAAAAGCACAGTTGTGATTTTGGAACTTGTTATCTATGAAACTGCTGGATCTGGTTCATTACTAAAGAAAAGAATTACAAACTCTCCAAGTCTCCAAGAGGCTATAATTCTCCCTCCCCAGTGTTTGTCACTCCAACAATCCAAAAACCCAAAATATTTGCTTAGGTGAACTGCACACTTCTCTAACTTCAAGACTTTTACTTAATTACACGGCTCACTCCCATGTGCATATTTTACAATCGAAAAGCTAAATAACCCTACTGTACATTCTCCTTCACTTTAATGTCTAAAATAAAGAACTGGTCCAAACACTCGGATTTCCAGGCAAATACTTCACAAAAATTCAATGAATACATAAGGAAAACTGAAAATTTAAAGACTAACCCGTTTTTTAGATAATGTACCAATTGGTGACATAACTTCTGGTTGCACATATTCCTTCCCTCGATAGAAGATAATAGTATCATCACCAATTATCTGTATTGGGATTCCTCCACTCAATCTTGCAATTTCCTGTGCGTACTCATGCACTTGCCCAGGTTTACAAGGCTTGCAATAAACTTTAACAGTTTCGTGTTTCTTCCAATGCATGTGCATGTTTAGAATCACACCTCCAAAAACTCCTCTTCTTCCAATAGGTACATAATTAGATCTCTTTTGACCCATTTTCTTTATATAAAATCGTTCCTCAGCAGTCAGATTGTGTGGTTTCACTATAGGACCCTGAACTTCAGGAACTTCATACCGCTTTAATCTCTCAATCAGCAATGCTTCCTTAATCCTGGCCTGCAACAAAATATGTGCCACTGTAATTGAATAACATGTGAAAAATTACCAACATTAATGAAGTTGAAAACCATCACCTCTAATCCAAAAAAAATAAAAATAAAATAAAAAAATCTTTTGAAGTGAGCGAACTTTCCCAAATACATTGAATAAGCTAGACCTTAACACAATAGACCCACATAACATTCTAAAACAGTTCTTTTTTGCTCACTCTTTCCAGCTTGTTCTTGATTCTCTCTGCTGCATTTGGAAATTTCTGTTTCTTCTTCCCCTTGACACGCAGTTGACGAGGGTCTCTCTTATTTGCTGCTTTTCTTTTCTGCTTTGATCTCATTCGCTGCATCTTCAACTTTTTTTTAGTTTTCCACTTCTCTTTTTTTGGAGGATCTACTACATGTGTTTCAAACTTTGGTTTCCCTTGGGTTACGACAAGATTCACGGAACCATGGCTCAAATTTCTAAATCCCAACAAAGGTTTTGAGATGTTGGCTTCAGGAAAGTTTTTAATTTGGGAGAAAACAGTGTCAGGGATCACAAGAATGGGTCTGCAAGAAAAACATATGATGGAAACAAAGTAGAATTCAACCAGAAAACTCATCAAAATTTAATAAATCCATATTATAGATTCTAAACTATTACTTTCAAAATCAAACACAATCTATTTTCTTCCAATCTAGAACCTGCTAGGCTAGGTTAAATTATAAAAGCATAAAAAACGAGAGGAAATAGAACAACAAAGAAATTTATCAGTAATGTGTAAAATTGAAGTAAAAGGGGTTGGAAATTGCTCTTGAGAATTAAGAAAACATCGAAATTCTAGTAAAGAAGATGGAAGAAGCTTGAATGAATAGTACCTGAAAGACAGTTGGTTCAGAGATGATGATCTGAAAAGCAGAGAAGCTCTGCGAAGATTATGAAACAAAGATTTGGCCATATAACTATCTTTCTATATCAAAGTTCATTATCACGCTACCAATACTTCCATTTGAAAATGCTGCAAAACAAAAAGGAAGCAGTAAATATAAATTTAAGGAAGAACGGGAAATCGCCAAAAATAAGACAATTTTAGGAGGTTTTAAGTGCTTTAGGATACCTTTTTAAATGTATGAGTTTTGACACAAATAATTTGTGCACTAAAATAAGCCCTAAGGAGCTTTCTTCTTCTACCCCTCTCCATCATTTTCTCCTTGGCATGTGACAAACGAAAAACTTGGACGGCAACTTCGACGAATTGGCTGACTGTGACCGCCGGCGACTTGGACTGAAGGCGAACACGATTCAGACCCCCACGCGCGTGACTATCCAAACGTTCGAAGGGTTCACCGGCCGGAGCTCTGATGTTGTCTCCGTTGCATGAAGCCGCCGGAGCTCTGTTTTGAGCGCGTGACTATCAGTGCACTTCTCCGTTGGCTGCCGATTTTTGGGGATTTCTGCCGAATGCGTGAGAAGAAACGGAGAAACACCAAATTGAGATTTTTAGGGTTTTCCAATTTAAGGGGCAATCTGGACTTTACATCTCTTATTTGTCTCAAAACTCATCCTTTTTAAAAAGCATCCCATAAATCTTTTCTCCTCCCACCATAATCGTTAACTCAAAACAAGCTGAATCAAAATCCTGAAATGAACCTTTGATTCAAAATCTTTTAACAATGGAAACAAATTTATTTCAGAAAATAATAACTCCATAAATTAATAGTTCCAATGCAAGCTCAAACTTTAATTACACGAAAATTTTCAATTAATCAAATAAAATGGGAAATCGTCAAAAATATGATAAAATTTGGGGGTCAAAGAGTTCCTCCTACTCCTCCATCTTCACGTTCCCATATTCTCTCACGCCACAGGTGACTTTGATGAACAATGATTGTAGGCTTTATTCATCGACGGTAAGGCTTCGGACGACTACAGGCGAGGCTTCATACAACAACGGCAAGGTTTAAAGATTTTCGAAACAATTTGTGGGTTTTTTTTTTCTCTTTTTTCCTATTTTACTTTGAAAAACATTTTTCCATTCTCTCCTTTTTTTTTTTTTAGGAGGAGTAGATTGCAAACTTGTTTCAGCTTCCATTTTTAATAATCCATGATCTTTTTTACTTGTATTTTCATTGTTTGTACCCAATCTTATTGGCTCAATAACATGTTTAAAAAAGAAAAGCACTGCCACTATTTTTTGGTGGATGAACGAAAAAACAAACACGCTAAAACACTGCGATTTTTCAAACAATTTGCATATGTCTAAATCAACTAAACGCACAAGTATAGAATTGATTTAGAGTTGAGTACCACATGTTAAGAACACAAGAATCTGATGCTAATTTTAGAACTGGGTTTAATTTCTTCCAATGTTTCTGAATGATATTTGCTTTAATTTGTCAAACGTTGTTTTTGCGGTAAGCAAAGAACAACCTATGGGAGAAGAAGATTGCAACTTTGGAGAGAATAAACGGGTGGAGGAAGGATCAAAAGTTTTTGGTGATGAAACATAGTTGATGAATATGTTGATGAGCACCAAGTGTTTGATGATCAAATGCCCGTTGGAGTTCCACAATTTTATTTTGTCAAAGTTATGGGCACTTGAAAATTGATCAAACATAGATGCCATGATCAAGGCTGAAGAAACGATTTCAAAGATGAACCACGACCAACTTTTAATAGCCCAGACGATAAGGGACAGAAAGGTATTTGGAGAAGAATTATACTCTTTAGTTGTTTCTAACTCGCATAATGAAAAGATCATAACATTTTAATGAACTCTCCTGGTATGGCGCTGGATCATGATTCAAGTGACCCTTTTGATGTATTGTTATAGCGGAAAATCTTCATTCATTAGACAGATTTCTTTTCCTAGAATAAGTGATATCCGTGTCACACTGAAAATAGTAACTTTTGTTTGTAGATGGACAGTGATAGGGTGATTGCCAAGTTGAATGAACAACAGTACTATGAATATTGGGATGATTTCACCCTACTATGCAACACAGGCAGAATGAATGTCTATATCTAGATTTTTTTTCTTAAAAAAAAAGTTCTTTTAAGAGTTAAATTAATTCTATACTCGTTTTAGGTGAGTTATGATGATTTTAGGCAAACATATCTCTCATGCGCTCAGCAACGCAACGATGAAGAGTGCTTCCATCAAATGATGGTGACATGATCGGACGGTGGATGGTGGCAAAAATAGAGATTGGATGGCAGTGGGCATCTTTTTTCTTACAAATTAGAAAATTTTCTCAAACTCCAACAATTGCATTGAATTGTTCTTTGTTAATCTTTTTGGAAATTGTTTTTTTGTGTAGAACCTATTCTTTGATTTCTATTTTTTTCTTTTGAGTTTTTGGTTTTTTTAATTTGTAAATTGATCATGGTTGCCAAAATTTGGTATGAGTAGACTAAGAAAATAAAAGTTGTTATACATCTTTTACAATAAAATGTTTCTTGATGTTTGATGTGTTTAAAGTATTATTTACTGATTTTTTGTTCCTTGCGAGATAAAAATTTGCAACTAAAAACTTAAGAGGGATAAAAATTCGATTTTGGAAAGCATAGTAAAAATTTGAAATGTGCGAGATAATACATATATGTACTTTAAAAACTTCCTAGACATGTGTAAAAGCACTACAAAGAACTTAAAGAGGTAGAAATTCGATTTTGGAAAGCATAATAAAAGTTTGGAATGTACTAGATGTGTGCGAGATAATACATATGTACTTAAAAGGTATCCTAAACATGCGTAAAAGCACTCCAAATTACTTAAAGAGAGGTAGAAATTCGATTTTGAAATGCATAGCAAAAGTTTGGAATGTGCGAGATGTATGTGGGATAATACATGCGTAAAAGCACTTCAAAGGACTTAGAGATAGAAATTTAATTTTGGAAAGTATAGTGAAAGTTTGGAATGCGTGAGATGTTTACCTTATAAAATTTCTAACTTTGTCGTCTTAAAAAGTTTCTAGCATAATTATTTATAACTGGATCGACTCTATAAGATGTTTTGTGATATATTTGTGAAATTAAAAAAATAACTAAAACATAAAACAAAAATTCACTATATATTTTGTTTTCATATACCTATATAACGAACAAAAATTCAAACATAGGTTATCCTTAAATAATTGTAAAATTGGCGATATAAAACTCAATACCTTCAAATTACAAAATAATCAACTTATTGTTACACACCAATATCACTTATTCTAGGAAAAAGCAATTTGTCTAATGAATAAAAATTTTAATCTATACCATTGTTATACATTGAAAGACATGAATCATGATCCAACGTCGTACTAGGAGATATATATATGAAAGAAGCAAATTCCAAATCTTCCTTTGAGCAATAGCACACAAAGAGTCCACCAACCTATACAATTCATGCGATATTGTCTTGTGTGTTTCCCTTCACTTCTAAAATATGATTATACGCAACACATGAGTTAGTTTGATAATATTCCATATTTTTCAACATAAACAAACAAATAAACCCACATCTAGACTCTATTATTATAGTGATCAGAAGATGCATACGTAAAACTCTACTCTTTTTAAATTATCAATCTCATGTTTATTCTTCTTACTTGAAAAGTAGGCCAACTTCAGAAGGTTATCTTTCTACGTGCACCTAAATTTCCTAACCATGCAAAAATTCTTATTTCTTGGAACAATAATATCCATACATTTCCTGATCATTAATTTATGCACAAACTCTAATTCACAAATTATGTGCTTCAAGAAAGAAGACAACTAGGCATGAAAACAATACAACAAACCCTAATCCACAAGTTATGTGCTTCAAGTTTCCCAAACTAAAAAGAATTGTAAACCCAGAAAAAGCGTTGTCCCTAAAGGAAACATGAATACAAGAAATGAGGCACGAGAGAGCAGCAGGTGCGTGTGAAAAAAACCAACGGCATGCCGGAGTGGGAGAGAGAAACGACGGCAGTGTGACTTGTGAGAGATGCAAGTGCGGAAGAGAGTGACGGCAGTGAAGGGAGAGAGAATCGACGACGCAGAGAAACCCCGAAGCAATCAACACTTCAGCGGCCGTTTCGAAGACTTCGAACCGACAGATATACCGAATGACTCGGTCTAGTTATTTAGATCCGGTTTAATTATTACTTTAATAAAATAAACCGAACTTGTTTCCCACCAGATAAAGTTAAAAAAGAGAAAAGGAAAAAAGGTATACGTGAGTGAATAGAAAGTGAGAGAGTGGTCAATTGATGTAATTAAGAAAGTATGGAATTGCAAAGTGATAGTAAACGTGTAAGACCAAGTGACTAATATAACTGAGAAAGCCATGTCATAGGACCATTATAGTCTCAACTTAAAAATCACTGCATACTGAAAAGAAATTTAGCAGAAGACAAAACATAAACTCTATAATGCATAGTGATGGTACTATTGATTTTCCTTTTCATGACGATATTATTCAAAAAGTAGCCCAACAAATTTGGCTCTCCTGTGGTCTTTTTCAATATCATTGCCAATTCCACTAATACAACCGTGAACAACACCCAGCAAAGCTCCTTCTTTTCTAAGGAGAAAAAAAGACACAAGAAATGACCATTATTGATCCTTTGAAAAGTCTTTCAAATACGTGTTGGTTTGGCCCATGTGAGACGAAGTGCACCAAAATGGCCATTTTTTCTCTACATTCTATCTATTTCTAGCCAAATGTGTTTATATAGAGAAAGAGATTGGAATGACCAATAGGCGACTTTGGGGGGGAAAAGAAGAAAGAAATGGATGAGAAGCTAAGTGTAGTGAGTTTGGTTGTAATTCATGTGGCAATACTATTATTCTCAAGTGTATTGGGTGTTCCTTTAGAAGATGAAATTAGAAGCTTACCAAGCCAACCAAGTGATAGTAAGGCAAATTTCAAGCAGTTTGGTGGGTATGTTACCGTTGATGAGAAACAAGGGAGGGCTCTGTTTTATTACTTTGTTGAAGCACAAACCCCCCAGCCTACTTCTAAGCCTCTTGTCTTGTGGCTCAATGGAGGTAATATTCCTCTCATTCTCTCTTTTGGTCTCATCTCTCTCACTCACTTTTAGTCTGACCTTCTCTATTTTGTTCTTCCCTCTCTCTCACCCACCACACCAAACCTCGATCTCTTCTTGTCTTTGCAACGTTCTGATGACTGACGACGAATGGATAATGAGTGATGTGAATGAAGGAAAATGGAGAAAAAGAAGAGGAAGTGAAAAAACAACAAAAGATAATTTTGTACCAAGTCCCATCTACCACTTCCTCTACACACAAAAAAAAACACATCTTTTAAAGAAACAAAATTGCCATATGACAACTTATAACTAGGAGCAATAGGACAATAGATTAAGCTGCAATATTTTTCTGAAAAAAATAGAACAAAAACTATTTTGATCTTTTAAATTAGACATCGTACAATTATCTCTCTTCTATTATTATTTTTTCTTGAAAACTATTTGATCTATCATAAAGCAGCATCTTTTTCTTTACGATTGGATGTATGGGAAAGAATTATCTCCAATTTAATGCATGATTTGTTGAATAATCTATATATTCAATGGTCAATATAGAGGGCTTGATTGAAAAGTTTGATTCTTTTTTTTTTTTCCTAAATGGTAGGTCCTGGGTGTTCTTCTGTTGGAGTTGGAGCTTTCATAGAACATGGGCCCTTTAAAATTAATGGAGAAGTTCTAGTGAAGAATGAGTATAGTTGGAACACAGGCAAGACATATTTTAATTACTTTTTGTTTTGAGGATATTTAGTAGGTGACAACAAATAAAGTAGCATGATTTAGTGACATACTGAATCATTGATGTTGTTGGTTTTGTTATAGAAGCAAACATGTTATACGTGGAGTCACCAGCAGGTGTTGGATTCTCATACTCTTCTAATAAATCTTTCTACTTCAAAATTGACGATAAAATTACAGGTACTTTGTTTTTTAATACTCTTTTTCTATAAATAAAATAATTGAGATGATGTGATATTAAAATAATCTGAAACGTGGGATTTGTGTGATTTTGGTAATTAGCAAGAGACAATATGCTCTTTCTTCAGAATTGGTTCGACAAATTTCCAGAGTACAAGAACGCAGATTTTTACATTACTGGAGAGAGCTATGGAGGTATTTCATTTAACTAATTTCTCTATTACTACCGTTACGTTTAAGATCGAACCTTGAACTACATTACAAGAAAAAGTCATATCAATTATTACTAGCTTTTACCATTTTCTTTGTTGATTGCGCTTTCACAATCTCTTAAGAAGAGTATGATGTTGTTCATGTTAATTATTGATCGATCAATTCAATCAATATATCCTATTTATGCTACCCTTTCCACCATGTTTGACTTTTATGAGGACAGGACACTATGTTCCGCAATTGGCTCAGCTCATTCTCAAGTCCAGAACGAATATCAAACTAAAAGGAATTGCAGTGAGTATAAAAATTACAATATATATATATATATATATATATATATATATATATATATATATAAGTTGAAATATAATGATAAATGCAATTACGCTCTCGACTTTTCAATTATAAAAATTGGAGTCTCAAGCTTGGTAGAAATGGAAAGTTCAAATTTCTCCTATTTATATTGGGTGCAGATAGGAAATCCACTTCTGGACATTGTGAATGACTTCAACGCTAGAGATAAATATATGTGGTCACACGGCGTCGTTTCCGACTCAATTTATAAGCTTTTGAGTTCAGTATGCAATACTTCACGGTTTTATCAAGAGATCTTTCAAGGCTCCATTTCTTCAGAGTGTACTGTCGTTATTTCCCTGCTTTCCCAACAACTCTCTCCCTTCATAGATGATTACAATGTCATCGGTGACGTTTGTTCCCTCGCTGCCAAATCACAGCCTTCCATTCTCCTCCATCCACTTTCCTCTTTCATCACTAAATCTGCTTCACAACGACACCTTCTAAGTCACCCTCAGGTGAGATTAATTACCTACCTCTTAACAATTTACTAGTTAATATATAATATATATACACATATTTTCAAATATAGAGTTCTTGATATTAAGAAATTATTGACTGGTACTAAAATGTTGAGGTGTGTGTTTGTGATGATCAGGAAAATGTTGGTGTTGATAGAGATATTTGTTCACAAGAAAATGTAGCAAAGTATTTAAATAGAAAGGATGTTCAGAAAGCTCTCCACGCCAAACTTGTTGGAGTCCATCAATGGAGTGTATGCAACACCAACAATACGTAAGTTAATTACATATGTATATATTTATTAATCTTTTAAAGCTAATTAGAAATTAAAGAATAAAAGGTCTAATTAAATTATTTAATTAACTAACCTGCAGAGATTGGCTCTACGATCTTAAGAATTGGCTTATACCTACGATTGATGTTGTTGGCTCACTCGTCAAGTCTCAAATTCGAGTCTTGGTTTACAGGTATCAGTTAGAGAAAAAATTACCTTATCATTAAAGTTTCATCATCTCACGATGACCATCATCTACTACTTTGACATATCATGTTAAGTTATTGCTAAATACAAAATTCGAAATTGATAAGTAAATTTGAAGTTTTTTGATATATTGTTTACAGTGGTGATCAAGATACAGTCATCCCATTTACTGGAACTAGGACATTGGTGAATTCATTAGCAAAGTCATTAGGTCTAAATATAACTATGTCGTACAAAGTTTGGATCGTGGACAATCAGGTTAGTATCTATGACTCATTTGATAATAATTAACTTACGTAAAAGTTTACAATTTATTTACTTAATTTTCAATTTGTAGAAATAAATTTTTTGGTAATGAACTATTCTTATTTATTTTTTTTATTCTTCCTAAATATTTTCAATTAAATTTGGGTTGGGTGAAAAGTTTGGAAACAACCCATTTAAATTTTGTTCTTTTCTTTTTTCTTTCTAGTATTATTTTTCCAAAATATTTGTATTTTTATATCACTTTTACAACTATTAATTTCTTTAAAATCAACAAAGGACTAAGGATGAGTCATTAAATCTTTTATTTTAATATTGATTTTGTGGAAAAAAAATTCAATAATAAAACGATTGAAAATATTTATATAAACTACTGAAATAGACTATAATTATCTAGATCTATCGTGATATAGATAATAACCTTTTATGATGATATATATATGTAGTAACATTTTTAAAAAATTGTAAATATAATTACAAAGTCTATCGTTAATAAATTTGGCTATATTTATAATTTTTAGAAAATGTTATTATATACTTAATTATTATTTATAAAGTTGTTATTATAAATATTTTAGTTTATTTGGTTAATTATATTTGAAAATAAGAGTTGATTTGTTTGATGGGGTGATTTGATAGGCTGGTGGGTGGAGTGAAGCGTATGGGAAGTTCCTAACTTTTGCAAGCGTAAGAGGAGCTTCTCACTTAGCCCCAGAAACTCAACCCAAGAGAACTTTGGCGCTTTTCAAGGCATTTTTAGATGCAGTTTGATTACTTCAACAAATCTCACCCTTTCCTTCTTCTTCTTCTTCTTCTTCTTCTTCTAATTTTGGGATATTCACAGCACCCCCAAATAAATAATCTATATATTAATTAAATAAAGTTACATATTTGAAGCAACCACGTAATTTTAATCAATTATGGTAGAATGTATGTTTAAAACTATTGGTTAACAATAATTTGGTTAAAATTCTATTTTGGTCCTTGAATTTTTTTATTTTATCTTGATCCCTAAACTTTTAGAAACATTTGTTTTATTTTTCGTAAATAAACAACTTTCAAAGTTTATAAACTAATCATTTATTTATAGAGAGAAAGGAGAGGGAAAAGAATATGAAATAACAATAAATGGTTTATAGTAATGAATTGTTCATATATCGTTTATTTTTGTTGTTTGTAATTTATGTATGTATGTATAAGTATGCATCAATGATAGACGATAAACACGAAAATGTTTCTATTCGTGTGCTAAGCATAAATGTAGTCTAAGAAAACATATAGAAATAGTTGCCCTTTGAGCATAAAAATAGTCTATCACTGCCAAAGTGAGTTTAATTCAGTAATAACTAACATGCTTTTTCACCTTGAAGATGAGAAGTTTGATCCTCGTTCTCGTCCCCACAATTGTTAGTACTAAAAAAATAACAAGTGAATGAGACAAAATGTCTTAGAAGGACCTTGTTTATATGTGAGAATAGTTCTAACTTTTGGAAACAACTTAAAACAAATAAGAATGATGCTACTAAATTGTAGCAAAACGTTGAAGTCAATTTCACATAACTTTATCGAATCCGTGAAGTTTAAAAGGTTGCTTAACATAAAAAAAAAACGTATAAAAATAAACGGAATGTCAATTCGACATTTTAACTACCTGTTTAGCACGTTGAATAGAAAAAATCTTGTCCAAAGATTAAACCCTAAATAGATAGAAAAATCTTATCTCATGTTTCTAACTAACAAGGCTTTGGACTTCAATTGACTAACAAAGCTTCAAATTTCACGCAACCAGCTTCTATCTATTCCTTGGTTTCTTTGAACTAGATCATTTGATCAAATTTTTAACATGAACCTATCATTATTTTCTGAAAAACTAAAAATTTATTTTTCCATTATTTTCTAAAGGTATTTTCAACCATTTATTATCAAAGTTATATAATAAAATTCTGAAAATGGGCTTCCTAGTTCAAACAGAGATAATCAAAGCCCATGGATAATGCCCATTAACAATGAGGCCTATCTCGAAAAGCCCATAAAGTTTTGGTCTGGAAGGTCCAATGGGTTTTCTTCTTTCTCAGCTCGCATCTCCTTCATTTTCACTCTCAGGAGCAACCGTAAAATGGGAAGGCCTCAAAGAAAGAGCGGAGGCGGAGCCACCGGCGGTGACGATCAACTTCACGCCGCAGCCAGAAACGGCGACTTGAGTTCCGTCATTTCTATTTTGGCATCTAACCCTTCGGCTGTCAATTCCAGAGATAAGCACTCCCGAACTCCGTATCCTTAATTGTTATTTCATCCCATTGATTGTTATTCCCAGAGAATTTCTTTTTTTATAATTTTGTTCGAATCATCGTCCCTTCGTTCTGCTTTGCTTAAATACATCGGATGCTTTCAGTTATAGGTTTGTTTGACTCAGTTTGAGTTTAATTAAATTGAAGTTGCTTAGGTTAGATTGGTTTAAGTAGTTTCTTAGTGGTTGTTTCTAGGTTGAATCAACCGAACAATCCAAGTAAATTAATTTCTAAAATTTATCTTAATATGAGGTTTATTTTATTATCCACCAAGTACTCGTTTTTAAGTCTCGTATCCTTCAATAATTTTTGGAAATTAATATGGTTTGTTCTGTTTTTTGTTTTTTGTTTTTTTTTTGGATTATAAATTTTAGGGTAAGTTAATCAAAAAAATCTAAGTCAATCTAATGCAGTAATGCTGTATGGTGATTAGTGATTGAATTGTGTCATAACCAGAGTCATTTGATGAGTGAGTTTGAGTATATTCACTGAATCCAAAAGACATATATATATATATATATATATATATATAAGTAGAGTTGCACCATTATATTTTATCCATGAAGGAGGAGAAACCAATATGTAATGTAATCTCTCAATTAAAAATTTTCCTTAAAATGGTTTTTTTAAAGTCTGTCACTGGCTTAATGAGAAGAATCCTATAACTTTTAGTTTTTCTCTTGATGAGTGATTTTCAAGCTTTCATTGTGAGAATTCGGGCGGATTCTTGCCTCACGGCTATTATCAAATCTATGCTTCGTGAATTAATAGGAGAGTAGATAATATCTGAACTGTCAAGAGATGGGTAACAGGGCATACAGAACATTCTGAAAGAAATTTGGTAACTGATTGTCTTTGAATTTTTATGTTGCTCTACAAAACTGTATCTCTTCATTCATTTTTCCCTCTTCTGTTGATAGCCTAGCTCGTCAGTTCATTATATCGCAATAGGGAGGGGATATACTGGTTCTCCTATTATTTCATAGTTTATACTGAAAAAGCATGTTAGGACATAATTTCTAAAGATTAAAAAGCTTGGAATTAGTTACAGATCTTGGAACTAATCCTAAATGATTCAAACACGAACAGCTAGTCGGGACACCTTTTATTGACTAATTGCTAACAGTAAATGAATGAAGGATAAATTTTCCTCAATTTACCTTGCTGCCATTGGATAGTAAGACGTTGTTTTGTAACTTAGAACTAGTTCTTTGGGAAAATTTCATTTCTTACCTTGTATAGCTTAGGGAGTTGACTTTAACATTTCAACTTTTAGTTTCATCAAATTAAACTCTATACTAAAAGAGGTCAACTATTGCCCTCAATGAGTTTTTAACAAGTTTTAGCTTACTAAAGGTGTTCTGTACTATACTACTATTGGGAAAAAAATCCCAATTCTGCCGCAGGAAAATAGAAAATAATGGAGAAATTAAAATAAAACAACAGAACACAAGAACTTATGTGGAAAACTTCAAACCCAAAGAAAAACTAGAGTCTGCTAGGAAAAAAACTTCACTATGTGAAAAATTGTCATAGACACTAAATCTCTCCCCCATCCCAATTACAAGAACACATCTCTCCCCCATCCCAATTACAAGAACACATCTCTCCCCCATCCCAATTACAAGAACACTCACTCAAAACTCTTGTATCATTCATACCATTTTCTCCACTTTCAAACTATAGAGTACAGAAAGGGAGTTGAACTACAGTTAGCACACACAGCCATGCTTAAGGTAGAAACCAAAGTCATAGGCTGACTTTTTTATAACGTTTGGAGTTCATCACATTCTTGAGCCTTTGCAATGTGGGACAACATACTCTTCTAATATTTTACCCAAAAATCTACATGTACTTTATTTTTGTGGGCACTAGGTATACCAATCCTATTTGGATGCTTTTCAGCCAGGTTTGCATTCCATTGTAGATTTTGGGAGCTTTTTTACCTTCTTGATTTTGTGGCTTGGTTCTGGCATTTTCATGGTTGAGTTTGAGCATTTTTGTACTTTGAAATTGAGTGATTTGGAGGTTTCAATTTTATGGGTGTGTGGTATGGTTGATTCCTGAGAAATTTTCAAATATTGTTTTAAGAAAGTACTTCACTTACTCAAGTTGAAGGTTTGACCGGATGAAATTGAAAGTAATGTTAAAATTGTAAGGAGTAAAAATGTATATTCTCAATTTATCTTATGCTTTAAACTTTATCATAATGCATGATGTTTGACAGGTTGTTAAGTTTCTCTTATCTTTTCAATGTCATGATTTCTGCTGGCTCGACTGAGCTAGCTCTTACTTCTAGCATCCCCCCCATCGACTGTGTTTCCTTCACTTTAGCGAACTTTGAATTATAGACTGCATTTGGCAGCATGGTCTGGACAAGCAGAGGTTATAAATTATCTATGCAAGAACAAGGCCGATGTTGGTGCTGCTGCCATGGATGATATGGCTGCTATACATTTTGCATCTCAGAAAGGACATTTAGAAGTAGTTCGTACTTTGATCTCATGTGGCGGATCAGTAAAAGCTTCTACTAGAAAGGGTATGACCCCACTGCACTATGCTGTGCAAGGTTCGTATTTGGAGCTTGTTAAGTACTTAGCAAAGAAAGGTGCAAATTTGAGTGCTAGAACAAAGGCGGGACAAACCCCTCTTGATTTGGCTAGTAATGAAGAAATCCGCTTGTTCTTGGAAGAATACGAAAAATCATCTAAGAAAGAAGAGCTAAAAGATAAAGGGAAAGTCGGGAAAACTCATTCACAGCCAACAGTATCAGGAGAAGATGACGCACCCTCTGCAAAGGCGAATGAGACCGAAAATGAAGAAGATCCAGGTGTTGAGCAGTCAAAGAAGCAAAGTGACGAAGAAGACCAAGGGGACGAGCAATTGAAGAGGAAGAGTGATGGGACTATTGGTGAGGAAGCCCTGTCAAAACCGAAGAAGGCAAAAGTCTCCCTTGGCCATCTTCTAACATCGGATGACACACAGGAGGACGATGAAAACTCATAAAAATGGCGTGGAGTGTTGTATGTAACCAGCATCATTGTAATGACATTTAACACACCTTAATCCTCACAGTCCCTTCTCCATATGTTTACTATCAACTCCATGATTTTAGCCATGTGTCTAATCTTCACATCAAAGGTTTCATAGAATGTTATCTCTCACTAACATTACTTCTTTTGTTAAATTTAGTCCATTAGATTGTTATTGAAGGTTTAAATTTGAGCAATAAATGGTTAACGTACAATTTCATATTTGTAGACGTCAATTTCTTCTTAGTGACATTGAGTCCTGAAATGCAATGGAAATAAGATAACAATTTTGATTGAGTTAGAAGATCAAGTGATATAAACACTATTTGTTTCCCTCAACCTTTTAAAAGAAAATTTAATGCAAAAGATGTTGGACACATATCCTAATGTTTTTAAAATTAAGTTAAAAGAACTTATTATATTAAATTTGGATAGTGATTTTAAATGTGACAAAAGGAATATTAGCTATTTTTAAAATTACTTCCAAATATGTATTTAGACAATTTTAAACAAACAACTACATGTCAATTATCATCTTAATCAAATAACGTTTAGAATAAAATTAAGCATTGTAATGAAATTAATAGATGGGATAAACAAAATAGCAAAAATGCCGGCCAAGGGCTGCAATGATCATATAGAAGAAAGGCCAAGAAGAAACAAGAAAGGTTGAACCATCGACAAAAACGAACTATTTTGCACATAAGGAGATTAACGCCGGCCATCTTTTTTCATTCTATGAAAAGGACAAACCAAACAGCATCAAAATACATGTTATATTGCTTGTGCTCTAATCCAAAACTTACATACAATAATAATCAACTATTCCAACAACAAACATAAAACACATCAACCTTTTTTTTATAGAAAAAAGAAGCATACAACTAGCTAGTTGGTACAATGGTCACGTGGGGTTGAAACAACTTATCGAACGTTGTTTGGTGCGGAGAGTTGAGTTAAGTGGATGGTTCTTATAGAAGAGAAGTAAACAAAGAGTTGATGCAGATAACAATGTGAGAAATGAGTGGGTTCATCACCCTCTTTAATTATTATCGGTGAATCAACGCAACTTAAAAGAGGTGAACACCCTTAAGTATTAAACATAAAGGGTATTCGTGTCTTATATAATTATGTTTAATGATTTGTAAAATGAATTTGTTTTAAAGACAAGAAGAACTTTCATTATTACAAACTCGAACTCTTATTTGTTGCAGTAATTAAAGTAAATTTTTAGTTCAAACATATAGGTTGGAGTATTCAAGTAAATTTTTAGCTCAAACATATAGGTTGGAGTATTCAAATTGTCTTAACTAGTTGAATTATGTTTATATTGACAACTAACGTTAACGCATATAGAATTTTATAAACTTTAAAAGTTTAAGATTGTAACATTTGTTGGGTAAGTCAAATACCACCATCGATACCTAAATCCAAATTCAATGTTATTGATGATGCCATCCAACAAAATGTTTAAGGGAAAAAGCCAACTTAAAGGCAACAACAATTGAAGCAAAGTTAGAAAGTATATATATCATATAAATAGATGAGCATTATTTTAGTTTATGATAAGCCATAGAAATTAAAGAGTTCTGACATCTATCTAACACAATAATAATGCATAACTGTTACTGTAAGCAATGGAGAAAAGAGGGCATTTTTGGGTTACTTATGTTATTATTGATGCAAAAGATTATGTTTAGATTTGGAGAGTGTTTTGAAGGTGATTTGATAAAGAGCTTGCCAGGACAACCAATTGTTAATTTTAAACAATATGGAGGTTATATTACCATTGATGAACTACAAAGTAGGTCTCTTTTTTACTACTTTGTTGAGGCCCAATCTGACCCCTCTTCAAAGCCTCTTGTTCTTTGGTTAAATGGAGGTGAATTTTTCTTATAATTCCTTTTCATTTTTGTTCTTTTTTCAATTGTTATGGAAATGTTTGGGGTTTAATATATATGTTTTGTTTTAATGTTTTATTAGGTCCTGGTTGTTCATCACTTGGAGCAGGAGCTTTTGTTGAGAATGGTCCTTTTAGACCAAAAGGAAATGTTTTGATTCTCAATGAATTTAGTTGGAACAATGGTTTGTATTATGTGTATATGTTTTTAAATAATAGTACTTTGATTACGTGTGCTTTCCGATTTGGTTGGTTTTGGTTTTTATCCTTCGATTAAAATGTTTATTTTGATTATTGTACTTTCAATTTCCAATCATTGCAGTTCTTAAACTTTAGAAAAATCAAAATTTTGGTCTTTATAAAATGGAAAATGAAAAAAACAAAATGAACAATTTTTAAAAAGTATAAGAATAGAAATGAACTATAGAAATTATAATAAACATATTAAAAATATAAAAACAAAAAATGAACCAAAGTCGTATGTAAAAATAGAATAGCTTTTAAATCCGAAATGTTTGAAATTCTTAACTTCAATAACTTATCAATATTTGTGGATTTGGTTTGACAGTGGCGAATGTACTGTATCTTGAATCTCCGGCCGGAGTTGGTTTCTCATTTTCCAAGAATACCACATTCTACGACACGGTTAATGACAAAATCACCGGTGAGTTTTCT
The DNA here is from genome assembly GCF_025177605.1 of Cucumis melo. NCBI lineage: Eukaryota > Viridiplantae > Streptophyta > Magnoliopsida > Cucurbitales > Cucurbitaceae > Cucumis > Cucumis melo. The sequence continues at coordinate 29,509,274 of NC_066860.1, read as the reverse complement.
GATTATAAATGTTCCAACATAATGTTTATTAATATAAAGAAGATTTGGATTTGTAAATTGTTGTTTTGGGTACGATATTTATTTGATACAGCACAAGACAATATTGTTTTCTTGGAACGATGGTTGGAAAAATTTCCAGAATATAAAAACAAAGAATTCTACATAACTGGAGAAAGCTATGCTGGTCATTATGTTCCACAACTTGCAAGACTTATTGTTCAATCCAAACTTAACATTAAACTCAAAGCAATTGCTGTAAGTCATATAGTGAACGTGACCAAATTATTATCATTCTTTTAGAATTGTCGCAAAATTAAAGTTTAGATATCGATAATGATTTTAAAATTATTTGTTTCTTTTCTCCTCAGATTGGGAACCCATTATTGGAATTCAACACAGATTTCAATTCAAGAGGAAAATATTTGTGGTCGCATGGAGTAATATCTGAGTCCACATTTGAGCTTCTGAATTCTGTTTGTAGCATTTCTCAAATGATAAGAGAATCTATCAATGGGGAGATTTCAGATGCATGTTTTAGTATCAATGATTTGGTTTCTCAAGAGATGTCTCCTTTTATAAATGGATATGCCATCAATCTTGATGTTTGTTCGAGTGGTGATCCAACACAAACAGCTCTTTCATCTCTCCATTCTCTCACTTTCACCAAACGATTAGGAGATGATCAATCCAATCCAAAACCTACTTCCTCCACCCCTCTCCCACAATTCTCGGTTCGTAATTTCTTTACTTTTACTTTGTTCATCTCTAATCTTTCAAAACTTTTCATTTCACGACACACCTACGTCTCTCACCATTTTTGTATATGTTTTAAGCTTGGCGTAGTTGATAATGAGAGGACATAGTGTTGTCCTTTGATCGTCGTTTGGTCCTTTTTTGTGCAATTTTTAACCATCTTGTATAAAATATGCTCATTTCTTTGGATTATACACTCATATGTACATATGTATGAATACTATCAATCAATCCCAAAGATTGATGAGAAGTTAAATATAGAGTTGTGATGACAGGGAGATGCAGGAAAAGTAGATGTTTGTATAGTGAATGAGATAGAAGCATATCTAAATAGAGTGGATGTTCAACAAGCTCTTCATGCTCAATTGGTTGGAGTTTCTTCTTGGTCCCTTTGCAGCGAGTAGTTACCTTCTTTACCTTTTTTCTTTTTCCATTTTAATCAAACTACCTTTTTTTTTTCTTCTTAATTTTACATTTCATGATATATCTTAAAATTATTGATTTTGTTTATGGCAGTATTTTGGATTACGATAGGACCAATTTATTTATACCAACCATTAATATCGTGGGTTCACTTGTGCATTCTGGAATAAGAGTTTTGGTCTACAGGTGATTGTTTCAATTAATTTAGATTAATTATGTTTTTTTTTTATTTGGTTTAAATTTATTATTTATTTTGATTTATTATATTTATAAATATTTCATACAAGTCAATCTAAGCATAATTAACTCCATGGTTGAACTAATCGAGACGAAAAATAAGAGAAATTATAAGAGAAAAAAAATTAAATTTGGAGTTGCCAATAGAAATAAGAAAAATTATTTTAAATCATAAAACTTCTAAAAATATTTAGAAATATAATAAAATATTGCAAGATAGATAAAAACAGGTTACTACTTGTGTTTGTCATAATACATATAAATACAAATAGTTGTCTATTACAATTCATCGTAAACAATTTAGTTCATTTTAGTATATTTGAAAATGATGAATTGTTGACAAAATTTGGCAGTGGAGATCAAGATTCAGTAATTCCATTACTTGGAACTCGAACTTTGGTTAATAAATTAGCAAAAGCTTTGAGATTGAACACCACACTCCCTTACTCAGCTTGGTTTCATAATCATCAGGTAATTAAATTTAGTTTCTCACCTGATGGACCGCAATATTTTGCTACATTACTTATAAATATGTTAAACAATTTTGTGTTTTAAGAAAATAGAACTATCTTTTTTCTTAATAGTACTTATGGTGTGTGGTGTTAGGTTGGAGGATGGGTAGAAACATTTGGAGAGAAGAACAATCTGTCATTTGCAACCATTAGAGGAGCTGCTCATCAAGCTCCATATACTTCACCAGCAACCTCTTTAGCACTTTTTACTGCTTTCCTACAAGCTAAAAACCCTTGAATAATCAATACACACATTACTGTTATTATTACTACTAATCTTTAATTTTGTGTGTGTGTGCTTTCATTTTTCAATAACTAAGCATATAACTAATATGCTTCAACTTTCCCCACCTACCGTTATGGATATTTTTATTTAATTTACCTATTTGTAACTCATATATCAACAATATATATACATAGTGGATTTTTCTTTCCCTTTTCTACCATATATCGCAATATATATATATATATACACACACACACACACAGTATATTAGAATTACTTAATCAACTGATAAATTGAATTATTTTCACCACATTAATGTTTTGGACACATACGGATGCGTGTGGCCACACAAATGAGTGTTACGAATTCATGTGCGGCAATTGAATAGTTTTAACCAAATAAAAACTACGAGAGAAACGTCTTTACTCTGACCGACTCAAGCACCCCTAAAGCTAAACCCATTTCTCCGGAATGTGTGGGGTTTATGCGGAGCGCAACGGTCTTAGTCTGTCTTCTCTTCTTCTTCTTCACCGTTTCATTGCTCTGTTTCTCTATATCTTACTTCTCTTTTCTCAAATTCTCAACCTCAACCCATTTCTCCCTCTGAATGTTATTTTTCATCTCAAATTTGCCCATGAAGTCAGTTTTGCTATTGTGGTTTAGGCCTTTCCTTCATCCCTTCTTCAGGTTTTTTTTTTTTTAATATATTTATTTTTGTTTTTTTGCATCTATCTTTGTTCATAAGTTAAGGGATAGTTAATCAAACCTCTTCCATTTAGATTGGAATGGATTTTTAAGAAACCCCACCACTTTTGGATGAACGTTTTGTCTCATCTCTTATTTCAATGGATTCATTGTTCAGCTGAACTGACTCAGGCTTTCCTTAGCCTTGCAGTGAATGAGAGTAGGCTGAGAGTTGCAACATTGATACGACCTTTGCAAAAGAATGCAATGTCGTCGAGGTTGAATCGTTCCTCTGTACCTTTATTCACACAGAATTCAGAGCCTAGAGGGGCGGGAAGAGGTGTAAGTGTGCGAAGGAATTCCAATGAGGCTGTTGTCGAGGTTGTGAGATGGTTCTTGTTTGAGTATATTTCACTTACCTATTATGCGGCTCTTGGTTATTCTGATTCAGGGATTTTACATATAGGAACATGATTGTAAAGTGGACATTCAAAGTTTTAGGGATGACCCGTCGAAAATTGAAGCTATGACAGTCCAAAAATTGAGAATGACATTAAGGTACTGGGAGCTTTATCTTTGAAATGACATGTTTTGATGCGCCCCGTTGAAACTTCTTCATTTTGAATATTGGCTTGGAGTTTGTGTGCTGCAGCTGCTATTTCAAAGCACAAGCGCATCCAGTTCTGGATTTAGTTTGTAACCGTCTAATAAAATTGTAGCTAACTTTCTTATTTATCATTTATGTTCACATTTTTCAGAAGCGTGGGTCTTCTAGCCAAAGGGCTTAAGCGTGACCTTGTAGCTGCACTGCAAAGCTTTGTGGAGAATGGAACAGTTGGTATGCATTATTTGTCTTTGAAGGTTGCATTTTCGTACTTCCAAATTTTAAGTGCACTACTACTTGATGTGACTAGTGTTCGACACCATTGAAGATTTGAGAAATATCCCCACTTTAAGTGCTGACAATGATAAATATAGTTAATTTTGAAGTTGAATTTCATATGAAAGTAATATCAGTTTATAGTCTTTGTTTTACTTCTCAAGCTATAGATCAAGTGATTAACAATCCTCGATTTCATTGAACTGTAGAATTAGTGAGGAGACTGAGCATATATCTGATGTAGGTGGTTTTATTGATGCAGTAGAAAATCAGAGCACACAACAGACAGAGAGAAATTCTAGTGTATCAGCTTCTTATGGTGACACTGTGAAAGCTGAAACAAAAATCTTAACACCAAAGAAGAGGCAGTCAGCTGAATCTGACAGGGTTTCAAGTGGTGCAATAGGTAATGCTATCTATCCTTTGAACTCCTCTTTCTTATCTTTAGCATTATTTTTCCCCTTATAAACCACAATACATACACTTGAGTACTTTGTTTGTTTACTGGTACGGTACACTGACAAAAAGAACTTCTTGCGTAAATGATTTCATTGTAGGCAGTAACCCATCTAGCAGAAAGATAAATGGATCCTCAGAAGTTGTTTCCAGCATTGTAAAGCAAGAGGATGGAGTAGAGGGGATGCAAAATGAACCATGGGCTGTTCTTGCTCATAAGAAGCCTAAAAAAGGTTGGATCCCGTATAACCCAAGAATCATGAGGCCTAAACCTCTTTCCAAGGATACAAAATCTGTGAAAATTTTATCTTGGAATGTCAATGGGTTAAGAGCCTTACTTAAGGGGTCTTCAGCAGTGGAACTTGCTGAAAGGGAAGATTTTGACATATTGTGCTTACAGGAGACCAAATTGCAGGCAAGTAGATTAATTCCTATTTCACTTCAACATTTAGTAAATTCTATTATATACAATGGCAAAGTTTCAAATTTTTTGTTTTTAGATTGAATCATTTGTCCACATAAAAGGATTTGCCTTTATCATTGAATTGTAATGAACTCAGGGTTTTGCAACAAGGGGGAAATCAGGTAATGTTCATTGTTTATCTTTTTTTTGGGGAGATCGTAATGAACTCTGGGTTTTGTGCAAGGGGAGAGGGGTGGTGATGTCTTTGGATGATATTTGGGAGGGATGAAATTTAATGCTTCTTTATGGAATTTAGTTTGCTGAATTTTTTGTAATTATCAGCTTAGTGTTATTCTTTTGGATTGGAGTCCATTCTTGTATATAGTTAGTAGGGGCTTGTTTTTTGTAGGCCCATTTATTTTCTTTCATTTTTTCAATGACAGATAGGTTTCTTACCATAGAAAAAGGAAAAGAGAAAAAAAAAAAAAAGTTACTTCTGGTTTGGAGGACTTTGCTTTTGGAGAGCAAGGGTGAAAATTTGAAGTATTCAATTGTTTATGCTAGCAATAATCATCACTCATCAGTATCCACATGCCATATCATTAAAAAAAAATTCCTTATAAAGTAGATTTGAGTTATAATGTCAATTTCGCCTACAGGAAAAGGACATACTAACTATTACAAAATCTCTCATGGATGGATATCATTATACCTACTGGACATGCAGCGTTTCTAAACTTGGTTATTCTGGAACTGCAATCATATCCCGGGTATGATTTTCCTTTTCTCATATATAAACAACAATTTCTGGACAAGAAAGAGCAAATAAACTTGTTATCTTGATCATCTAAAATGCATATATAATGAATCACGATCAAGTCCTGGATCCTATTTGTGGTGACCAATTTACAGTATTGATATTCAACTTACAATTTGATTCTGAAAGTTAGTGAGACAAAACCTTAGAAGTGAAGACCATATTCTTGGAAGATTTGGCAGTATTGACTATTGAGAGAGGAAGAAGGGGTTCAATTGGATGAAATTTTAAGTGTAGGGTAAAATTTGATACACCTTAGTACCTTACCAAGTTCAGAATTAAAATTGATCTTTTCCCATTATTTTTTTGTCATTCTTTTGCATATGTTTTACCTTGATATGCTTTCTGAAACTTGGAGATGAAGTCTATATATTGTCAAATTAGACAAAATGATCACCTACTGGATGAATTGTTATAAATTTTGATTTGACTAGTGTGGTTGGTCTGATGAGATAGGCGAATTGTAATGTTTGCTTTTGAAGCAGTTCATGATAGCTATCTCTTTAAGCTACTCAAAAACTTATGATTTTCTTGATTCTATAGGTTGTAGAGCCAGACAATAGTCTTGTAGAGTTAGGTGATAGTTTTGTGGGTTATTAGTTAAGGTTTGAGTAAGTTGTTTCAGCTGATATGTGAACAAATAATATATTTTTTGTTCCTTTTCTTTTGATGCAGCTATTTGCTTCATCATTATATCTTAAATCTTACAAGTTTTCTGTTTTAGTGCCAAAAGATACTACCACCTGCAGACGCTTTTAGCTACTGCCATTTTTTTCAAAAATGTTTTCTTGACGGTTGCTTATAATCTGGCGAATAAACTCCTGTTACAGATAAAACCAATTTCAGTTAGATATGGTTTAGGCATATCAGAACATGATGGTGAAGGGCGGGTTGTGATGGTGGAGTTTGATTCTTTCTTTTTATTGAATGTTTATGTTCCTAATTCTGGAGACGGATTGAAGAGACTGGTATGACTTCCCAACTGTGGTTCTTTATTATAGTTTGGTTTATTGCATAGTAACATGAGTTCATGATATCATGGTTATAGAATCTAATTTGAAGCTTCTTGTTGCATTCCTATCTCTGTTTTCACAAGTCATACAGGATTACCGAGTGGGATCCATCTCTCAGTAACTATATGAAGGTATGCCTTTTTATCTTTTCAGATTACTTCTTTATCATTTCCAATTTTGCATAGTTAGGGGGAGTTTGACCACGATTTTTGAATGGTGAAATTTGAAAAAGAACTTTTAGCTCTTCAAAAATTTCAGTGTTTGGATAGATAACTATGAGTGATCTTGAAAACTATAAAAATGCTAAAAATGCTTATGGGAGAGACACTTAACTGGTGTTTCCTGTAAAAAGTGATTTTTAAACAACACTGGATGTTCCCAAACTCTTTGTGTGATTGTGGGAGTGGTCAATGGGTGGTTTCAAAATAAGTACTTTTAGCAAACACATTTTAATCATAGGCACTTTATTATAATTATTGAATAACAAACCAGTTTGATGTCTGGCCCTAGTCAAACACTTGGTGACATGTGCATTTTTACAGAGCACTTTAAGGTGATTTTGATTTTTGCCAAACATGCCTTTTGTATTGTTCTCAAATATAGCGATTTGATTGGGGGTCTAAAACATTGTTTAGTGCCAAAAAGCAAAGCAATCAATTGTTTGCTTTTTCAGTGTATGTATTAACATTTATTGTTAACAACTTGTATAGGAGTTGGAAAAGTTGAAGCCCGTGATTTTGACTGGTGATCTAAATTGTGCTCATCAAGAGATAGACATCTATAATCCTGCGGTAAGTCATCAGGTTTAGCTCTCTGACTTTCTCTCCGCTATCATATCTGAATCCTATAAAACGTAACTAAAATGCAAAATTTGTATAGGCAACATGGCTTCGTGCAAGCTCATTTAAAGCATGTGTTGCTTCTTGTACCATTGTCTTTTGTTACCTTTCTTTATTTGTTGAACTTGTGTGCTTGGCTTGAACAGGGAAACCGAAAAAGTGCTGGTTTCACCATCGAAGAAAGGCAATCATTTGAGACCAACTTTCTGGAAAAGGGGTTTGTTGATACTTTTAGACAAAAGCATCCTGATGTTGTTGGCTATACATATTGGGGTTATCGTCATGGTGGACGCAAAACAAACAAAGGTAACCAAAACTGCTTCTGTTTTTAATTCTCATCTGTCTTTTTCTTCTCATTTGCGCTACTCTGTTAAAACTCAGCCAGCCCATCTGAAACAAGTGTGATCATCCTATAGGATTCCTCAACTATGAGTAAATTTAGAGAACTTTCCAGTCTAGCACACTTAACTGAACCATTTTTTCTTGACATTTTTGCAACCAGTAGTTTTCCTTTTCTATTATCAACTTTGAGCTCATTTCTTTGTGGGGCATTTTGTTTATACGGTCATCAGTGTGATAGTAAAACCAAAGTTGGTATAACTTGAGCTCTCTTCATAATTAGTCTTGGGATGTTTTTCTAATCCATTGGGGGTAGATTTCTCAATTTCATAATCTCGTTTTATCAACGAAATGAATCTGTTATGCATGTACATATATATAAGAAAAAGAGAGTAAAGTGAAAGGTTTTTTGTGAAACAGGATGGCGGCTGGACTATTTTCTTGTATCAGATAGGATGGCAGAGAAGGTACACGACTCTTACATACTCCCTGATGTGGGAGGTAGTGATCACTGTCCCATTGGCCTTGTTCTCAAGCTTTAGCCTTGCTTCTCCAAAAAAAAAAAAAAAAAAAAAAAAGAAAAGTAAAGAAAGAAGAAAGGAAAAGAAAAGGAAAACCCTTCCACTTTATGAACTAGCGCTCACTTTGGCAGTCAATATATAGACCTTTTTGTTTCTCCCTCTTTCTCTCTCTGTTTTTTTCTTTTTCTCCATCGATAACTCTTTCTAACTTTGAAATCGTTATCAACTGTTATAAGACTTTAAATTTGAGATATAGATTCACACGTGCATCCATTGCAACTTTAGTATTCCACGAAAATATGTGTAATTCGAAAATTTTAATGTACCACCGACATCTTGAAATGTTTTGAAAATTGAATAGGTTTTTGAGTGCAAAGAGAAGATAGAGAACACAAATAAAGAAGAAAAAAAAAATTAAGGAACTCCGAATATTGGTGAAAAAAGGATGAATAAAATGCTCATTATAGGTAGTAGAATGAGTTATAAAATCTTTTGAATTCTATTACTTTTACATTCTAACGTTTTATTTTATAATATATGTTTATTATTGATAATCAATTATTAATTAAATAATTAGTTAACTATATTTAATCAAATTGTACGTGGTTGATAAAAGAATATATGTGGTTAGATTTTTCTAAAACTACCCTTACAAATATTTAATCTAAACCACTATTATTTATAAAATTGAACAATACTTAACGCACTCCCATCTTTGCAAGTAACAATAGAAAGGTTATAATGAAATAAGAGTGATATAGATTTTGGTTGGATTTTATGTGAAATTGCATCATGTAAGGATGATTTTCAATTTTTAAATGGGTAACTAAAAGGGGCAAATATATATATATATATATATATATATATATATATATATATATATATATATATATATATATATATATATATATATATATATATCTCCTTTGACTCCTTTTAAATAGTATAGATCTACAGATGATTTACTTTCTAAAATGAAAGAATTGAATGTTTGGTTAAGTAATAGAAATGAAATTAAATTTTTTAAAGACTACAATAATTATTCTACTTTTTAGTTTTTTTTGGGAAATTTATCATATTTCCTTTTCAATGCCATACAACGTGTAACATTAAATTTTTAGTTAAATTCTAGAAATCAATACTAACTTTTTCAAGATTATTTATTTTAGTTTTTTTTTCTAAAGCTACAACGATAACAAAGCAAGAAATTTAGAGTTGGAAATCCTACTTTTATATCATTTATATTTGTTTTTTAGCTTTTATCCATGCTTTTCAAAACGAAGTTAAAATTTAAAAATTCATATAACTAGAAGAGAAATTTTAAAAATTCGTTTTTGTTTTTGAAATTCGAGTGAAGACTTTTCTACTAAAATTGATACATATGAACGAAAATAAACTTAATATTTCAAAAATTGAAAACTAAAAATCAAATGATTACCAAATAGCTAAAAAGCTTTTTATATCTATGCCCACTAAATCTCTAATTATTATTAAACTTTAAAAAGTGTTTGTAAGTCTATGGATGATATCTATTCCATATATAGTTATAAAAAAATCTATGAATTAATATGACATACAATTTAAAAACAAATAACCCTTTTCTTTCTTAAATGAAATTAAATGCGCTTTTCAACATACAGACAATTAAAAACTTCGATATTACAATACATATATTTACGTTAGAGAACTTATTAGATATACAAATGATTGTTCAAAACACACAAAACTTTTCAAGGACTAAACTAATAATTTAACCGTAATGAGTTATGGTTGTACCAACAATCATATTTTTATACCAACTTTTTTTGTACCATCATCATAAAATAGTTAATTCAGATTGATTGAAGGACTTTACTTGTAAAGGCAAGACATTCAACCAACAAACCTTATAAGTACCTAAATGATTGGCTTCAAAAGTCATCAAACACTTATTTATTTATTTTCTAAAGAATCCAAAAACAGACAGTCACCATCAGAACCCAACAATGGACCAAATTTGAACAATAACATGACACATGAAACCATTTTCAGTTACTAAACTTCCAGCTGAACAAGCCATGAAACTTCTGAAAAAGAAACCAACATGGCAAGTACAATTTACAGGGAAAGGCTTTTTCTAACGACATAAAAAATATGCCACAATATTGCTCATTTAGACTGTACTGTACAAAGGAATTGGGAGGGAATGAACACACACACATATATATTTCTATACTCACCAGCGAAACTCAAGCCGTGCACAAAGAAAAGCAAAAGATGCGTAGTTTGCCTGTTTTTGTATATTATATGATCTCTACCTGAAAGGTAACAAAGAATATAAGGAATGATAATATATAGACTCAATATTCACAAAACTGGTTTCTCCTGACTCCATTTATCCCATTGCAAGACCATTGTTGGTTTACTGGTCTATTAGGATTAGAATTCTTCCAACATTCAGGAGAATTATTAGGTTCATGAGCAAAATTTACTCTCTTCCTTCCTCCTCTTCTGCTGTTTCTCCAACCATTTTCCTTTTGATAGCCATCGTAATGAAATCTTGATCCCTTGAATGTCGATGAATGGTACCAATTCCCACCTGTGTTTTTGCAGTTCGCATCACATGTTCTCCAAATCCGATTCGTAAACCTATTGTCTGATTCTTTGTGATTGTGATTGTGATTGTGATTGTAACTGTGGTTGTGAGTGTGATTATTCCCCCAATCATTCCAACCAACTGAATTATTCAAATACTCATCTCTCAAACCTACATTATTCTTGGTAGCAGAAGTCATCTCCCAAGAGTTTTGTCCATCATCCACCTTCTGATCACAATTACCCGGCTCTGCTTTTGGTTTCTGAAGATCTTCTTTAGCTTCGCCCCATCCGACACATGTATATGACTGATACAAGCCAAGAGCCTCATACAAACTCGCAATCACTACATCTCCCTCCCTAACAGCTGGAGCAATCTGTTCTCTCTCCAAATCTAACAGTAGATCAGGGTCAACATTACAATTCCAATCGATCTCATCGATATAAATGTCAGGATCAGGCAACGATATATCGCAAGGCAATCCATTAATTTCCGCCCAAAACCGACTTTTTGCATTATGAAACGCTTCTTCACCTGCCGAGTCATTCCATTTAACCACATTGTCATAAAGGTACATACACTTCTTAGTATCCAACAACTTCCTCCATGAAATCAACCCAACAGATGAACAAAACTTCTTTTCCCACGACGGCACACCAGCGTGCCAATTATCTGTAACAAAAGAGGATTAAAATAATAAATAAATAAATAACACAAAACCCCCATACAAAGTCATTACACTACAAAACTTCATTGCCCAGAAGAAAATTTAATACCCAAAACAAGCAAAAACACAAAAGTAAAGTCACTTTCAAAGATGAAATCGATATAGGCTTATACAATAGAGTCAGAAACTTTAAGAATGCTAAAAATGAATCTAAAGCATAACTTAAAAAACAAGCATTAGCTAACAAACCTAAACAAGGAATCAGAATCCACTATAAAACAAGAGCTAAATTCAAAGAAGTTATTAGAGAAAAGGGTTAAACAAAAAAAGCGGAAAACAGAACAATAAACGCAACCATTATTCGTGAGAGGGATAATTCACAATGAAAGAACCAACAATAAGAAAACATCAGAGAGAATCCATTAACAAACAGAAGAAAGAAGAAAGAAGAAAGAAGAAAGAAATCGAAGAATGAAAAGGATTGGAATTAGAAAAAAATAAAATCAAAGAAACAGGAATGAAGGGAGGAAGCGCATTACATATAATATACCTGGAGAAGGGTTTCTGGGGGATTTGAGTTGGTGATGATGAGGAATTTCAGAACCGTGTCGTCTTCTCCAATTTCCCATACGATTGAAATTCAAAAGGCAAAGGAATTGTGAGAATTTTGAAACCTAAACAGAGAAATCACCGACATAGAAAGAAATTAAGGCGTTGGGAACTGGAAACTAAAAATAAAAAGAGAGGAAAAAACGGAAATTAATAAATAAAAAATAAAATAGGAAAATAAAATAACATAAAATAAAATAAAAAAAGGAAAGAATTTTGGATTGGCTAAGGAATTAGCAGAATCTAAAGCACTTTCCATATAATTAATTCATTAATTAACTTTCTTAAACTCACTATTAGATGTATTAAACGGATAATTTTTAATTGTGGAATGAAATTAAATTGAGAAATAATTGAAAGATAAAGGGTAAATTGATAAATAAAAAGTAAAAGGGAATTGTATTGTATGTATAAAATATAGGTTGAAAATATAGGGGGAGTTGGATTTGTTTTTAATTAAGTAAAAGAAAGAAACACAAACAAACAAACAAACAAACTTGACTTTGTCTTATGAGTTTTAAAGATTAGACCGCGTGGTACGGAACCGCGAAGACGCTGCCAAATCCAAACTGACTTTCTCTTCATTAGTTTTCTTCGCGTGCCTAGCACGTGCTTTTTTCCCCTCTTTTTTAAAAATTAAATTGATTTCATAATATTATTATTAAAATAAAGTTAAAAAGTACTTTCTTTTTATGCGTAAATAATTTATTTTTTTCTATTTTTGAAAAAATCATACTATGTATCACGTTACCTTCCTTGATATTAAATTTTCAAACATGTGTTATATTTTCATTCATAATTTTACATTTTTTTTTTTTTAGATTTGATATCGATAAGAAAGTGGATTGATATTCCTATGTATAAAATATAACCAACGAAACTTAAAAAAAAAAAGAAAAAATCTACCCTATGTATTCACTCTACGGGAAAAAATAATTACAAAGTTTGAGATTTATGGACGGAAAAATTTAAAATAGAGAGAGTTAGAAAAGAAGATAAAAAAGGGAAAAGAGGAAATTAAATTAATCTGGATTATAATAATTCCAATTCTTAATAGGATTTGGAATGATATAAAATCTTTTTTAATAGTAAAATAGAAAAGAAAGTCCAATTATTTTATCTTATTTTAAAAAAAAATTATTTGGGGAAATTTTAAATTTGAGATAATTAGAATCTCTAAACCCGTTGCTAAATTTTAATCCAAATTTCACCCAAAATTCAAAATCCAAGTGAAACTAATATGCATATATGACCTTCATTTATGTCTCAAATTTAAATTGGAGTTATAAATACAACTTTATAACAAGATTAAGGTTTCCTATTTATTTTAAAATTAAAATTGGTTTTCCAAATTTTTTGCATCCTCCAAACAGATAGGTATGGTAGAAACTCATTATTATCTCAAATTAAATTTTGGTTATGTTCCAAGTTTTATCCTAAAATCAAATTTAAATTTCTATCCTCAAATCAAATTAAATTGCGGATAAAACCTTACTAAATTCAAAGCTTAATCAATTTGATATGTCGAATTGAGAAAAAAATATTGTTCATATTTTTTTACTTCAACTTTTTATCTTTTTTCGAAATGCATCCGTGCATAAATTTCAAAAAGAAGCATTTGTTGAATAAAAAAATTTGAACCAATAACAAATTAAGATGTTAATTAAATTAATAATAAAAAAATAAAAATAATTGAATGGGGACTAATTAAAAACTTTCAACCGCGAAAATGTTGTTTTCAAGACTTTCAAAAGATGTAAAATACCAAAGTCAAAAGAACCAAAAGTTTAATTTGCATTCTAAATTATCATTGTAATTATATAGATATAATATTCAAAGTTTTGATCCTTTTCTTAAAAAACAATAAATCAAGCTTTATTATTGTTACATAAGATATTAATAATGAATATGGTTGAGACATATGGTTAAACATTTGAGATTATATATAAATCATAATTTTATAGGTAATCATATTTTGTCCTACTAGAAAATTTAAGCAACAATTTAATATTAAATATAGTGATGTATGAAAAGAATAATATCCCAAATAAAAAAGAATAGTGAAAGTTTAACTAAAAAGTGATAGGAAACACATAATGCATTCTCATTGTATATAAATAAAGACATGTATTCTCCATAGAGAATATTACAAATCAAGTAAATCCAAACATACCATAATTTATCGAGACATTTTTGAAAGTCTTATTCAAATCTATTGATTTTCCGAACCGACATATATATATATATAGTCATGATTTTACTATTAGTTGAGTATTTGGTTTAATTTGAAAGTAATTATTTTGGGAATAATGAAGATATAATTATGTACTCATGGGTTGGTTCCTTGAAGAAAAGCAGTAATAAGTGTCAAAGATCTTTGAGGGGCTGTATATGGAGCTTGATGAGCTCCTCCTCTCACTGTTGCAAATGATAGAATCTTCTTTTCCCCATATGTTTCTACCCATCCTCCAACCTAAACACAATAATATCAAATTCCACTTTTAGTTAATTAGGACTTAATTACATCCAAAAATCATCAATATATGTATCAATTCCATCTAATGGTTCACACTTTGTTAATCTGATATTCAAAAAAAGATTATATATACCTGATGGTTGTAAAACCAAGGTGAGTAAGGTAGGGTTGTGTTCAACCCTAAACTTTTTGCTAATTTATTCACCAATCTTCTACTCCCAATCAATGGAATAACTGCATCTTCATCTCCACTGCCAATTCAATCATCACAACATACATCTTAAAACAAAAAAAATGAAATCTAAATTAAATAATCTCTAAGTAATTTCACACCAAAAAATAATAGTAATAATTTGAAATACCTGTACACAAGAACCCTAATTCCTGAGTGAACAAGGGAACCCAAGGTGTCAATGGTAGGTATCAATAAGTTCTTCTTATCATATTTCAAAACACTGCAACAAAAATCATTCTTTTTAATCTTAATTAAATGATAATTAAACTCACAGTTTGCATAGTCGATTTAATTAGTTGAGATCAAAATTAAATTAGGATAATATACAATCTAATAATTAATATATTATATGAATAATAAATATTATTAATGATCAAAGATCACCTAAATTAAACTTAATAATACTTACAAGCTGCAGAAACTCCAGTTGGAAAGTCCACCAAGAAGGTGAGCGTGAAGAGCCTTTTGGACGTCCTCTCTGTTTAGGTAACTATTAACTTCGTCTGCTATACACACATCTATCTTCCCACTTTCTTCCTATACTTTCATAATAGTTAATTTAACTTTGTAACGATTTAGATTCCATACTTTTAAATTTGTAACAAAAGAAAAACGAAGTACCGAGTATTTTGGAAGGGTTGTGCGAGGAGTTCGTTTCGAGGGAAGCGAAGAAGAAGAAGAAGAATGGAGTATTCCAAAATTATTTGGAGCTGCTTGTGAAAGTGTTGAGGAAGTACAAACGTCAAGGTTGACAGAATATAAGTTGATGAACTCAGAATATTCTTTAGATACCAAATTATCAACAAAAGAACAAGATGTTGAAACATTGTGGAGAATGGATTGTCTTGTGATTTCAGAAATATTACAAACTTTGTTCAAAAGTTTATATGTTGAGTCTGAAATCAAGCCATGAGTCCATAAATATTCCCCTCTTGCATTGAAATCTGTATAGAACTCCAACAGTGGATTCCCTATCTACAATTAATAATAATCATGTTTGAACAACTCACGAAAAGGTAAAAATAATCGACGAAAGTGTTTGACATGTTAATATTGAATTTGAATGATTAAAACAAACATGGAGGAGTGATTTTCAAATATCTCAAAGTAATTTTATACCGTGACACACACTCGAACATGTATGTACAAATATATCTTAGGATAATTTTTAAAATTAAAAAAATATATTTATATTTTAACTATTTCAAAAATTACTCGTTGAACTTACAGCTATAGCCTTGAGGTTAAAGATGTTGAGTTTTGATCGGAGAATGAGTGTTGCAAGCTGTGGAACATAATGACCTGCATAGCTTTCACCGCTAATGAAGAAATCTCGATTTTTGTATTCGGGGAACTTCTCGAACCATCGTTCGAGGAATACCAAGTTGTCTTGTGCTGAAATTTATAACAAAAACATCATGGATTTAATATCTGAAAAGATTCCAAAGACATAAACAATGGTGTAATATTAGGTTTTTTTTTACTGTTAAGATCAGGAGAAGTTTATTGTTTGAACATTCTGCTTATTATAATAAATAAAAAAGAATGATTAGCTACAAAATGAATTAAGAAGGTGATATATATATATATATATATATATATATATATATATATATATATATATATATGTATGTATGTATGTATATATATATATATGTATGTATGTATGTATATGTATATGTACCTGTAATAGTATCATTAACTGTGGTATAGAATGTGGCGTTTTGAGAAAATGAGAAGCCAACTCCAGCTGGAGATTCAACATATAGAATGTTTGCCACTGTGTTTCCTCAAAATTAACACTAATTAAATTAAAACAAGAGATAAAGAAAAAATTAAAGTTTAATTAATTATATGAAGAAGCTAATAAAGAGACCATTGTTCCAGCTGAAGTGATTCTGAATCAAAACATCTCCTTTTGGTCTGAAAGGGCCATGCTCAACAAAAGCTCCAACACCCAATGATGAACACCCTGGACCTTAATTAAATTTAATTCAACAAAACACACCTATACATTAATTTTACCATCAGTAATAGTTTGTATGTATAAACCGAAAAAAGGAAGCTAGCCCTTACCTCCATCGAGCCAAAGAAGAAGAGGCTTAGAAGAAGGATCAGTGTAGGCTTCAACAAAATAGTAGAAAAGAGCTCTGCTTTGGTAATCATCAACTGTAATATAACCTGAAAATTGTTGGAAGCTAACAGTACTACTACTTGGTTGTCCTGGCAACCTCAAGATTCTATCACTCTCTTTTGAACACTCTATTCTTAAACACAAAATTACTCCCACCAATAATATTATCCATTGCTTACACTTACAATCCATTTTTGATTTTGTGTCCTCTCCTGACCTCAACACATCAAATTCTTTCTTTTTTATTTACCTCTTCCCCTATCTCTATTGTTGTATTCACCAACAACCATATTTTGTATAATAATATGAACGGTTTTTGTTTTGTGTCTTTTTGTTTTTGTCTTTCAGTATCCAAGCAGATGGCCCAACTGTGCTTAAAATTTGAATGTCATGTAATAACTAAGCTCTCGTTTGATTTCGTGTTCTTCTGCTGACATGTCTTTAAATATGTGCTTATCTAGTGCATGGAATGACCAAAAAGTACTGGGTCTGTTATTTGAAAGATTTGAAACGTAGATTGGTATATATTGTTAATGCATTACGTAAATTTTTATGTCATTATTTTACTGTTTACGCTTGCTGTTATCGTTCATTTCGTTTCTGTCATCATATTTTCAATTTTCATACATAAAGTTCGATTATTAAGAACATTATTTTCTTGAGTAAATGGAACCAAATGAGAGACAGAATAAACAAATAGTTTGAGAGTAAATGATCGTGACAATATGTGTGTTTGTGTCTTTTTGTTTTGTCTCTCTCTCTCTCTCTCTCTCTCTCTCTTTCTCTCTCTCTTTTTAATTCCTTGTTGTTGATACTTTTGGACAGATATATACATCAATATATATGATTACAATTGAAGGCCTGCACTATTAATTAATTTCCTTGTTTATAATATGTAAGAATTAGGTATTTTTTTAGAAAATCTATTATTAGCCAATAACTCCTAATTAAAAATAGGTTTGAAATTGAGTTGTTAGTGAAATTTAAATTTATTTCTTTCTGGCACCAAAATTTAACTAAATGATCTAAATAATTCAAATCAATCAAACTCAAATGTTTTATATTGAACTAGATTTATTTTTCTAATAATTGAGTTAAATCTAAAAAAATCAATTTTATAAAATATTAACACCTCTAATAAAATATTTCATAACTCCCCATGTTTAGTTGAATTTAAACAGTTTTAAGGGATGGTAAATATCAATCCAAATTCCTACAAAGGAGGAAATT
This sequence comes from Cucumis melo, assembly GCF_025177605.1. Lineage (NCBI taxonomy): Eukaryota > Viridiplantae > Streptophyta > Magnoliopsida > Cucurbitales > Cucurbitaceae > Cucumis > Cucumis melo. Next base: position 29,491,245 of record NC_066860.1, on the reverse strand, counting down.
AGCTACTAATTATATGTGTCATAAAATAACAAAAGAAGAAAGAAAAACCGTATATAGAAGTAGCACATATATAAAACGTCCAAATTTCTAAAAATAACTTTTGAATGTGAATTTGAAAGAGACAGAGGAAGCCAGTGCATTAATAAATCTATTTTGTGAGAGATGATTGGTTAATAAACGTTTTCATGCATGCAAAGCCTATACATTAATAAATACAAAAAGTGATAGTTTGTTTTATTTTGTTAATTTTGAAGTCAACCAAAAATAAAACCAAACCGATCCAAACCAATTGGTTTTACAAGAAAAGAATCCAAACTAGTGTTCATAAAAGTATCTAACTGATAGTCAATTCGATTTTGTCGATTTATTATCGGTTTCGTGGCACTTCTTCTCTTATTTCAAATATTTTATTTTAAATTTATACTTTGGTTTTCTTTCTTCTTTTTGGCACTTTTTTTATATAAAAACACAGATATACCTCATAATAATTAATATGTATATACATAACAACAAATATACATGCATCATGATAAAACGAAAAGATACGACTCATTCGTTTTTTAATGATTTTTTTCAACAAAACCCGCAATTTTGAACCAATGTTTTTTTGGTTTCTTTTAGGAACGAATCTAGATGTCCAATTTTATACGGAAACCAAACCAAACCAAAGCATCATTATTGGTTTATGGTTTGGATTGGTTTGGTTTTTCGGTTTTTGTTGTACTTGTATATGTACGCATAAAAAAAAGGGAAAAAGAAATAGTGATCCTTAATCTCAATCTCAATGTTGATCGGCATTATAGTCGGAGTAATTTTCTAATTTTCTCTGAGAAGCCTTATTTAATGGGTTCTATTTTCTTACAAAGGGAAGTTGCAGCTTTTAGGAATAATTGCTTGCAATTTGGATCTCCATCACCCCACTTTTTTTAAGTTTGCAATTAACTTGGTGGGGCTCTAAATTTCCCCTTTCGTATGTAACCTCCTTTTGTTTTTGGTGGCACATAGGACAACAAGGCCACTTTTCTCCTTATTCCTTGTTGGGTATCTTTCTTCTTCTTCTTCTTCTTCTTCTTCTTCTTCTTCTTCTTCTTCTTCTTCTTTTTCATTTGTTATTCTGTCATTAATTATTGCGTTTTAATAAGTTGTTATGTGCTTTTCATGTGGCTGAAACAGAAGATCTTGTGTAGATTGCATGGTTTTGTATTAATGGATATGTCATTACCGGGATCTTCTTAATTCACCTTTTATATGTATGTATATATACATTCAGACAGATTGATTGAGATATTTAGATTTCGGGTTGTTCAAAACACTCGATTAGTCAAGAAATCTGATCCAGGTTCGATTAAAGACATGTTTGAGAGTTGGGTTGGGTTGGGTTTAAATAAATGAATATTATAATTGATCAATCTGAATTACTTATGAGTTGTATATATCATGCAAGCAGCTATGTGGTGTGCTACAGATATATTATAACTTTTGTGCTCTCTCTTTCTCACCTTATAGCGAACTTTCCTTTTTGAATGAATGCATCGCTTTTGATTTGATTTTGGGGTATGATGAGGATGTGCTAAAGATGCCTATTTAAAATGTCCGGATGAAGTTACTGATAATTAGATATTATATATATTTTGAAACTATGATGGTTGCAGGCCTATAAAACGAAACGTTTGGCGTTTTAACTTTGGGCAAGTTTGAAAGTGGGCTTGTTGTTGTAAAATCAAAAAGGAAAAAAAAAATTATTTTTTAAAAATGGGGACCTGTGTATCAACTCATGCAAAAATAGTACCAGCAAAAAAGAAACATCATCGTCATCATCGTAGACAATCAAGAAAGTCAAAGGGTATGAGAAAAGCAAATTCCATTGTAGAAGGTCACGTCAAGAAACGACATAGCAATGCAGGAGGAGGTGGTGTTGTCACTGATTATGCCGTCAGTGAATTTGTTCATATGGATTTCGAACATGGCGCTACAACCACATGTTGTAGATCAGAGGTTACCAATTCTACTTTCCACCTCACCCAATTGCAATGGCAACATAGCCAATATGACGCCAATGGTATGCACCCTTCTTCAATATTCTTGGATGGTTCGATTCAATTTCAATTGACAACAAGAGAAGTAGCTAGATTCATATACATATTAATAATAATGTGTTAATTTATAGGGATTTGCCAGGAGGAATTGTGGTATGATTCTGTGAGCTTAGTGGATCAATCTGATTCTGATGAAGAGTTCTGTAGTGTACATGGAGGTAAGTTTGCTTCATTTATTTTTAGTTTTTACCCTCCCTTCCCCCATTTTTTTACTCTCCAAATTATGGTAACTACTACTATATGTATGATTGGAATATTGCTTTTCATACCAAATAAAGTTTTATGTAATCACTCGTGGGAGAAACTAATAGTATCTTTCAGATATGATTGCAGATGGGTTTCCAGTGGTGGGGAATGCAATTGGGAACATACCAGCAACTGGTCAAGTGGTTCAATATGAAAGATCAGCACGTTTTGTGGACAACAATTGCAAATATGAAGAGTTCTGTAGTGAGAGTTACTTGAAAATAGATGGAGGAAAGGCAAAGAAGTTAATAGGAAAAGAAAATTATGAAGAATCTAGCAGTACTTATGCCATTGTTAGTGCTCCTGGTTATGGCCTTTCTCGTTTGGCAAAGGCTGAAGCTTGTGGCAAAAAGAAGACTTTGTTGGATCATTCTTATGGAAGCTTTAAAGGCCTCAAAGTTGATAGGAAAAGCCATGAAGATAATAACACCAGCTTGAGGAAATTGGTGTCTGCTGCTAGCTTTAATGAGAAGATTTTGATTTCTCAGCCTTCTCAACCTCCTCAGAAAATGCAATCTGCTGTTTTTCGCCTTTCGTTTAGACGTCGATCGTGTGATGTTTACGAAACCAACGAACGCTGTACGTATAACAACATACACTGTCACACCCTGATCATATAAATTTAGGCACTATAGATAGTTATTTAAGGCTCGTGACAACTATTTAGTTTTTTAAAATAAAATTCTTACTCTTGGTTTTATTATAGTTATTCTTAGATAATTTTCCCAAACAAAAACAAGTTTTTGAAACTTACATACTACTTCTCTTAACTTCCAAAATTTGGCTTTTGATTTTGATAACACTTTTAAAATCTTGACACCAAAAACATTGAAAACAATATATGAATGAATGTAATTATTGACCATAAGAAATCAAAGTAGTTAATGTGGATTGAAAACTTAAATAGGTGAGTCGAAGAAGTACTTATATCGTCCAAGAGCTGGGCATATAATTCCAAGGTTCAAAGGAGAGAAACCAACTCCTGGATGTTGGTGTGAGATTCCCCCATCAACGTTTAAACTTCGAGGTCCTAACTATTTCAAGTAAGTACGGGTCGATTTGAATTGACTTTTCAAATATTATTTCACTAAAAATAACTTTGTTTTTCTTGAAAATTTGTAACGCAGAGATAGAGTAAAATCCCCAGCTTCAAACTTTAGTCCATACGTCCCGATTGGTGTCGATTTGTTCATATGCCCCAGAAAGATAAACCACATTGCGCGGCACCTCGAGCTTCCAAACATTGAAGCCACTGCCGCCGACGTTCCCCCGTTGCTCATTGTAAACATCCAGGTAAACGTATTTCTACCATGTTAGTTTCATGAAACTAGTTGAAAATGGTGGAGTAAGGTAACGATAATTATTGTTATTATTTATTAATCTTGGCAGTTACCAACATATCCAGCTGCAATGTTCCTTGGTGATAGTGATGGGGAAGGGATGAGTCTTGTTTTGTACTTCAGAGTTTCTGAGAATTTCAATAAGGAAATCTCTAGCCATTACAAGGAAAACATCAAGGTACCTTCTCCCCTTTCTTTTTAGAGAAAAGGACGACAGCGTAAGCCCTCGTAACTTTGTTTTTAGTTTTACACCGAATTCCACATATCGATAGAAATATTGCATGTCACTTACGTAGTTAAGATATGGGACTTTGTTGGTCATATTTTCCACCTTCATGGTTAAGTTGTAACATTTATATATAAGTTTAATTTTCAAAAGCCAAATGAGGGTATCAATGTTTACGAGAATTTGTATTTGTCGGTAGAAATTTATCGATGACGAGATGGAAAGATGCAAGGGATTTGCAAAAGAGTCGGTATTTCCGTTTAGAGAAAGGCTTAAGATCATGGCAGGACTTGTTAATCCAGAGGATCTCCAACTAAGTTCAACAGAAAAGAAGCTTGTAAATGCCTACAATGAAAAACCCGTCCTCTCGCGTCCTCAGCATAATTTTTTTACGGTAAAATATTTACGCCTTTTCTTTGTTAAAATTAATGTTAAATTACAAATTTTAGTTTCTAACTTTGATATTCAAGTACAGTTGTGAATTATAAAGTTTAGAACACATCTAATAGTTTCATAAACTTTTATTTCGTGTTTAGTAGTATAGGTTATTTCTTTCGTTATCTATTGATTTTTAGATGGAATCGTCACACATATTCAACCTGTTTTAAAAAAAAAGGTAAAAGTTCGATTTTGGGTGTTCAAATTGTGCAAGTTTTATGAAATATTAAAAAAGTAAAGGACTTGTTTGTTAGCTTACAATTTCAAGGGATCTAAATATCAAAAGAGGGGTTTGTAGTTCCAAAAACCATAATATATATGTTTTCCATTCATTATTCACAAGGATAAATTAGCTTATTCATATTGTTTTCTTTGATGCAAGGGTTCAAATTACTTCGAGATCGATTTAGATATTCATCGATTTAGCTACATATCAAGAAAGGGACTTGATTCATTTCGAGACCGTCTAAGGAACGGAATAATCGATCTTGGTTTAACGATCCAGGTAAAAACAATCAAATTTTGTAACAGAGAAGCTATACATAATTAATGAATTATATATGTTTAATTATGTTATTTATGTTTGTGTTATGAACAAAAACAAATTGATGAATAGGCACAAAAACCAGAGGAATTGCCAGAGCAAGTGTTGTGCTGTTTAAGATTGAACAAAGTTGATTTTGTGGATCAAGGCCAGCTCCCAACTTTAGTTACTCTTGAAGAGGAAGATTGAATGACATTGATCATGAACAAAATTTGCCTAAAGTTGAATCAATTTGTAAATTTATGGGGAAATATATATATGATATCAAATCTCTCTCTCTCCCCCTCTCTTTTTTTTCTTTTTTACAATTTCATTCCCCAAACAAATAATGGGATGTTCTTTCTTTTGTATTTCTTTTTCCACTTCCTTTCTCTCCGTTCTCGTTCTCGTTCTCATACTTTCCTTTCTCGTGTGGTTTCCTCAATCCGTCGATAATATAACTCAGTTTGTTTTTATTCATATTTTAAACAAAATTTGCGCACGTGATGTTCGTGTGTATACATGTATTGATTTTCTAAAAAGAAAATTTGACAATATATTTTAATAAATGTATGATTATCCATATCTTTAATTTAGTCACATAATCAAACCTAACTAGGGCATTGATCCTTGCCCAAAATTATTTTTATTGTACCTATATCAATGAACCTTGAGGCAAATTTGGATGTCAAGACAACAAATACACTGTTTAGTTAAAGTGATAGATTGTGTTCACTTTGTAGAATAAAACAAGCTTTTAAAGTATGGTTTCAAAATTTCTCTCCTTACTAATTGATTTTGAAGTAGTACTCATATTTATATAATAATACAACATCAAAGCAGGTGAAGCTCAAATTGTTATTCATTCTATAAAAAAAAAAAAAAATAGACTAACTGTGATTTGGATAGTGTTTAATTTTTAGGATAATAATTAAGTGTACTGAAGCAACATTTTTTAAAGAATATCCTAAATGTAACAAAATCTATTAGCGATAGAGTTCTATTATTAGCAAATGTAAAATTAAAAATAAACTTTGAAATAAAAATATATTGAATATTATTTTAATTAATGTCTTTTTAGTTTAGTAGTTCTTAATCACTATATAAAATCTATTAATTTCATTAGTTCCTTATAAATGTTTTAATAAATTTTAATTTTTTAAATTACAACATCTATTGCACTAAAAAATGTTAACACCACCTTGAAGTAGATTTACTCTTCGAATACATAGTGAATTAGTAGAGATTTAGAGAGAAAATGTCATTCAAAATTAAAATAATAAATAAAAGTTCTACTAATTTCTTAAAAAATTGGATCATATATTATACTCATTTACCAATCATTGTGTTACATAAATTTACGAGCATCTCTAATTTTAATATTTATCAGAAGACTAAACGTGTAATTGTATTGATACAAAAATATAGTTGTAAATGCACGTGGTAATAACATAAAATTGGAAACACAAATTAATACAATTACATATAAATACATATAACTTTTCTCAAGTTTTTGTTCGATATGCATGCATATAGATATATATATATGTATATATATATATATATATACACATATATATATATCAAGCCAAAGCTTAAAACCACACAACAAGCCAAACAAATTCAAGTAAGAGTTTCACTTCCTAAGTTCAAAACCAAAGCCTCTAAATCAAACAAAGGTTCAAAAAGAGAATCTAGCCTCATTATTCACCATTCAATCTTAATTAACCACGCAGAAGAAAAATGGCTACAAAAAGCAGAAGGGCATTCAAAACTGAACAACAAAAGGTGGGATTATTTGATAGGAAGCTGGCACCACCGCCGCTTTTGTTAGAGGCTGCAGGCGACGGAGCTGGCGCGGAATCAACTGCGGATACGTAGACGGCGAGTTTCATTCCTTGGAAGCAGTACCCGCCACCGCCGATGAAAAAATATGGGTGCAACTCTGATAGCTGAAACACATCTCGTCCACCTCTTGTGATGTTCTTTATGAAGTCCTTGTCGTTGCAATCCTCATAACTCCTTTTGTTCACTTCCAATACGTTGTAGTACCGTTTGTCGAACACGAAATCTAATAAACATGTGTGGTTAATGTAGTTATAAAATTATAGTACACAATTTTCATTAACTGACACATAGATATTTAATCCACATTTTCATGAATTAATATTTTCATTGTATAAATATTTACGAAACACAAGAAAAATAAGTATCAAATTGCCTTTAAACTAAATATAATATAAATAATAGATACATATTTACACGTATTTGAAAATAATAAAGTGTTTATTTATTCATTTAATTCTTTTATAAAAAAAGGTCAGCAATGCCCAGATTAAAATGTCAATATTTCCATCCATGTATGTTTTTTTATTTCTTTTGTTGGATTCAATTATTACTTAAAAGAAAATTTTGGAAAGGGATTGAGAAATGTTTTTGGGATTGAAATTTTGTGGAGATGAGTGTGAGAGAGCAAAAGACAGATATTGGGAGAAAGAAATTAAAGAGAAAGACATTAAAGAGAGAAGTTAGAGGTTTGGTTATTTTAGGGAAAAACAAAATTAAAGAGAAATAAAGGTTTCTTTTAAATTTTCATCTTAATTATCTTCTCTTCCTCTATTTTTTTCTTTAGTTTATTTAGTGAGAATTACAATAATAATACGTTTTCTTTACACTTTTGGTTGTGTTTTAGTAGAATATAAGTGGTATTAAGCTCAATTTTATCTACCCACCAAAGTGAAAATAGTTATAAATCAACTAATACATTTGGTGTTTTAATGGATATAATTACTCCAATTTTTAGTGGTATATATTAGTTTTTTTATCTCTAAAACTTATAATTTGTAAACCATCCCATTTTTTCTTCTTTTATATTGGTAAAATTTACCCCGACGTCGAAAAGAATAATAAATTATGCTTAATTTAGTATTTGCTTACCTTATCTATTGATCGATCTCCCCTTACATATATCGATCTTAGAAAATAGATTGAGATTTTGAGACAATATATGTTAATTCCAACCCACATAAATGTTGTTTGATTTTCTCACAATATTTTCGTAAATTTTTTTATCTTTTTGTTAAAAAAAACCATTTGAGTAAATTCATAACTAAATCTAAGCAAAATAAATAAATAAATGTTGTTTAGAAAACTAAATACTGTTGAATGTTAAGCTTAATTTTCATAAATTAAAAAGTTATCAAACTAAACTAAGTTTCTTAGTTTAAAAAGAAAAAAAAAACTTAAAAACAATAGTATCAATCATTATTATTGATTTAAAAACTACTTTTTAGTTTTTAATTATAACCAACATATGAGACACATATAGTGTTTAATTCCTTGTAGTACTTAATTAATGGCTAAAACTTAGAATATGATCACATTCTAAGTTCAAATTCTCACTCTCTTTTGAATTAAAACAACAAAATTAATTAGCTAGGGTTAATAATTATTTTGAAATGAAAAAAATTTTAGGGACTACCCATGAATGTAATGAAAAAAAGAAGAAGAAAGAAAATGATAAAAACTTACAAAGCCAATCACCAAGATAGAAATGGTGAGAAGTGGACCAATGAGTGTAGTTTTGATTAGGGCTCCATCCTTCTGAGTTTCCCACCTTATGAAGCACCTCTCCTTTAATTCCAATCCTTACCACTAATAACAGTAACCATCCACAAACCATTACCATCTTCCTTATAAATCTTATTCTCCCACTTCCTCCTGATCTTCCTCTTCCCATTCTCCTTCCCTCTCTTTCCTTTCCCAAACAAACAATAATCTCTCCCTATAGATATTTTGATTCTTTTTTGTGTGTGTGTTTTTGGTTTTCTATATAAACGAAGGTGTGGTATTTAAAACTCAAAGTCCAAAGAAAGAAGCAGCAAATATACCATAAATAAGTCACTTTATTGCTTGGAGACACCACCTAATTAACTAACTGTAACAGCCCATATTTAAGGCTATTATAATTAACTAAACCCTAAAAATTAGTTTAAAATTTAGTCTGCTCAAATATTATACAAAGCATTAAACTAGAAAATAGAATTAATTTTCATTATAAAGTCACTTCCTGGTGAGTATTTTGAAGACTTGGTAGGAAAGAATTGTTGTGAGGGAAAGTGCGGTCAACACAAACCTTTGAATTTGGCTTTTCTATAAAGCTGTTGGTTGCGACAACAAATTGTGTGGACACCACATCCCCCCCCTCCCCCTTCCATCATTATTACTACTAGAAAGGTTTAAAAAACCCTTATCCAAATCTTTATATAATTCCATTTTATAATCATTTTATTTCTTCTTTTTCGTTATACTATAAAAATTCTAATTCATTTTATAATTCTACCGAAATTTATATTTTCATCAAAAGAAAATACATAAAATTAAGATTTTGGTATTTTTGTCGATATATATCAATATTTTAAATCTTGCTTTGTGTTTTCATCTTTAGGGTATTTGATGCATATTAATGTTAATAAAAACGGGGAGACGAAAGTCTAATACCGCTTTGTCTTTGTATGTATATATATATATATATATATATATATATATATATATTATTTGGAAAAAGGCAAAAGGGAAAAAAGAGAAGGAAAAGAAAAGTGTGTTTGTGTTTATTTAGCATGTGAAGAGGTTCAAAGTGTTTCATCAGTTCAAACTGTAGTGTTCATCAGAGGCGTTTTCCTTTCTTTTTCTTTAGCTTCTAATTCCCACCTTCTCTTCTTCCACAATTCAACTTTAATTATAATTCTCTTTCATCTTTCTTCTTTTTCTTTTTCTTTCAAATATATCAAAAAAAATTTACAAAAAAGATCACCATGATAGATTGAAAATCGAGAACCAATCATCAATCAGCCAAAGGAGTGGAGTTGCACGGTCTAGTGTAGGTTTGAGACAAATTCAAAAAAATATTTAAAGAATCAAATTAACCGATTGTCTTTCACCTCTTGATAGCTAAAGTCGATCTAGACATTCACAATAGTTGGTTTAGTGGCGGTTTGGTTGAAAAATCGACTTCAACCGATCGATGTTCACCCTTAGAAAAAGATTTCAATTATAACCCTTAATTTTGAGATTATTTTAAAACTATTCCCATAGATTTTTAGTGGGTTTGAATTGACTTTCTATATATTGAACACTCGTGAAGTTTATCTAAATAAATAATCATTTAAATAAATGTTGATAAGTTTATGTAATTTTAATACGTCGGTGACTAAGTTTCATTTTAAGGACGATAAAATAATAAATAATGAGTAAATAGATTGGTATTAAAAAGGAATCGAAAACTAATGGTAGAAAATAAATTCAAATTTGAAAATATCATAGACTGAATTTAGAAAATAAACATATATTTTTCAAATGCCAAAAAGAAAAGAACTAATTAATATAGAAATCAAACCTAGACTTAGATTTCACTCTTTCCAAGTTGGCTGTTAAAGGTGTATTTGTCAAAATCATCTTTCTTTTTTTTTTTGTTTAATCTAATCTTACTTTGATTTATAAACTTTTCAACTTCAAATAAATAACCTAAACTTTTATTCATCAAATAAATAAATGATCTCTTCAACAAAATATTTAAAGCATTGAGAAAACAAAGAACAAATAAATAATAAGACCCATTTAGTAAGTATTTGATTTTCTAATATTCAACCTTAAACTGAGTTTCAAGTTTAGTTTGTTGTATTGTAGTAATGTTTTTAAAACCAAACAAAATTTTGAAAACTACAAATATAGTTTTTAAAAAATGTCGACTTTTGTACTTAAAATTGATAAGAAAAGCAAAATAATTATCAAATATACTCAAGTATAGCAGAATTAAATTCGATTGGTTTTATACCTAATGAAACCAATTTACAATATTCACTTAATCTTTCTCGTTTTTTCCTCAATCGATTAAAACATGTACATAATTTGATAGACCTCTTAGTCCCTAAAACATATATAGGTTGTAGTTGAACTAAAATTTGAATCCGAAAAAGGCTGGTTTAGTTAGTGTGCTGGATAAAAGGGTCCAAACAACATTACAGGTGAGATCTTTGGTGTCCCAATGGCTTTCCAAATTTATTTAATGAATAAAAGAGACACAAGAATCTACATTCACATGGTTGGTTGCTTGCAAAACCCATTTAAGACGACACGACAAATAAATTAGAGTCTTATCAAAAATTCAATCCCTACGATTTTTATATCCACCACCCAAACAACAAAAATGACAAACTTTTAAAATTTGAAAAATGGAAAAAAAGAAAAAAAACTATTTTGAATATTGAAGTCTAAATCAAAGTGAAAGCAAAAGATAACACAAAAAGACACTACACCCTCAAAAAAAAAAATATGAAAGAAGAGAATTAACAACTTGATCTTCCTTTCCTTCCACAATTTGGTGAAGAAAAATGTACTCTATTGAATATGAATCAAATAAGAACTGATCTCTACCAAACCCGGGAGAAAGCTTCAAATACAGCAGCAATGGCAAAAACAGCGGTTAAAACGAATGGGGTGTGGCCAGTGTAGGTAGATCTAAGAGCACTGCTCTTTTCGTTCATGGGCAAGGCCGAGGGCGGGGGAGGTAGGTGTTCGACATGGATAGCGAGCTTCATGCCTCCATAGCAAAAGCCTTTGCCACTTATGAAGTAATAAGGCCGGGTGACATTCAAATGAACCACATCTCTTCCAGCTCCTGTGGTGAAATTGTGGAGTGGATGATCAGAAATGCAATTCTCATAATCTGTCTTGTTCACCTCCAACACATTCATTTGGTTCCTGTCATACACAAAAACTAGTACACAACAAGGGTAAGGAAGTGACCCAAAATCACCCTCGAATTGTTTGAACTAGTTCGACTAATCTCTATGTAAGGTTTCGAAAAACGGATAAACATTCTCCATCAACGAAAAATCAAAAGAATTTCTCGTTGGTTCCGAGAACATTGTGTGTGGTGACAGACAATCTAGAGACATCTTCCCACTTTTGTTAAGTGAACTCATTTTCTAGTAACTATGGAAGCAAATAAACATTCCCCATCGACGAAAAACAGAAAGAACTTTTTGTTAATTTGGAGAACACTGTGTTTTTCAGGTTACAGACAAGCCAGAGCCATATTCCTGCTTTTGTTAGTAAACTCATTTGCTAGTAACTTTATACTTAGGCATATTTGGACTAAATTAAAAGATCTCATAGAAATTTCTAACAAAACATGATGAAAGTACCCGTCTTGATTTATAAGAAAATATCACTACATTGTATTTAGATGTCAATGCATGAGCAAGAGATATACGAATCAAACAGAATAACAAGAACACGAACAATCCCAAGTTCCTAACTCATCCACATTCATCCAAAGTAAACAGAGAAATCGCTCATTTCTCAGCACAAACAGTCAATCTCTTTGAAGTTATCTTGAATAGGGAAAGAACCCATTCAAAAACTACTAAAATAGAAACTAATTTTCCCCCAATTTTCTCAGCAACCAAACAGAACAAAAAAACTTCAAGCTAAAGGTTTAAAACCCCAGCAAATCCAACAAAACCCCAAAATCAAAACCTGTCCGAAAACAAACTAAAGAAGCTAAAAATCCACATAAGATCTGAAAATCAGCAGTAACTCTAAACACCATTCGCAGATCTAAAGATAGAAGTGCTTACAGAGCCAATCATCATAGTAGAAGTGCTTTCCCTGAGCCCAGGTACTATAGTTCACATTAGTAGTCCAACCCATGTTGCCACCGACAGTCCACCGTGTCGCCGAAACTTCCGGCACCGACGCCAGCAGTACCACCACTGCCGCCGCAACCGCCACCAGAAGCCCACTGCCACCGACCCTTGTTCTTAGGACTTCCATTTGCTCTGTATTTCCAATGTTCTCTAGAAGGGGCGAAGTGAGAGGCTTATAAAGGATTGAAAAAAGAGAAAAGAGGTTGCTTTATGGATCTACAACTTCCATTAATTTTTTAATTCAAACTTAAACTTCTGGGTTAGTACAAATTATTATTATACCTCAGCCTCTTTTCAAAAAAAAAAAGAAAAAATTTATAAAATTTAAACAAATTGGATACAAAAGTTGGGATTTTTCTTCACGACAGCCAGCTCATGTTTGGTATTATTCTCTGAATTCATGATCTTTTTTAAATATTTAAAAAGAAAAAGGAAAAAGTTAGCTGATTTGCTCTTTCTTAAATCTTCTCCAACGGCTTTTTATCCTCTTATGGTATGTATTATTATTTTCATTTTTATTCCAAGAAATAAATTATACTATTATCTCATTTATGATTGAAAAATTATTTTAAATATCACAATCTATCAATCACATATCAAGATAGTAGAAATGAGTATGATGAATCGAAAACCTAAACTGAAAATGGTATGTTAGTGATAACGAGAGGTTTGACTATTCTCGATTGAGAAAAATACAAACTAATAACATTTTAAAATTTTCAAAGGTTTAAACCAAACGATTGATCAACAGTTGATTTGTATTGTTTCATGATTGAAGTCAGTTTGAACATTTACTGAATCGATCATAGTCGGTTATATCGAAAACTCCGACCAATTGATGCTCACTCCTACAAGATAGACTATCATTCTATCATGATACAGATATATATAGTTAGCAATCTATCATGGTCTATCACAATTCACTGTAGATAAACTAATATTTTGCTCTATTTGGAAACAACTTTTTATATTTTAATACAGTGATATATTCATTTACTTCTTGAGCTTTACATAATTTTCAAATGATAACGTTACGATAAGTAAATAATGAACTTAATATGAAAAACTTCTATACTATTTGTACTCTTAGTTTTAAAAGATCCTATTGTCCAAAAAAGAAAAAACAACTTAATTAATTTAAAGTATAAAATAATGATCACACGAAAGATTACAAATTTAAATTTGGTTGAATTAAAAAACGAAACAAAAAATTCACCACTTTGTTTTAAGAAACGGTTTGATAAGTAATATTGAATTCATACCATATTAATACTTAGTCGGTTCCAACTTTCATTATTTAATTTTGAAGTGATAAAACTAAATAATGAAGGATGAAAATGGGATAATAATTGAGATCATTTTCATATTTGATTGCTAAAAGAAAAAACATTGATATTTGTTTGATGGCTAACATCATCATTCATCCAATTTTTTTTAAATATAAATAAGGAACTAATGTCATTATTATTATTATTTATTACACATAATAATGTCAAGTAATAATTATGTTTTCTAATATCAATTAACACGATAGGATTGCAAAAGGATCATTGTTTCATCCAAAATGGCAAGCAATTAATGTATCCCAAATTATATGTGCTTTCAAAATTTTTTTTAAAAAATACTAAATATATATAATATAAATACAGATAGATATAACAAAGCAATAAAAACGGTTAAAAATAGAACATTTGACACAGTGTTGAAAAATCAAGTATAATAATTTTTTTTTTTAATAACTTTGTAAGAAGATAATAGTTTGTCAATAAATATTCATGTGAATGAATATAATATTATTGACCCTTACATTAGGTTAGAGGATGTAACGTCAACTAATTTAGTCATGATTTTAAAAAATTGTAATTAAAAATTTTAATTCTTTCGTTAATACAATTTTTTAGTACAATAATTAATAAAATGGAGATTAAACTTTAGATATCGAAAAGGATCGATTACCATTAAATTAAACTAACTTTGCTTACTAACAAAAGGTTTCGAAATTATATCTCTCCTTTATCACTATCCTTCAAGGAGGTTTAAAACAAATCAGAAATTTCCAATTCTCAAATACCAAATTCAACCTAATAATATTTGACTATATATATTGATTTGAATATTCCATGATTTAAGGCTGAGATGGCTCTCATTTTTATATTTGGGGGAGTTGAAGGGCTTGAAAATAAAAGGAAAAAGCTTATTAATTTCACCTGTAATCTAGCTGTCAATGGATGAGTCCTTTTTAGACTAACTACTTTATATGTGCCAAGAGAACCAATGGTCCCAACTTATAAAATTAGCTTAATTTGTTTTAATGATCATAACATGCAAACTCAATCTCCTCACCCATTTCTCTTTCAATTTGTTTTTCTTTAAACAAAAAATTAATATTTAGATTGTCAAATCTATATATTATCAAAATAAATTATTAAACCACCATGTATATTATCACAAAATTCTTCGTCAAATTAACATAAGAACTTATACGAGTATGAAGAAAAAGAATGCTCCAAAAGTCATCTTAAAACATCCAAATGGCCTAAACGTACAAGGCCAATAAGCCAAAGACAGATCAAACACCGGTAAACACTCCCAACCTTCGACTCAAGTATGCATAAATCAAAAATTAAAATATTTTACGTACATAATAAATAAAACTCAAAGTTTATTCCACTCTTACATTTCTGAGTAGATCTCCAGTAGGCTCGAACCATTATCAAATAAATTGATTCACCCTAAAAAAATTCTCTTACAAACCAGCGTTCCCTTTTATGACCATATAAGCAGATAGACAAAAATTTATCTTATTTCCCTGGAAATAATGGGGAAAAAGCAGTATATGACATTGTATTCAAATAACTTAAATCATACAATAGGACACAAAATAAATTATTTGGAACAAAACTGCTTCAGCCTGGTCAGTCCAATCTTCTTAACAAATATTCAACTTGAACTTCCTTAGTCAATGGCATGATCCAATCCCCATAAAGATCAGCAACCACACTTGGTTTGATCTTGTAAGCTGCTTGGAGTTCACCCTTAACTTCATCAGTCGTCACTTCTTGACCATAAACCGTTGCTTTCATCTCCACTCTCCTCTTCACGGTTTCCTCTACCGTCGGGTACGTGAGCATATCCATCAGTTTTTGCTTATCCTTTGAAATTTCACAAGGAAAACGTTATTCAGTTAAAATCACACGGGAAGAAATAAGGGACGTAGAAAAAGGCTGTTTCCATCTAGTTTGAGTTTATTTGCCTGTGCTTTAATTGCTGCTTCGTAGGCATCGGGTGAGGCTTGAAACTTAGCTTCTGCGACGAATTTTCCATAATGGATTCTCTTTGATAAGGCCTGCAGATAGTAAGGAGACATTCACACAATTTTTACAGGTAGTTGTCATCTAAATCAGCATAAAATTTATGCAAGAAAAGCGAATATTCAAAAGTGTTTCGGATAATGGACCACATGTACAGAGTAAAAACTTTACATAGGCCTTGAAAAATCAAATGTTGAGCAGTCTAGCAGCATTTAAAATATATACGAAACAAGTAACATAGCTCAATATAGTAAAGATCTGAAATATACAAAGGATTATTGCCGGTCAACAATAAATTTGTAGTTATACAAGCTGTACTGGGGTCAATTATTGTTCTAAAAATTTTCTATCGAGATTAATCTTAATACAACCTTGCAATCAGGAAGTAAGAAATGGAACACTAAAGCAAAGGCTAGGGTACCTTCAGAGGACGCAGGGCATGATGAATAAATGATAAAGAGCAGCATAAAGACAAGAACTCAAGCCTAAAGCTTTAACACTTCAAGACAAATTTTGATAAAATGGAAGAATTTTGTTAGGCCTCCAGTTGTATATCAGAATAGTAGAAAAAAGAAGAAGAATGAAAAAAACGTGAAATTCTGTTGAGTCTTGATTGTAAACTCTTGAGAGATAGGGATACGGTAGAGAGATACCGTCAATTTGTTTTCAGTCCTATATTGTAATTTTTCTTGATTCTTAATAAAGATTTCTCAATTCTCTTCTTGAGAATTATTGTGTTGGAATAGAGATCCAACAAATTTTTTGTAGGAAAGACAAAAGTAATTCTCCACAAGGGTGACACATGTTAGCATAGGAGAATTCCATTAGAGGAAGAAAGTAGCTACTAGTTATTTGGAAAAGGATGGGGCGGCTGTACAGGCATGGCCTTACGGAAATCCTCTAACATACCATAGTCATGGAGTTACTTTGTATCTTCTAGAATTAAGGCTCTGACACTACCTATCTTTTCTTGGTTGTTCATGTTTTTTTCGATATCATACTATTTCCATTTTCCTTTTAAAAATGACTATTTAAGGAATAGAATAGATTGATTGAAATGCACACCTGCAAACAGATTGTATCGCAAACAGCACTTGATCCACAGTTACCATCATCTCCATCCTCAACTAACCTTGGAATCAGATCTCTAAAGTACATGTCCCATACTTTTGGATTGATGTTAATGGAGTCTGCGATTGGATGTAGAACCTATTTACCACACAAGATGTAGTTTAAAGAAAAATAGAGCAACATAACCATTATACATTAAGCGAGTTTTCAAGAGTCTTTGTTCATAAATCACATATAAATAAATACGAAGATTTACTTTGTTAATTTTTAAGCTAATCTTAGAGAACTATAATTGTAAACCATATTATGAACTTAGAGAATAATTCACGTACCCAAGGCTGCTCACTGAACTTAGTGGGCTAAGTCATCAATTTCTACTAAATTGAAGAGATTAAAGAGACTAGAGAGACAAAATATTCTAAGAATTTTCATTACGAAACCTTAATTATACCCGAGGATATTGCAGTGGAGGCAATAATGGTTGCGGCAAGTCATTAGGGAAGAAAGGATGTTCATCAGGGCTTTTATATCTACCCGCCTAACATGAAACAGATAGTTGTTAACAAAAAAATCTAAATGAAAATGAAACCTTCCTCGTTATATCCATTGCATACCTTTGCATGAAGTTTTTCAGTTTCTTTGACCATATACTCTACCAAAGAACCGTGAAACCCATCCATAGCAAAAGTGTCTCGATCATATGTATTGGCATTGTAGCAATATTGTGCTCTCTCCAAAAGACCAAATATTATGCTATCTTCTTGTCGTATTAATGAAAATCTTATACTTTCGAGGGTCAAGGTCTCGCTCATGTCCACCCGTTTCTTCATTGCTAGTAATCTATAGCAATCCATGTACAATTAATTGACGAGGAATAGGAGAAGAAAATGGATTCAGATCCCTCGGGCTACAAAAAAACTTCTTAGCTTGTCAAATAAAATGATGTTTTTAATCAAGGAGACACCATATATAAACTACAGCTTCACCAATTTAAAACTATTTTCTTATACTAAGTATTCTTGATAACCTTCTAGAACATTTCTTGACAACTGGAAAAGAGAGTAAATAAATGTAAGATTACGGTAATTCACGTGACTACAACTTATTAGCATAAAATTGAGTGAACTTCTCCCGTATAACCAAGAAAGTTAGTTGATGAACTTTGATTATTTCATTGTCCCACAAGCCTAAAAACTCAAATATTTTGTCAATCTTTGAGTAGTAATTATATGTAGCTTGGTTATTATTTATAATAAACAAAATAATAACAACCCTATCCGAGAAATGACTAATTATTCGTACAACTGCTAATTGGGCAGGCCTTTTTAGGTTTAACTTTTTCCTATGTGTATGCCCTTGTTATAAGGCCAAAGAAAAATAAATGGGCCTAAACTGGCTGTGCTTCATTAAGAGCAATGTCCAACATAATCAAGAGCGATACCCCTTTTCCCCTTCTCAAATTCCATCCAAAATGTTTTATCATTTCACCCAAATTTATGAGCTTGATTGTTCAAAGATTTTCAAGATTATTTTTGCATTTGTGTATGGCAGGCCATGTTCTTCATGTTTGGTTTGAGAAAAGCCTTAATCTTGATATTTAGCAAGTTTCCCATAGTCATGTTTTGCTCTATCATGGTTCTCTAGATGCTTTTTTTTCTTTTATTCACTCGAAAGTTATGTACTTAAGCATTAATCTCTTCTCATGTCATCAATGAAAAATTTTGGTTTCTGTTAAAAAAATAATTACACGCCATATCCAAGTTTGGGACTATATTTTGTTATTTAACCTATAGTAACTTTACAAAAGTTTTACTACCTTTACAAGAAAGTTATGTACCTAAAACTTCATGGAAACACAACAAACAAGAAAATTTATTCAATGACGATGTTCTTAGCCTCTTTCTAGTTCAAAGAATCTGCATTTTCTAATAGTCGCTGCATTTGAAGTAAATTTGCAATTTCCCCATCCTCAAATAACTTCTAAACAAGAGGGAGGATGTGTGATAGAGTGAGTACCTTTTTCCCCGAATCACAAAGCCTTTCCTAATAACCATGTTGCCAAGTGACAAATCTACCATTTTGTAGAATTTGAGCTTTTACATCCGGTAAAAAGTAAGCAAATTGAATATAACATTGACCAATAGCATAGAAAAACAAACAAGATTTTCAATGGTCGTCAAATACATACCGGGTGGAAGCGGAAGAAGCTTTAACAGGTGGAAAGTCCCATCTCATCATACTCGAACGATACATCGAACACCTTGAACGCGTCCGATTCTGGATGGAAAAAGCACAGCTCGACCGAGAAACCTCTGAGCGGAATCGAACCGGGTGAAGAGAAGGGGAAATTCCCAAAAGTTTTGCCTCCATTGAAACAAAAGCGAAGAAGAAGAGAGAAAAGAAAATGAAAAATGAAAGAGGAATCTGAGATGGTGGGTGGTAAGTTAAATGGAAGAGGATTGGTGGGTGTTGTGTTGGAGATTGGGAGCCGTCTAGAGTTAAGAATTAGAATCGTGGCATTGAGTGTCTGACACCGTCGTCCTCATTCTCAGTGAAGAACAGCTCCAAATCAGGTTGTAGATTCCCTTAGCTGAAGCCTCCTGTCGGTCTCCTCAACTAAGAAAAGAACTTTTGTTTTCCTTAAATTTTCATTAAGGTCACAATTTCATTATATATTTTAGGTTAAATTATATATATATATATAAAAAAAAAAAAAACCATTTAACTTTGTAGTTCCAGCCAAAAAAAAAAATACTTCATAAAAAATATTATTAAACTGAAAAAAATTATAAAAACATTCCACATAATTTTACTTGATGAATATCATAATATATCTCATAAATAAATACTACCTTATTCAACAAATTCGATTGATTGATACGAGTTGGTTTTCCGTTAAGATAAATTGATGAAAGAATAGCTGGGCCAATAGCTGCTTTAGCGGTTGCAATAGTTATAACAAAAATTGAGAAAATATTCCCTTTTAATTGGCGACTATCAAAAAAATCAGAAAATGTTACAAAATTCATATTAACTGCATTCAGTATAAGTTCAAGACACATAAGGCCCTAACCATATTTTGGCTTGAACGTGGAATGAATCGTTAAAATTTTGATTTAAAAAATATCTTTGAACTGTCAAAAATTTATAAAGACTATTAAACTTAGAAAAATTTAAAAATACTTTAGGGTGCCAAACTCTCTACATTTTAATATATATATATATATACACACACACATGTATCTAGTATATTAATAAGATGATCGGAGCGTGGATATAAAAGTCTTTACGATACAATCAATAATTAGCTTAATTTTTTGTTAGGTCTTGGTTTTAGTTCTTTTTGGGGACTATTACTTCATTGATAGCTCAACACATGTATAGTTCGGCCGCTTATGTGTATAGCACAAGACTTTAAGATGCAATATATACTCATAACTGATGCATAACAAGATTAGCTCACGCGATGCATCGTTGCGAAGAAAAGAGAAAACTATTAAAGAAACACTACAATATATATAACTATTTCTTTCGTTGATTCAATTTGATAGTGAGGAGGTCCATTATCGTAACAAAAATTGTGCCAAGTGGACTTCTGTTAGGTCATATCTTCGTATCTATTCATATCTATGATTTTTTAAAATTAATTGAACATTTATGTAATATATGAGTATTAAAAGAGCCTATTTGTGGAGGTGTACTTCCTCTTATAAATAATCCAATTTCACTAAGGCTAAATTAATTACTTGATTCCATATGATATTACATTTCCATTTGTTTTTTTTTGGAAGTTAAGTTTAATTGATTTAAATATACTCTTTAATTTGTAATCAAAATTAATAATAACTTTGTCAACAATTTAAAATAGAGGGATTGGAGTAATTTATCAATATTAGTTTATTATCATTAATTTCTTTAGAAAAACGTTCAAACAATATGATTTAAGACATAATTAATAAGATCATCATAAAAGCATATAAATTCTATTAATTGCTTCTAATAATAATTATTAATTTTTTTAAAAAATATAATTTTAAAGCTTTTCAAATATAGTAAAATAGACAAAAATATCAATGATAGACCTTTTATCTTTTATAGAATTTGAAATTTCGTTATATTAATAAATATATTTATCGATTTTTTCATTTACAATCATTGATATTATTTATAGAATACATTGTCATGGTGCAAAAAATTATTTATTTATGACAACTCATTATAAATGCAAATAAAAGAATGCGGTTTAAAGCTTTTGTGTATTTTACTTTTTTCTGAATAAAAATACAAAAAAGATCTTCACATGACCATATGATTGAAATTTAAATTAATTATATACAAATATAACAAACTTTTTGAGTATTTATTAAATATAATTCATATTAACTAAGTTATAAAAAGTATTAATTAGTCATAACATTTTCTAACCAGGCATATATCATTACTTTAAAAATAATTGATTCAATAAAATAAATATCATAATCATATTATAATTTTTTTTGTTAAAAAAATCAATTTTACATTTATATTAAAATAAAAAGTACAATTTTCATTTCAAATTATAATTAAAATAAGATATAAATTTTAAAATAGTATAATATGATATTTTTTAATTTACTATTCTTTTTCCACCGATACTAAACCTATAATTTGATCGTAGTAAGTTGAAAAAGATCATATGTTGTTAATCATATAAACTCTATATATATACAAACTAGAGACCTTCAATAAAAACTCAAACAGATGCATTTGAATCTTCTACCATATTTCCTCAAACAATGAGTGGAGGACCTCAGCAAGTACTTCTCTCCACGCCTCCTTACGATCTCATAATCTTAGGAGCTACCGGTTTCACAGGCAAGTACATTGTCCGCGAAGCTCTCAAATTCCTCAACCCATCCTCTTCTTCTCCTCTCAAATCTCTCGCACTTGCCGGTCGAGACCACGCCAAACTCACCAATGCCCTCAAATGGGCAGCTCATCCCCTACCTTCGCCACCTATTCCCCTCCTTATCTCTGATATCACCAAACCCCAATCCATTCGCCACCTCTGCACTCAAACCAAGCTCATTTTGAACTGTGTCGGGCCGTTTCGTCGATACGGGGAGCCGGTAGTTGCGGCATGCGTGGAGACCGGGTGCGATTACTTGGATATATGTGGGGAGCCAGAGTTTATGGAGAGAATGGAGGCAAAGTATGATGGGAGGGCGGTTGAGACCGGGAGTTTGGTGGTTTCTGGATGTGGGTTCGATTCGATTCCGGCGGAATTGGGTTTGATATTCAATTTGAGGCATTGGGTTGGGAAATCAACGCCGAGTTGGGTTGAAGCATATGTGAATGTGGAGTGTAGTGAAGGAATGACTTATAATTTTGGGACTTACGAATCGGCTGTTTTGGGTGTGGCTAATGCCGATGCATTGGTTCAATTGAGACGATCAAGGCCCCCTAGACGTCGCCCAAAGGTTAACAAAATTATTTTTCTCTAACTCATATTAATTACCTACCATCACAAAACATCCTCCGCGCTTCCATCTTCTATTCTTCTCATGTTGCATACTCAAATATTGTCACATGACAATTTGATTTATTTTAAAATTTTCTTTTATTTACTTAACTAATAAGAGAGAAGCAGTGCAACCTAGACTACATCTAATCATTGCTCTTTAACAATACACCAATTTTTAAATATGTTTATAGTGAAAAATATCGTGTTTATAAATATAAATACACAAATCTTTGATATTGATTTTGAATGATTAAAAAATATGTTTCAAAAATGATATTAATTATTTATGAATGTGGGTAATTAAACTAAAGAAAATTGTCATTTAATAAAAAAAAAAATGGTTTGAGAAATTCATGTGGATTCACTTTGGGTTTGGTCCAAATACAAGCCCAATAGCCGAATATGTTGTTTAGGCTCTTGGAGACAAGTCTCCTAATTTTCAATAACCGAGCTCATGGTCTAACTCTCATTGGATCAAAGTTGGGGTAACGACATAAATAGCATTTTTCAAACTTTCATTCTACAAAATAGTACGATGCATTTAGATGAGGAGAAATAGCAAAAACTAATTTGAATTTAATTAATTATTGTATATATATTAGATTACGAAAATATCTCAAATAATATTTACAGTTAATTTATTCTAAAAATACGTATGTTTTTTAAATTGTAACAGTCTAAATTTTATTGGTATTTAGAATATATTTTATTTAAAGAAAATAAAATTCCTAAGATACTTTTCAAAAAACTAAAATAAAACTAAAATGTGAACGAAACATTTAAAATAAGTTGTTTCTATCGAACACAACAAACACATATTTGAACTTTAAACTAGAGGTGTTCAAATAATCGGACAATTCGGGATTACTGACCTAACTCAACCCAAAAATATTTTAAGATATATACGATAATTTATAAATATTATAACTCATATATGTTATTATAATTATTATGAAGTTTGTAATGTATATATTTGGGTTTTGATATTTAATATTTGAGTTTTAGTTGTTAATATGTGTTGTAGACAAATTTAAATATTTTAAGTTAATAAAAAATATATTTAAAATAATAAAATAAAATAAATAATCAACTCAAAAACCCAATTTGAATTTTATTGGTTGGGTTAGGTCGGGTTGAAGACTTTGTTTGTGTTGTTTGGATTGTCAATTTAACCCGCCCAAAAATCCAAGAAATCTCTCTAACTCAACTCATTTACCCTCAATTCAAACCTAAAGAAACCTTCAATCGAAGATTAAGATTAATTGACATACAAGAAAATTGATTATAGGTTACAACCTTATGAATCTTGTTTTCCTATGTCATGCCAGAGATTGAGCTCTACCAATAACACAAGTCGGTAAAAACGTGGGATTTGCTGCAAAAATTGGAGAATGGAATGGTTATGAAATTTGGTCATGTGAATTCAGAATGTATCTAGCTAAAGTATTTTTCTAGCAACTTATTTGAAACCTAATCCACCATGGCTTCGGATTTGTTGATGAATTGTTTTGCAGTTTACTGGTGGTGCTCCTCCAAAAGGACCATTAATAGAGCACAAAAAGGAGATAGGGCTTTGGGCAGTAAGAATACCTTCAGCTGATTCAAGTGTAGTTAGAAGAACACTCTCTACTTTAGCTCAAAACCCCCAACAGATCAAACACATGAACACTTTCTGGTCGTCGGTGAAGCCAGCTCGCTTCATAGTAAAAATCGGCACGAAATCCTTTCTCGAAATCCTACGATGCGTTGCAACTGGGATGTTCATAGGGATGTTTGCTAAAAACCCATTTGGAAGGTGGCTTCTCTTAACATTCCCTTCAATTTTT
Source organism: Cucumis melo (assembly GCF_025177605.1). Classification (NCBI taxonomy): domain Eukaryota; kingdom Viridiplantae; phylum Streptophyta; class Magnoliopsida; order Cucurbitales; family Cucurbitaceae; genus Cucumis; species Cucumis melo. Next base: position 29,466,956 of record NC_066860.1, on the reverse strand, counting down.
ACCCTTGGTTTGTTCAACAAGAAGGGTCCTTCAGAAGACGAAGTGAATAATGGGTCATTCAAAATGTGGTTTGTGGGACATGGGTTTGATGATAATGGGAATGATAAGGAAATAGTGACGAGAATAATGGGGCCAGAGCCTGGGTATATAACCACTTCAATAATACTTATTCAATGTGCTTTCGTTCTTCTAGCTAAACGTCATGTTATGCCTAAAGGAGGAGTTTTAACTCCTGGTATTGTGTTTGGACCATCTCATCTTCAACAACAAAGACTCCAGGAGAATGGTATATCTTTTGATGTTATTTCAAATCATAATGATGATAAGTTGGAGAAATGATGTGTGTGATTTAGAAATAAATAAATTATTGTTGTGTTTTTCAATAATAAATAAATATAACTTCTCTCCTTTGTTCTCTTTTTGGATTGATTTCTGACTTCTTTCAAATTATGTATAGATTCAGACTATAGTATAGTGTCAATAGTAGAATTAATTTGTTGGTTTCTCCCATAAATCTTGTTGTGAAAATTTTTCAAATAAACATTTAATATTATTATTTGTTTTAAACATTGAAATATTTATAAATACGATAATGTGTCACAGTCTATCAACGATGCAACTATTATTTGAATTGCGACAAAGATAGCAAATAAAATTTTGTTATATTTGTAAACATTTTAATTCATTTTCCTGTATTTCAAACTAACCAAAAACATCTAATTTAATTTAATTTTAGTTATGTTACTCCAAAATTTTTTAACATATTTCTATCTTAACATGAATTAGCAGTGAATTGATATCTTTACCGATTATTATTAGGGGTCTCTTCAAAAATATAAAAAAGACAAAATAAACGGAAAAAACCAAGAGGGCCACCGCTTAAAATACCAAAAATGCCCCGTCAATAACGCGATCCTTCTACATCCGATCTTTTAGATATAACTACAATTTATACGCGATCCTTTATATATTACTACAAACAATTTATCTTTTCAATTGCATGTTTAATATTTTTTAAATTTGGTACACGATTTTTTTAATTATTTTGTTACGCGATCATTTAGTTATTTATACGATCTTTTTTTTTTCACCATCGTTTACATTTGGCTACTCCAATCCGATTTTTTATACACGATCTTCTATTTTTTTTACATGATCCTTTATTTTTTTTAAACGATTGTTTACATTTGTTACTTCAATCTAAATGATTTTTTTTCAAGATTCTTTATACACATCTTTTAGATTTTGCTATTTTGTTGTACACATTATTAGATTTGGTTACCCAAATGTAAACGCGTGAAAAAAAGAAGAAAGACTATGTAAAGAGATCGAAGCGAAAAAAAAAAAGAATAAGAAGAAAAACGATAGAAAGATTAAACGATATAAATAAAGAATTGAAAAATAAAAAAGATATGAAAAGAAATTGCAGACAAGAAAAAGAGAAAAGAAAAAGACGAAATCGTAGAGAAAGAGGCAATAACGAGGAAGATGAATCGCGAAAAAGAAAAATATGAAAGGACAAACCTGAAATATTTAAAATATGGCTAACAAACTTTTGTTATACCCGTCTAGTTTACAGTTTTATTACGTAAGTTTCCCTCGTTAATAACTAATTATTAAATATCACTGGATTGTTTATAGACTTGAATCAATTCTAACTAATAAATTTGTAATTAATATTTTATATTATCATAACTATTTGGTGTAAAATCTTTATTTTTATTATTAATATGTTAATTAATATATACTTGTTTAACTATTTTTTAGAGGTTAAATTAAATTATTGAGTTTTCCATATTATATTTAATCTTTTAATAAATTTGTAAGATATATACATTTTTAGATATAATAAAATAAATTAAAATATTATGTACAAAATTTTGAGTTATATAATAGTACACAAATAGATTTTTATTATTGTTTATTAATATAACTGATATAAACATATTAGTATCTAACGATGGTAGACAAATAACAGGCAGGGATAGATAATTATTTTATCAAATTTATTTTATTATAATTAAAAAATACATATATTTATTTTTAGTTTTTGAAATAATTTCTTTAATTTTCAAATTTAGATTTACGATTACATCACTTTATTCTCTTATCTGCAATTTATTAATTAGAATTTTCAACTAATAAACATAACGAACTTTTAATGTCTATAATCATGATAAATTGGGATAATTAATAGTCTATCCAAATAGATAGTAATATTGTATTATATTTTTAAATATCAAAATATACCAATTTTAGTTTAATTTTGGTTAAACCATAAATCTAACTAAGTATATTAATTAATTAATTATAACAACAAACCAACAAGAAATTGGAAATTGATGTTCTTTAAAACTATCCCCTGCTTACACTTCTTATAGAAAGCCAACCTTGATTATAAAATTCCATATTTACCTGACTTCACCGCCTTCAAATTCAGATCCTTACCTTCATCAATGGAAGGTCCCCCTTACGATCTCATCATTCTAGGCGCCACTGGCTTCACAGGCAAGTACGTTGTTCGAGAAGCTCTCAAATTCCTCAACCCTTCTTCTCCTCTCAAATCTTTCGCTCTTGCCGGTCGAAACCTCACGAAACTGACCCAAACCCTCCAATGGGCAGCTCATCCCCATTCCCCGCCGCCGATTCCTTTCCTTATCGCCGATATCGCCGACCCACAATCTATCCACCGGCTTTGTACCCAAACCAAGCTCATTCTCAACTGCGTCGGACCCTTTCGCCGCTACGGCGAGCCGGTGGTTGCGGCGTGCGTCGAGACGGGGTGTGATTACTTGGATATATGTGGGGAGCCTGAGTTCATGGAGAAAATGGAAACTAATTATCATGAGAGGGCGGTTCAGAGTGGGGCTTTGGTGGTTTCGGCTTGTGGGTTTGATTCGGTTCCTGCTGAATTGGGTTTGATGTTCAATTCGAGGCAGTGGGTTGGGCAAATGGCGCCGAATCGGATCGAAGCGTATTTGAGCTTGGAATCGAAGAAGAAAATAGTTGGGAACTTTGGGACTTTTGAATCGGCTGTTTTGGGTGTTGCTAATGCTGATCAGTTGTTGAAATTGAGGCGTTCGAGGCCTAGAAAACCTCGGCCTCAGGTGAGAAAGTTCCTTCAATTTTACATTACTGAATGCTTCGGTATGAATAGTTTTGAAAAGCCATTTCTAACATTTGTTACTCTATATATCTTTTGTGAGACTTTCTGATTGTGCTTCATATATTAAAAGTTGCTAGGTGGAGTCTATAGCATCATATATTGGCAGCTTAATGTGAATGTGCCATGCCTTAGGTTACTAGTGTTTGTCATAATTTTTTCAGGTGATTCTGAATAACAACTAATAGGTATGCTCAACTCACTCTATGATAATTGATCATTTAGGCTTATGTTAAGAACTCAACGATCACATAAAGCAAGTAAATGTAAGAGTAGAGAAGTCGGCAAAGAGATTTATATGGTTCACACCGTGTATTAGCTAGGGCCATGTTCACGGGTAGAGGGAGAGGGTTATTATTAGAGTTACAATACTAGATTATAGAATTTAGAGGCACCTTATAGAATTTAGAGGCACCTCTAGAGTCAGAAACTTTATATAGCCCACTCATTCAAATCCTAAGGCTAAAATTGTTAATAACAGAAATGCGAATACAACCAAGTTTAGTTTATGGAAAAATTGTGTTTATTTGGTCTCTGCACTTTAAAAGACGTCTAATATATTCCTAAATTATTAATTATGTGTTGAATAAGTTTCTAACTTCCAATTTTCTTTCCAATTGCCTTGTTGAACTTTATTAGTAACGTCATGCATAAATTTACAATATGTTTGGCAGCTTTGACTGTCTTTCTGAGGGAAGTCTTTGTAATTTGTGATCATTTTTTTAATCAAATCCTTCAAGATTGAACCTCCTCACTCTGTGTTGTGAATTTTCTTGCCGCTTAGATCCCTGGTCCTCCTCCTCCTAAAGGACCAACTATTGAACACAAGAAGGAGATAGGCCTTTGGGCTGTAAGATTACCTTCAGCTGATTCCACTGTTGTTCGAAGAACACTCTCTACTCTAGCCGAAAACCCACAAGGTCTTCCTGGTGTTAACGAGAGCGCTGAGGAAATCGAACAGAGGAAAACATTTTGGTCGTCCGTGAAGCCAGCTCACTTTGGAGTAAAAATTGGCACGAAGTCATTGATTGGCATTCTTCGAATCATCACAGTTGGGATGTTCATAGGGCTGTTGGGTAAAACTTCATTTGGAAGGTGGCTTCTCTTGACGTTCCCTTCGGTTTTCAGTCTTGGGTGGTTCCGAAAGAAGGGTCCTTCCGAAGAAGAGGTAAATAGCGCCTCATTCAAAATGTGGTTTATTGGCCATGGTTTTAGAAGCAGCAACAATGAGGGGAATGTAGAACCTGAAATGGAAATCGTAACGAGAGTGATGGGGCCCGAGATCGGGTATCTAACTACCCCAATAATTCTTGTTCAATGTGCATTGATTGTTCTAAGCAAACGTGAGTCTCTGCCAAAAGGAGGAGTTCTAACTCCAGGTATTGTGTTTGGACCAACTGATCTCCAACAAAGACTCCAAGAGAATGGCATATCTTTTGATGTCGTTTCAAAGAATGCTTAGTTAGGGAGATTGCACTGCAATAATATACTTTTTTTCTCATAAAATGTATATTAAGTTTTCTTTTTTCCATGGTATACTTTTAGGGATATCAACTGGCAATAATTAGTTTGTTGGTTAAAAGTACAGTCTGAATTTCTTTTTTTGGTGGATTATAGTTATATGTTTGTTTCATTTTTAATTTGTTGCTCTCCTAATAAACTAGGGTTAACACATATTAACTTCTATTTTTGCCTTTTATTTTTGAACAAGTCCATTTTGCTGCTCTTGTTTTAATGTATTGTTTTTTTTCAAAAAAAAAAAAAAAAAAGCTAAATCGTCCAACATCTAAGCATACAATCGTTCTTTGTTTCAAGCATACAATCGTTCATCCAACATCTAAGCATACAGTCGTTCTTTGATTCTATTTTAAATCATTGATTGATCCAAATACTTAAGTTGATGAGTAAAAATAAATTTAGTATCATATCCAATGGTATCATCAATGTAGTGAATCATCCCCTATTGCAACTAAATTTGAAGTACTATAAGATGTGATGTAATTCGGTGGGATTGGCTAATTATAGAATTTCGAATAACCAAACTCAAAATTTTCCAAAGACTCGCCTATAAACAAGTGTGTGGGAAGCACTTAACCTATTCCCAAAATGTACTTAAGAATCATTTGACGTTAAAAATAAGGGATAGTTGCAAATGTAGGGATTCAAAATAATTAAGTATATAACAACATTTTAAAAAAATTGCAAATCTGTCCAAATCTATCAATGATAGGAATCTATCACTGATAGACCATGTAGTAAATGTTGGTCTATGACTTATAAACCATCACCGATAGACTTTGCTATATTTGTAATTTTTTAAAAATATTGCTACATATTTCATAATTATTCTAAAAATTGCTACCTATTATAATTACCCTAAAAATAAGCTAGCAATGTCCTAAAGCATGTATGCATGTCGATGTTAAATTTTGTTCGACAATATATATTTTTAATAGTATCCTCACATTTTTAACTGTCACATATAAACCTAAGAAATTAATTGATGTTTTTGTTACATTTTCGAAAATCCGCACAAAATAAAATAGAATAATTTTTTAAAAAAAAATAGAATATTTAACAAAATATTTTCATTTTATAGAAAAATAAAATATAATAAATTTTATAAGTGGTTTTGTTCTAATAATTTTTCTGGTTAAAGAAAACCATAAAGATAAGCATTAGTGACATAATAATAAATAATGAATAGATGTTAACTGATTAACATAAATTATTTAATTAACCATTGAAATAATTTTTTTTTTTTTAAAAAAGGATTGTTTTCTTAACTTTTCCATAACTATTGAATTGAATTGACATTTTAATAATTTCCATCTACAGTGGTAATTAGGGGAAGAGAGAAAAAAAAAATCTCTTCTTCTTAGTAACTGCTGGCGTGCTTTCTTCTTACCACTGTCTGAACCATTGAATCTCTTTCGACCAACATCCATGGCGTCCTGCCGAATCGTATCCCGTTCTTCTCTTACTCTGCTCCAAAGCTTCAGTCCCCGAAGAACTCAACGGGTTTTCCCTTCTGTTTTTCTCCCCTCTTTACACCTTCCCTCCTCTCCATTCTTCACTAACACACGTACCGTCTTCTCTCTTTCTCTCTATTGGACCCCAATCTTTACATTTCTTTTTTATTAATCTCTTCTTTACTTTACTTCTCTTTTGATTGCTATATAGTCTCAAGAAGCAACCCTAATGCAGTTTCTACAAGATGTTTCGCTTCAATTTCCGCCGCTACATCTCCACTAGAACTAGCAGATATTGTGGCTGACGTAGAACCACCGGAGGTTCCTACACAAGACACGGTGGAGCACCTGCTCACGCATTCCGATGACGTTTCTAGGTTGATGAAGATGGAGCGGAGGCCGGTTGAGTTAGATGGAGCTGAATATCCACATAAAGGGCGGTGGTTTCCGTACCTGGATAAGTATAGCTTTGGAAGTTCTTGGTTGAATAGTGGTGAGATTTTGGAGGCCTTGGATTCTCTCATATTGGACACGAGGAAAGAGCGGTTCAAGAACGTGGTGCGGAATAGAAGCTACTCCGTTTGTTTGGTGGTGGAGGGATTGAGCGATTTTGGTAATGTCTCGGCGGCGTTTCGATCTGCTGATGCGCTTGGATTTCAGTCGGTTCATGTGGTCTCTTGCGACGCTTCCAAAAGGTGCAACAACCATGGAGGTGAAATTGTTTTCGAATGCATTTGATTTTACATTTCTTTCGAGAAAATTGTTTGATTCTGGAATTCGGAAGTTGGTTTGTTTTCAATATGATGGTGGAATTTCATTACTGTTCTTGTGCTTTTACTTTGTTGTTCAATGGCTCATTTGAATTCAATCAATTAGTCCGATGCTCTTGCATATGGTTAGAAGGTTAAACCGATCAAATACGTTTGATTTTGATTGTTAATTGTTAAATATGGATGACAATGTGACACAAACTGAGCTATGGAATTCCTGAAAATGTGCATCTCTTGTATATATTATGTCTTTATATGCATATAATCATTGAAACTTTATACCAAATATCGATTTTAATGTATTATTTTTCGTTGGACAACGCTTAGTTTCATCTGATTTTCCATGTGGAAGTATATGTTCGTATGTTTTTTCTTCCTTCATAGCTATCTTTATCTCGCCGTTTCATTACATTAAGTCATATTTGTCTTGGGCTTGAAACTTTTACCAGTGCTTGTATTCTCATGCTTTGATAAATTAGGGTGCCACATGAGTTCATTCAGCCTACTAAGAATGACAAAAGTTCCCATTGCTTACATTTTCTTTGTGAATCTTTTCTCATCTTTCTTCATCTGACATCATTGCAATTCAATTCAGGTACAGAGAGAATCGTCATGTTAGCATGGGAGCAGAGAAATGGTTGGACATTGAACTTTGGAACTCTACCTCAGAATGTTTTAAAATTCTAAAATCCCGGGGTTATAGAATAGTCTCTACACATCTAGGAGCGAATGCGGTATTGATTGATTTTGTACTTACCCTTCTTTCACATTGAAATTTTGTAAGCTTGTCCTGACAGCTGAATTGCGATTGTCCTGTTCCAGGTTTCTGTCTATGATATGGATTGGTCGTGTCCAACTGCAATTGTGGTGGGGAATGAAAGTAGGTAATTATCTTCTTGCTCCAGTAATATGGAGTATGATCAAGTTGATGAACGTTTTTGAATCACTGCAAGTTCGGAGATGTCGGTTAAATTTAGGAAATCATAACTGAATCCACGCTTGAAAATGCCAACAATTCTTTGAAATTGACAATTATCTCATGCTTCAGTTAGCAAATTTCTCCGCATGAATGAGTCGGAGTCTGGAGAAATTATACTTGTAGCTAGTTTAAAGTTTTAAACCTTTACAATATATATTGATTTCTGAGGTTAAGATTTCTTCCTTTTTTTAGGGGAATAAGTAATGAAGCCCTGGAGCTATCAGATTTGCATTGTAGTATTCCTATGAATGGCATGGTAGATTCCTTCAACGTTTCAGTTGCTGCTGGCATCCTCATGCACCATGCTGTATGCGATCGGACTTCTCGGCTGGTAAGTAACTATAAAAACCGTGTTTGAATACTTGGATCCATCATGCCATAAGGGCTCCTGTCTTTAACTCAATGTCGAAAATAAATATAAAATAAATATATACTGCTTCTATCATACAATTGATGGATGATGATGTTCTTAATGAAACCTTTCAGGGCTGTCATGGAGATCTTACATCAGAAGAAAGACAAATTCTACTCGCGGAGTTCTCTCTCAGGCATAGCAAGAGTGCAATCAGCATTGCGAACGAGTTGGCAAAGCGGAAGGGTTCCGCAATCTCTAGTAAGGGGGTATTGCTGTAGAATGCCAAAAGTTTTGGCCGCGTGATGTGTAGGAAATGTTTATGAGCAGCAGAAACACAGGGAAACTTCATTCAAAGTTTTAGACTCAGGAAATCAGTTTATAAAGCCTTTTACATCAATTCATATCCCAAGAACTTTTACATCAATTCATATGCCTCTGTATAATGTTGTTGTAGTTCTCCATTTGACTTAGAAACGTTACCTTCTGCTTCATTTGGTAATTTTTTTTTTAATTTAAGCCTATAAATATACTGTGTTTTCATCTCCAGCTTTCTTTGTTTATTATCTACATTTTATCAATGGTTAAAAAACCAAACTAAAATTCGAAAACCGAAAAAATAACTTTCAATTGTTTTTGTTTTTAGAATTTACCAAAAAATTCAATTGTTGTAGTTAAGAAAGAGATATGAAGTGAAAATAGGTTTACTTTTCAAACTAAAAACAAAAAACAAAAGGATCATTAAACACAATCTAAGTTATTTTGAAATCAGCTTTTCTTTTTCTTATTTTTCTAACGGTATTATCTACTTTTTTTCATCAAAGAGAATTAAAAATCAATATCTAAATTTGATAAAAACATACCCACGTCAATACCATTGGATAAAATTCACTCTAGTTAACTTTGGTTTAGTTTAGTTCTTGTAATTTTAAAAAGACCGAAACGTTCATTTTGATCCTTATTCTTAAAAAAAAAAAAAAAAAAAGACCTTTTGTAAAATTTTAACACAATTTTTATACCCAACAAATACAAGCACCGGTAAAAGTTTCATTCCCAAGACAATAATAAATGAGATGGAATTGGAAAGAATCTATTGTATTCAATAATAAAAAAATATTAAGATAATTTTCACCGATTCCATAACCAAGATAAATATGATCGTAGAGAGAATGTAAGTCAATCTGAATGAGGCATAATTGGACTAAAATAATTGGATTACATTGTTTAGTATCATTAATCATATTCATTCTCTTTTTTTTCTTCATCGTTGAATGTCCACACCTCAGCTAGTCTCATACCGCAATCATCTGAACTTTCCCACATTTGTTTGAAACGAAGAGAGAAAAAGGGAGAAAAAATATACATGCTAATAACTCACCTTTACGTTCCATTGACCAAATAGATCAAACTAATTACCAACTCTAATCTTTTTAGTTATGTTAGGTCGATAGAGTTGAGAAATGAAACTGCTGACATAAACAAAACTAAACATGAACCCAAATTTTCATTTCAGGTGGGTAAGATTGAAGTTTGTACAATATCAAATCAATATGAGAGAATGTGCATCTACATTCAACACTGCATAATGTTTACTCTCACTATAGACATAAAACTACCAAGTAATCCATACATCTTTCATTGTCAAAATTTTACAACTAAGATTAGCGGATAACAAAAATTTACTACTGAATAATCCTTCTCCCTCTCTTTTCCATCTTTAATGCAGTGAGATAAAGAAATTTACCTCTTGAGATTAAAAATCTCTCGGTGGGAAATGGTTAGAAATGAAGTAGCACTTGGAAACAAATCAGGAAATGTATTTTTCTTGCTGCTCTTGAAGGAGCCTAGCCGAAGACTTAGCGTCCAGATAAAGAGCACAAACTTCTTCGAGATCTCCCTGTGGATGAGAAGCAATCAAAACTTAGAGTCTATAAAAAGAGATCATTTTAACGCATCAATCCAAACATGGATTTAATGTTACATAAAACTAAAGATTCGAGAATCTATTGAACTTTATACATACCTTGCATATGCTCTCTCGACCATTCATTTTCGCCACAACACTAGCAGGCGATAGCAATTGAACCGCATGTCTACAGCACAACCAAAAGATTTCAGCCTTATTATGGTTATATATTCCCAACTGATTTTGGAATTATCCTTGAGCACTTTTGTGATGCTCAAAATTATTTACGTCCCAACTCAAATTCATTATTTTTTAGTAGTTTATTAATGCCTCTCTAGGGGAAAAAAAACAAAAACAAAAACAATCAATCAAATCAAGAGTTGTAGAAAACTTTTAACCTATGTGAACTTCGAGGAAGCACTTTACAAGAGATGTTACTAAATACTTTTTACAAAAAATGCTTATAATCAAATTACCTCTATTAAAACTACTTATTCTAAAAGCATTCCAAACATACAAATCTAACGTTATGGTACCTTAAAGATGTTCTTTGGCCCATCTCCCCAAGGAAAGCTAAACTTTCTTCATCTACAACCAACTCTTCCACCTGTGCCCGAATGGCTAAGATCTTCACGAAGCATCAGAAATTATCGTTAGTGGTTTGGCACCTTCATACACAACATAAGACTTAAACTTCCACAAAAGAATGCAAATTGACCTGAATCATCTCAGCAGGACCATATGTTTGAGTTCGGATGATCACCAATCGGTCCAACAAGTCAACAGGTATTCCATGAGGACTATTCATATCAGTCCCTCTGAAAGAAGGAAAGAGAAAGGCATTTATTCAGCAATTTCAACTTGGTATAAGATGTCATGTTTCAACTTGGTGAAAGATTAACAGCTGCATCAATTTCAACTTGGTGAAAGATGGCGTTTTTTTTAAGTTTCCAACTTTGTTTCAGATAGTTATATTATTTGTTCAAAAATAAATGATTTCAGATCATTATTCAAGTAGGTTTTAGCAAGGATGAAAATTTACAGAGGTAAACTATAAATAATTAGGAAAAAAATCAACCACCGACAAGTTGAATATGAAACCCGTGCATAGAGGGAGGAAAGTCCATAGCATGATAAAGGTGCAAGAATGAACAACTTGAAAGACAATCAACTAGAGAAAGAACTTCCTACCGCACATTGCAGATTCCTCTGTTTGTTGCAAATATCACTATTGGAGAGAGTGAGCTCTCTAAAGCTCGATTTAAGTATGAAAAGCACTCCATATCCAGCATATGCACCTGCAAATTTTACTTACATCATAAACAAGCTAAAGGTTTTGAGTACAGAGAATGTTGAAAGAGCTGAAAATGGAGAAATAACCTCATCAATGAATAGAACTCCCGGGACTAGCTCTGCTATACCTTCATCGATATATCGATTAACCACCTGTCATTTAAATAAACCCCAAAGAATTAATTATATTTCTTGTGTTTAAAAATTCCTTACTGAAATAGAATAAACCTGCCAGTACTTTAGTGCTTTTTCTTAAAGACAACTTTTATCGAGAAAAAATGAAGCATAGAAAAAGGTAAACCATCCAGTACTATTGAAAATATCTGTGAAATTTATAACAGTTTTGTTAGTATGTTCTCGCATAGAATATATGAAACAAGGAAACAATACAGTTCTTAGGTTAGTTTTACTTTTTACAATTTACTTTCTTAGGTTGGTTTTAAGAACATGAAAAACAAAAATAAATGAAAACAATTAAGAACTCTGGGGCGTGTGCTATGTTGTGGGATATTATGGGGGAGAGGAACGATCGGGTGTTCTATGGTAGGGAAAGGGATCATAGTGAGGTTTGGTCTTTTGATTAGATTTCATATTCCACTTTGAGCTTCAATTTTGAGGATCTTTTGTAATTATTCCATCGGTGACATTCTTCTCAGTTGGTCCCACTTCTTTTAGTTGGGGTATTTTAGCGGGATGGTTTTTTTGTATGCCCTTTCATTTTTTTTCTCAATGAAAGTTGTTTTTCTTTATGTTTTTCTCATAAAGAAAAACAATTAAGAACTCACATTCCCAATCAAATATGACAATACTATCCACAATTCAGGAAATCACCAAGAATGTATGTAACTCAAAATAAAACCCTTTCATACAGAAAGAGCGACCTTGTTTATTTCTTGCCGCAACTTGTCTGTGATTTCTGTTTTCCTCGGCTTCATCATCTGACCCATTAGAGATAGTATATCCTGTCCACCTTGAGGCCGTGCATTGGCAGCATCTAGATCATGTAGAGTCACATCCTGTCAGGTACAAAAAGAAATTAATACAATAAATAAATACAAGGACTGTAGTGTAAGCTGTATCAATAAATGCAAAAGGTGTCCAGAATAATGAAACAAAAACGTAGGCAACAATATTGTTTTCAAATAAGAATGCAGACTCAAAGTACTAAGAGTCTATACATCCAAAATTTCAGAATGATAAGGCGGAAAGATTCAAAATGATTCTGCCATTAAAATCAGTTGTATGAGACAGGCTAGGCTCAGAGCTCTTAATGAAGCTAAGCATCCTAGGGCATAAGCTTCTTGCAGTGTAGTACAAGTTAAAGTAGCGTGAAACAATTAAGGGCACATATACAAAGTCAAAAAAAAATCATCAAACATAAGATTCTCATAACAAGACATAACTAACCAACAGAAAACAGTTTAAAGTCAACCTGTATTGGACAAAGTTTTGATACAAAAACCCTTGTTCTACGTGTTTTAAATGTGCATGCTGGTATGCTACTAGTTTTCATAAATTTGATAATAATAACTTATGTTAAAGTAAGAACACCAGAATTTATATTAAAGAAAGCATACATTTTTCTCTTAAGCCGGCAAAAACAAGATTTAGGACTGCATAAAATTATAAGATATTGAGGAAATGGAACACAAAAAGGGTACTTCACAGGGAGACTACCTGGACTATTTCTTTCCTTTTGTGAACCTCCCCTTTAGGTAGTGGAACATATTCTTCAGCTTCAAGATCAAACTCCGTAGCAAAAGCATCACTTCTACCCACCCTTTTCACAGCTCCACTATTTGCTTCTATATATATAACATCACCAACAGCTACCTGCAGAATGCACACATTCACTGGCACCATTTACAATAAGATCAAACCTGAAAATTACTTTGCTAAAAGATGATTCACTATAGCCAAGATTGGTCATTGGTAAAATGGAAAAAGAAAAGTTGGAAGATTTTAAAGAAATGATAAGTTAGAAAATGTCACCTTCTCTTTAATCAAAGCATCATAGATAGTTGGATCCAACTTTAGTTGCTTTGTTCCTTTAATAGTCTTCAAACCAATAATAACATGGCTTATGCTTTTCCCATAGCCACCAGTAACGCTCTCTGTTTCTTCTGGTGAAAGTTCAGTCACCTTGGGAAAGATATATCATGTCAACACCACTACACAATGAAAATGTTTGTAGTAGCTATCCACAACATTTAAAGATTCATATGCCGTTGGCAGTAGGCACTAACCTCACCCTCATAGACCTCTTTATTTTCCTTGATCCGTAAACCAATAGATCGTCGGAAATTTTCCATCAAAACCTCCGTTTTCTTCACTTCGGATGAGTATACTTCAGACCCAACCATTGGACAAAAGGGCACCTGTCCATGATCATTAAGTAAGCACGTTTTCTAAACAAAAGGCTGCTAACCTTATAAGCCAACAATGAAATAATTCTTGGTGACTTTCTTGGAGTGAGGATGGAAGAGGAATTAGAAGGACCTTGCTTCCTAGCTCCTGTGAAATTCCAAGTGCAAGCGCAGTCTTTCCAGTACCAGGAGGTCCAGCTAGAAGAAGTGCTCGGCCTGCCATTTTCTTCTGTCGTATCATATCAACAACTAGCCCTGCGGCTTCTCTGGCTTCTGATTGACCCACGAAACCAGAAGCTAGTGGCATCGCCTTTCCAGATGCCTAGGGTGGAATATTTTAAGATAGAGTAAGAGAGGAGATTTGAAGCGCAGAGAAGGCGATAACGACCAAGCTTGCTCCAAAAAGAGATTAAAGCACAGAAGGAATGACAACAGGCAAATCTTTTATAAAAGACGAGGAAAGTTGATGCAAAAATTTCAAAGAAAGTATATGCAGTATCATACATACGCTAAATCACGGAGGGGGGAAATTAACTTTTTTTATTGATTTCAAAGTACTTTTAGACCAAATAACAATGGTCATTTACCATGCAGAGCAAAGTAAGAGCAAGATACCTCAAGACCAAGGCCTTTAATGTGAGTGTGAGTGGCTACCCGTTGCTTCTTAGAGGTTGATTGTACCTCTTCTATCTTCACCTTGTCCATCTTGGTTTATAAGGATTCACTGATGCTCAAAATCCAAAGTGCCTGAAAAATGAGGATGTTTTATATCTAAGATTACCATGTCGAAAAGAAAAAATGGTAAAGATAGTTGACAAGAGCTGGTAAGTTTTATTTTTTTACTTCCTTCATCTTCTTAAACTCTTTTTTCTTTTAATTTAGTACTTCTTGGGGTTCCTTCTATTTTATTGATTCAAACTTTTTTCTATTCGTGCGGTATTCATTTTTAGTTTTATGGTTTCGTTTACATTGGGTGATGAAGAATTCAAAAAAAAAAAAAAAAAAAAAATTTCTCTTGACTTCCTTCTTTCAGGGTGAACAGAACCGATCAACGTGAATCGAAAAACAAAACAAAAAATAATAAAAATAAAAAATAAAAAACTTACGGTTCTGAAAAATGAGCGGCGGGGAGTTCTTCGTAAGGGTGAGGCTAGGACAGACGGTCAGACTGCGACGGAGAAGATGAGAGTGCCGGGACGGGGGAAAGCGTGACTGACAGTGAAATAGGGTTTTAGAAGAAAGGAGAAACCTGCTGGGCTGAGTGCTGCCACCGAGGAGACGAAAATATGGAGAAACAAAAAAAAGGAAAAGGAAGGGTAAAATTTGGTTTTCTTCGATTATATGTTTCTTTTTTGGTTATTTTGAAAAATATAAAAATTCGATAATTTTTCGTAAATATAACAAATTAAAAGGCGTAACAAAAATTAAAACAATAGAATTAAAACAGTCTTATTATCGTGGGTCGGGTTTTTTTTGTCTTCGATATTGTTCTTATAAATATTTGTTCGTTTTATTATATTTTTTAAAAGAGTCCAATAAACAAAAGTATTTATAGGAAAACACGCAATAAGTCTACTTTACTATTTTTTACCATTTTTTTACTTAATTCATATTATATATATATATAACTTATTTTAATACTATAAATTATTGTAAATTTCATTTGTTTATTTTATTTAATGGGATATATTATGTAATCTATTTAATTAAGGTATAAGATTTAAGGATTAAAAGGATAAAATTTTATTTCTAAATTGATTGGGATTTAATAAAAATCTTAATTGAACCAATATATGGAAACTTAGAGTTATAGTACTCATATATCAAAATAGCTAGCACTAAATCTTTGTTGTATCCACCAAAAGAAAGATCCATATGCGCATTTGAAGTTTTGGTTGAGGAAGATAATTAATCATTTTACAGTCTGATGACAATAATCTACTATATATATTTAAAGTATTTATGCTAAAAAAAGACGATTACAATTGTCGATTTTATTTTTTAAACGGTCTTATTAATCATTATTATGATACTACATTTACATCTACCAAAAATATATGGAAAACATTGCACAATAGTTATTATACTGAAGAACCACGTCAATAAAAAAAAACAAAACAATGCAAAACGATTCTTTTGTTTTCAAATGGCAAATGGAAAGTTTGTCTTAAGGCAAGCACAAAACTTTTTAGATGATAGTGGTCAAAGTAGCATATTAAAAAATTAATATTAGAGATAATCTACATAATTGACAATCTTCTACTATCATTAACATAAATTGACTAAAAATCTAGGAACACATTAAAAGTTTGAAAATTCAAAATATATACGAGTAGATATATAAAATATAAGATATTTTAAAATATTTTAAAATAAATGAAAATATAATAAATTTTAGATTTGTACCGAAAAGACACTAATAGTTTCCTATCAATATTAATATGGATGATTGACGTCTATTAAAAAGAATATGAGATTTTATATCCAAGTAAATATTTTGATTTTGTATTCAAATGTGTCACGTTCCATTTGCCAAAGTCTCTATAATATGTGATTGTTTATATAGGTTTTGTAAAACACATTTGTAGAATTCAAAGAACTTTGGAGAAATTTCATTCTCATAATTCTACTTTTTTTTCTTCCTATTTTTAGTTTTGTTATCAGTTTATTCATTTTTACATTATATTATTATTCTCTCCATGTCCTCAAATTTACAAGAGAGATTTAGTTTAGATTGTTAGTTAAATAAGAAAGATATTGATGATAGATTTAATGATAAATTAGATGATGAGATTTGATATTTGAAAGGTTCATCCATTTCTTAGTGTGTAGGCAAAACAAAAACACATATACCCTTTCTTTCTCCTCTTCTCATCTCTCTTCTATTCTCTTTGCCATTGACACAACAACAAGAGAGAGTTCGGTCCTTTGATCTCCCCCTTCTTCCTTAATTCTCAACTCTAATGGCGACCTCAAAACCCCAAAGGTCACCTGAGGAGGTCGAAGACATCATCCTTCGCAAAGTCTTCCTAATTTCTCTCACCGATTCCTCCGATTCCGATTCCAGAATCGTCTATCTCGAGCAAACCGCCGCCGAACTTCTTAGCGAGGGCAAACCATTGAGGATTTCAAGGGATGTAATGGAGCGCATCATAATCGATCGTCTTTCCGCTCATATCCCCTCCGCCGAACCCCCTTTTCAGTACCTAATTGGGTGCTACCGTCGAGCTCACGACGAGACTAAGAAAATCGCTTCCATGAAGGATAAGACTTTGCGCTCTGATATGGAAATTGCTCTTAAGCAAGCCAAGAAGTTGACGATTTCGTATTGTAGGATTCATTTAGGGAATCCTGAATTGTTTTCTTCCGGTGCCGATTTAGGTACTAACTCCAATACTTCGCCTTTGCTTCCTTTGATTTTCTCTGAGGTCGGTGGGAGCTCCATGGATGGATTTGGGGCTAGTACTAGTGTTGGTGGAGCCTATCAGTCCCCTCCGGGTTTCCTGGAGGAGTTTCTCCGTGACTCGGATTTTGATACATTAGAACCCATTTTGAAGGGGTTGTATGAGGATTTAAGGGGTAGCGTCCTTAAAGTTTCTGCTCTTGGGAACTTCCAGCAGCCCTTAAGAGCTCTTAGGTATCTGGTCAGCTTTCCTGTTGGTGCTAAGTCTCTCGTGAATCACCCTTGGTGGATTCCTACTGGTAAATATTCCAATGGGCGTGTCATTGAGATGACAAGCATTTTGGGGCCTTTCTTCCATGTCAGTGCTCTGCCTGACCATGCCATTTTTAAGAGCCAACCTGATGTTGGGTGAGTGTTTATCTTGTGTTTTGAGTTTTCAGTTCTTTGTGTGAATTGGTTCTGTTTTGACGTGTGAATGTCTTGTTGAGAACTTCAGCCAGCAGTGCTTTTCAGAAGCATCAACTCGTAGACCAGCTGATTTACTATCTTCGTTCACTACAATTAAAACAGTCATGAATAATTTATATGATGGCCTTTCGGAAGTTCTTCTCTCCCTTCTCAAGAACACAGAGACCCGTGAAAATGTTCTCGAGTATCTGGCAGAGGTGATAAATAGAAACTCATCAAGGGCTCATATACAGGTACTTTTATATGAGTTTAGTGGTGTCAACTGTACATCACGAGTTTGATTATCGTCAACTTGTAATATACAGTGTTTTGTTTTTTTTTGTTTTTGTTTTTTTTGGATAAGAAATAAATATATTCAATGATCAACAGATAAACAGCCTAAGGGCATGGGACAAGAGGGCCCTCCCTAAGAGAAACTAAAGAATAAGGGCCTTCTAATTGTTGAAAATCATAGAAAGACTATAATTACAAAAGTGCTTTGTATAACTTGAACTCCACCAGGAGCTGAGTGTTGCAACACAGTCCAAGAATTATAGTTATCTTCAAAAATTCTACTACTCATTTCTTTCCACGGGTAGCACAACTCCACAAGATGTGACCTTTCGGACTAAAGCCTCTAATTTTGAGCCCTTCCATCATCCAACTGAGGATGACAGACCTTCACGTCAAAGATTCTAAATAGAGTGTACCAAGCTTCAAGTGAAAGTGCTGGTACAGGGTCTCCTCATAGGCAAGCGACCATAAGAAAATTTCACCATTTTCGGGATTTTAGTGGTCTTCTCATAGGCAAGTGACCATAAGAAGAATTTCACCTTTTTCGGGATTTTAGTCCTCCAAATGTGGCGAATGGAGATCTCTTGGTTAATTTAAGAAAGGTAGACTTCGTAGTAAAGCTCCATTAGCATTAAGAGTCCATTTAAGACTATCTCGATCGTCCGAAGGGGCCCAAGAATGGAGAATTTTCAGAATGGTCACCATGTTGTCAAGCTCATTATCAAGCAAGTTTCTTTTAAGACCCAAATTTCAAGCATGACTAACATTACATCAACAATCAGCAACAAGAGCATCCTTGTTCAGCGACAAAGACAACAAGCTAGGGAAAGTTTCTGTCAAAGGTTGCACGCCACACCAACTATCCTTCCAAAATCTGATTTTTGTTCCCTCACCCAACAAAAAAGTTGAGAAATTAAGGAAAGTCTCCTTATGTTTCAGAATGCCAGCCCGTAATCTATAAAACTTGCCCCCGTTCGGAGCTTCAGTAGACCACCCATTGTCCTCTAATCCATAAATAGCCACAATTAAACGCCTGTATAACGCATTGTCTTCCTTACTAAATCTTCCAAGCCATTTAGTGAGAAGGGCATTGTTCTTATGCCTAAAAGAGCCGATCCCGAGACCACCATAGCAGATCAGGTGAGAAGTACACTCCCATTTGACAAGGTGAGCAGTTGAGTTTGTAGGCCCTCCTGTCCAAACAAAAGTCCTGATCATCTTTTCAATCTATGGATAACACCAATTGGAGCTTGAACAAGGGAAAACAAATAACAAGCAAGGTTATTCAAAATCAATTGCACGAGAGTTAATTTTCCACCTTTGGAGAGAGACACATTCCTCCATCTATCAATTTTATATCTGAATTGCTCTCCAAGGGCGTTCCAAACCTCTTTCCTATTATGACCCCCTCCGGTATAGAAACCCAGATCTTCGTTTCTGTCATTAGAGTCATTACCTTGAAAGAGCCTCTGGACGTCGGAGGAGTAATCCGAGACATGGAGCAAGTCGTCTATATCTAAGGGGGCATATTTATTTTAAGAAAGGAAGCTACAAGGGCAGTGTTTTGTTTTCAAAAGAATGTTTTAGTTTCTAGCTCAAAGTTTGATTTTTTATTGTAATTTTATTTTATTTTGTCTTTTTAGTGACTATAGAGACGTGTTGATGAATGGTGAATGGTACAACTTCTAACAATCAATGTAATATATTTTATTTTTTAAGGTTGATCCTCTCTCCTGTGCAAGTTCGGGCATGTTTGTTAATCTCAGTGCCATCATGTTACGTCTTTGTGAGCCTTTTCTAGATGCAAACTTGACCAAAAGGGATAAAATTGATCCAAAATATGTATGTTATAGTAACCGATTGGAGTTGAGGTAGGATGATTTTGTTTTCTTGCTTATTTTGTTGTTCATAATTGACCTAGTACAACTTTTCTTAACTCTGGTTATGTAACTTTCAGAGGATTAACTGCTCTACATGCTTCATCTGAAGAAGTTACCGAGTGGATTAATAATGGTACTCAGTTGAGAACTGATAACTCTGGGCAGTCCACCGACAGTGAAAGTCGCTTGCTACAATCCCAGGAGGCTTCCAGTTCTGGCAGTAATTCTACTATTGGATCTTCTACTGCAAAAGCAAGATCGAGTAGTGATAAAACTAGGTACCCGTTTATATGCGAGTGCTTCTTTATGACTGCAAGGGTGCTGAATTTGGGCTTGTTAAAAGCATTTTCAGACTTCAAGCATTTAGTACAGGTAGCTATAAATCATGCATTGGAGGATAAGCGAAACACCACATACAATCTTCTAATTTTTTTGGTTAAGAATTTATATTCATTCTATATTTTTTTTTCTTTCATTCGTTCTCTTTGATGGATCTTTTCATTTCAATTAATTTTTGACCAGGATATATCTAGGTGTGAAGATACATTGTCCACACTTAAAGCCATGCAGGGACAAGGCCCTGCCCCACAGCTCGAAATGGATATAGCTCGCCTTGAGAAGGAAATAGAGTTGTACTCACAGGAAAAACTTTGTTATGAAGCTCAAATACTGAGGGTATATTTCTGTCTCACTCTTTATCAGACTGTGTTATGTTATTGAATGTTGCATTATTAAATTATGAAAAAAAGTAATATTACACATTTACCCTATTCATGGCTAAGTGAATCAATTTTAACTTAACCTTTTATTTTATCAAATTGAACTTTAAACTTAGTGAAATTATTGCTTGAAACTAAATAAGAAAATTGCTCAAGAACCAATCAATAAATCATGCAAACTCAACCAAAAACTAAACCATGTAACTCTTTAATCAAGCTACAAAATCAACTACGTAAGAACCACCTCCCATCTAATCTAACAATAAGATGGTGAAACCCAACTTAAAAGCATTCTATGCGATTATAAAGATCAATAGTCATAAAAAATAGTCTCATAAGTCACAAGAATGCTCACTGCCCCCAACGGGCAGCTTGGGATCTCTTGGTCATACCGACTTTGAGGTCCCAAGTTCAAACCTTGAAGGTGAGCTTCTCAGTATCAATAATACATGTTGTCTCCCCAATAATCCTTGGGCCAGGCACAGCTGCCCTAGGCGTAGAGGAGCAAAGCAACGACTCTTGATTAGCAAAGAAAAAAAATTATAAGAATGCCCATAGTCATAAATTGATTAAGAAACCAAAAACTTGAGTAGCCATCTACTCAAGTGTCTTGGCTTCACTGACCAATTGAGTATAGTGTACATTTGGAAAAATTAAAGATAAAGTGGGTCTTGAAAAAAGGTTCAATTTAGTAGTGGTTTTGGACTCTTTGGTGTGATCGCAATGGCAGTATCTTTCAAGACATTTCTTTTTCTCTTGATCGTTTTGTTTATTATGTGCTTATTCATGCGTTTAACTGTTGTAATACTCGGTCTTCTTTAAACCAGCATGGATTGGCCTAGTGGTAAAAAGGAGACATAGTCTCAATAGGTAACTAAGAGATCATGGGTCCAATCTAGGAATTAATTTCCTACGAGTTACCTTGTCACCAAGATGTTGTAGGCTTAGGCGGGTTGTCCCATGAAATTAGTCGAGGTGGGCTTAAGCTGGCCCAGACACTTATGGATATAAAAAAAAGAACCTCATTTCTTTAAATTCTTATTGAGAGATTTCTTGTGATCGAAAAAAAAGAAAAAGAAAAGAGGTTCCATAATTTGACCCATTGGCATAAAAAAATGAAAATTTCCCTACACTTTTCTTGACTAGTAAGTCTTTGCAAGTCCACATGTTAGGGTAATTTGGCATTGGAAACTTAATGATTGATTTTTTTTAAACGGAGACAAGTCTCTTTATTTATTATTAATAAATGAGAGTTAAGCTCAAAGTATAAGAGTGTTATATTAAGAGCAAGAGAATAGAGAAGAATTCAGTCGATGGCAAAAGCTAAAATTAGGCAAACAAAGGAGATGACAAGCTAATAAGCGAATTCCAACAGAACCTTAATGATTGGTTAGTCGCTGTAATGATATGAACTTGGCCAGCCAATTTATACCATTTTTACTAATAAAATTTATTGGAACGTATGAAGCTTTCTTGGGAAGTAAAAGAGAAAAAATAATTACTAGTGTTGAATCACCTAATTTTACCTCGGAAGCTTTCATTCTTTTATTTATTTATTATTATTATTTTATATATTTTTTTTGGGATCTCCATTTGTATTTTTTTTCTTTGTCGAATGAGTTTCATTGCAATTAATAAATTGAATGGATATTGTAAGACCTACAAGTTCATCCTTTGTCTAATTGATCCATATCCTCAATCTTCTTCATGTACTGGAAGCTATCATTGTTTATATCTGCAGGTTACTTCACCATCTTTATTTGAAAGTTCAAAGATAGTATTTACACCAACAAAAACGTGATCTTTGTTTTTGCTATATAACATTTGGTTCCCCGTTGAGATCATTTTTGATCCTGAATTAAATTAGGAACTTAAACTTCACTGTGGTTGATTTTTGGCTATATCAGTTGACCCTATGTTTGTAACTGGCTTTTACTAACAGTGGTGGTAATTTCTGTCCTCTGTACAGGATGGGACACTGATCCAGCAAGCTCTTACTTTCTATCGGTTAATGGTCATCTGGTTAGTTGGTTTGGTTGGTGGTTTTAAAATGCCTCTTCCATCAGCTTGCCCAATGGAATTTGCATCCATGCCAGAACATTTTGTGGAAGATGCAATGGAATTGCTTATATTTGCTTCTCGGATTCCAAAAGCTTTGGATGGCATCAATTTGGTATCTAACTCATCCTAATTGATTCTTTCATATCTTTAAATGCTGAGCATCTGTGTTGTTGTGTAGAAAATTTTGATATTTTGTTTTCATTTTGACAGGATGATTTTATGAACTTCATTATCATGTTCATGGCAAGTCCAGAATATATTAGAAATCCTTACTTAAGAGCAAAGATGGTTGAAGTTCTGAACTGCTGGATTCCTCGTAGAAGGTTGTTTTACGTACTTCATATGTACATATATTGATCATTTGATATTTTTTCCAAATTCATTTTGAAGTTGAGTGTGTGGGTTTTGTTTACTGCAGTGGTTCATCTGTAACGGCAACACTATTTGAAGGCCACCAACTATCGCTTGAGTATCTTGTTAGGAATCTTTTAAAACTCTATGTAGACATCGAGTTTACTGGATCACATACACAGGTACGGCATGGTTAAACTGCCGACTTAAACATAGTAGGCGAAGGCAATTGTTCTGTTTTCAGAGAGATTTGGGCTGCTTTCTCCATGTGTGTCTTGATCTTGCAGTAATTATTCTATGAAACGGTTAAAGCTTTTATCAAGTTCAAAGCTGATCCTACAGGGTTTTAGAATGATACAATGCAATAACAAAAATGACTATATTAAAAAAGAACAAAATAAACTGCCCTCTTGTTCAAGATCTTAAAATTAGTCTAGGAAACGTGTTGCATATTATTTTAAGGCTTTGAGACCTACAATTTATTCTCTCGAATTAAGATTTTTAGTCAATGTTATGCCTGTTCCAATTTTGAGGAATTGGAAACTCTCAACGTTGCTTGACTGATCTTCTTTTCTCTGGTGCAGTTTTATGACAAGTTTAACATCCGCCATAACATTGCGGAACTTCTGGAATACCTTTGGCAGGTTCCTAGTCATCGCAATGCTTGGAGAATGGTAAAAGTTCTTCCTGTTCGCTGTTCCTCGGTAATTTTTTAGTTGATCAGCATTATGAGTCTTTCTTTTACATGTTATTTCCCTTAATTTTCCATCTCAGATTGCCAAGGAAGAGGAGAAGGGCGTTTACTTGAATTTCTTGAACTTCCTAATCAACGATAGCATATATCTTCTTGACGAAAGTCTTAATAAGATTCTCGAACTTAAAGAGCTTGAAGCTGAAATGTCAAATACTGCAGAATGGGAACGGCGACCTGCTCAAGAGAGGCAGGAAAGAACTCGGCTCTTTCATTCCCAGGAAAATGTTGGTTTGATGACCTTTCTATGAATGCACCTTGTGAACTGTCGTATATTACTCCCAAAGCCTTGATATTGATTATTTGATATTCTCAGATCATCCGAATCGATATGAAATTAGCAAATGAGGACGTGAGTATGTTGGCATTTACTTCAGAGCAAATCACAGCTCCTTTCCTACTTCCAGAGATGGTATGCTCCCGCTGTTGCCCATAGAACATATTTTCTATGTATTTTCACTACACTTTCCTCTTTAATTCATCACATTTGGTAATCGTGCCTTCAAAATATTTCTTACAGGTCGAAAGGGTGGCCAGCATGCTTAATTATTTTCTCTTGCAACTTGTTGGTCCTCAGCGAAAATCTCTTAGTCTGAAAGACCCTGAAAAGTATGAATTCCGTCCAAGAGCGTTGCTTAAGCAGGTACATGAAAATTAGATTCTAGTTTCAATTTGTAGGTAACTAGATTATTCCGTCTTCTAATGTTACATTAGCTTTAATAGATTTAATCATTGTCTTGTAATTTGTGTCTGTAATTGAGCATGATTGGATTCATTTGTTCATGTAATCATGTAGGGGACAAGTAATGAAATTTATATTGAATCTAATATCACAAATAACATTAGCTATTTTAATGTTATCTAAAGTGCAAGTATAAGTTCGTGTACCCAAATTCTTCAGATTCACATTTGCTCTTTTGATTGTTAAGCCAAATGCAGAGTTTGATGCATTGGAATTAGTTAGTCGATGTCCTAGACAATTCTGATTAATATCCTTGTTTAAGTTTGTATGTCATTTTCAATTTCTAAGCCAAGTTTTTATTTTCTTTCCCTTGTGTTTACTATGACGAGATGATGTGAAATGCTTCCCTTCCAATAGTGAAGATGTATTTCGGGCACTTTGAAGGAAGCTTTGGCAGTTAATTGTTATTTTTTGGGTTGTGCATGAGGTGTCTGACTTTTCTTGTTTGATTTTGAAGATTGTTCACATATATGTTCATCTGGCAAGAGGCGATACGGAGAATATTTTCCCAGCTGCCATTTCAAAGGATGGACGATCGTACAACGAGCAGGTAATTTATTTATACTTTACTTTGTGACAAACCCTTGGGATGATAATTAAAAAATTCTCTACCTGAATTTTGGAGCTTTCTCCAGTTGTTCACTGCTGCAGCAGCTGTACTTCGACGTATTGGAGAAGATAGTAGGATAATACAGGAGTTTACTGACCTTGGTAACAAAGCCAAGGATGCAGCTTCTGAGGCAATGGATGCTGAAGCTACTCTAGGAGATATACCTGATGAATTCCTCGACCCGATCCAAGTATGTTTTTTTCCACTAATTGTATGTTTAAGTCATGGATTTCACTCACTCTTTCAAGTTATATTTTATCAACTTCATTATGTATGAGTACGATGGCTGAGCAAGAAAAGCTTTGAATGTGTTCCTCAAGAATGAAACTAATACCTATATGCTGCGGATAGATCAGTTCAAGCTTTTATCTTCCTTCTTATGCAGTACACATTAATGAAGGACCCTGTGATCTTACCTTCTTCGAGGATCACTGTCGACAGACCCGTCATTCAAAGACATCTCCTCAGCGATAGCGTAAGACTTACATTTCCTTCAAGTAACTTCTGTTTAAAGGAAGAAAGTTCAGTTTTCTTTGCTAAACTTTACGCAATTTGCAGACCGACCCATTCAACCGGTCTCATCTGACCGCAGACATGCTAATACCGAACGAAGAGTTGAAAGCAAGAATCAAAGAATTTATTAGGTCGCAAGAACTGAAGAAGCAACTAGATGGAGGAGGGGTTGCAATGCAGAGCAGCAAGGCAACCATCCAACCCACAAGTGGAGAAATGTTGATTGATTAAAATTGATAAATAACTTAATTGTTTGTTATCTTATGATTTGGCAACGAAATATTTTATGAAGATAATTTATATTTGAGAATTAATATTATTTTCTTTGGGCACTATTCAGTGCTTATTGCCTAACCTTGTAAGTTGTAATATTTGAAAATAAAAATCTTTAACTTATAAAGAAATCAGTAACTGGGAGATGGTCTAAAAGTAAGATCGATGAAATTATGACATTCGTTGAGATATAAATATCGAGAAAAGTGTACATTTGCTTCTTGATATGGAAGGTTTGATGAGTTGTGTTATGATGTTAGTCGCGTGTATGAAGTGTACATTTAATTTGGTATTTTATTTTTCGAAAATTTTATTCGGGGATGGATTTCACCAAAATGAACATACATTTTTCAATTATTTTTCAATTAATTCAAAAGGTAGAATAAGACACATCGAAACGGTACGTTATTCTAGTGGAGGATGTGTGTATATATGTATATGTGCCATATTCATTTGTGCCCTATTTACCCAAAAAATAAGAACTCGTATAATTGAAAGTTTAAATTTTCTCTACTAATTTTTAAAATACTAATATAAATAATCTCAAATAAGCTACGATTGAAGTTTCTATGATACTTATATTAAATTCACCTAACTGAACTTAAAAATAGCATATCCTCGTTTGAATGATATGGTTTGAAATGTATCATCATAATAATGATCGATGATTCTCATGCATATACTTCAAACTATGTAAATTAGTTAAATTTAGTTTAACACCTCAAGACTATCATTGAATTATAATCTTGATCGAACATTATTATCAATAAGAGATAGTTTGATAACTATTTTGTTTATTTTTTTTTTACAGACTATTTCATTTTTTTTTTTTGTTTTAGAAAATTAAGCATATTTCCTCGGTGTATTACAAATGAAACCCAAAAACAAAAACTTTTTTTAAGCTGCTTTATTGATTTGACTATATTTTAAACCATCAATAAAATATATAACGAAAGAAAGTGGAAGTAGTGTATATATGCTTAATTAAAAAAAAAAAATAGTTATTAAATTTTTTAAGTTCGGTTATATTTTTGATATCCAATACAATCTATTAATTATTATTCATGTATGTAATAATGATTAATGAATTAAATAAGTACATTTTCCTTTCTACTTTCTATATTTGAAAAGAATGTTTCATTTATACTAAGGCAACAAAATGTAAATACATGTGAGTCACATTGAGACTTTCCTTGGACCGAGTGGCTGCGGCAATTTATTCGATGTTGTTGTTATCGCCATTCCTTGCGCTGCCAGAACTATTACGATCATCTTCATTCTGCAAACCACAAACAAATTGCATTTCTATTAACAAAGTAAATAAGTGGAACAAGTCAATAGACTATAACGTCTAAGAATGTCATTAGGGGAGTTTTACTAATTAGTTGGTAACTTACTTAAAAGTTGGAAAATTTTATAATTACTTCAACTTTTATAGTACTTTCTAATAAGTGTAATTTATAAAATATCAGCTCTAATATAAAGTAAATTAGAGTCTGATAAATTTTGAAAAAGCTTAGAGTTGGATAAATTTCGAAAAAGATCGTAGTAATTGGTAAGATATTACTAAATTGTTCGCATTATTTTTATATTGATACTTGATATCTGTTTTACTACAAGTTAGTGGCTAATTTTTTTTTTACATGACTTGAAGTGCCACTTATTTGGTGTAATCTGAGTTATCCAATAAAAGTTGGGATGTTTTCTTGAAATTTTAGAAGTTCGTAAGAGGAAGAGAGGGTGTTTAAGCCTTCTAAATGACTAAGACAGTGGAGAGAGTTTTTGAAATTCTTCCCTGATTTTTACACGAAGAATAGAGACCCCTGCTTCATCCCCATAAATCTAGATTGACAGGCATCTATGGTGATCAAGCAAACTCTTTAGAGACCATTTAACAGTTAACACATTGAGTTCCTCATGGATTCACCACTGAATTCTTCAAGAACGTTTGGTACACTCAAGTCAGATAATGCAGCCTTCAATGAGACCTATATTTGTCTCATCCTGAAAAAGTTTTGATAAAAGGAGTGGATTCATGAGTGTATTTCAAGCGCCAACCCCTCTACTATTGTTAATAGGCCAAAGGCAAGGTCAAGGTCATCCCCACAAGGGGCCCTTAGGCAATGTGACCCATCATCACAATTCGTTTTCACTATTGCTGTAGATTGTCAAAGTAGGAGCTGAACTATGGAGCTTTTGATTTACAAAATCTATAAATGTTGGTAAATCTTCACTTGGCATAAATCAGTTACCGTTTGCACATATTACCCTGATTTTCTCCTCTTTTGATTCAATAGTAATCAAGAATCTTCATGCTCATCTCATTAAATGCGAATGCTTCTGGTCTAAACATTAATCTTACAAAAAGTAAGTTGTCAGGGGTCAACTAAATAAATGGAGAATTGAACAAATAGACAACTAGGGTGGGTTGTAATTTGTTGCTTATCAAGCCCTCCAACTTGGGGGGTAAACCAAAGACCATTTCATTTTGGAGCCTTTATTGAGAGAGTTCATAAAAAACTTCACAACTGGAAACATTTTTACATTTCCCAAGGAGGCGCCTCACTTTGTCTAGTTTATCAATTTATTACCCATCTCTCTTCAAAATGCCAAAATGGCGCCTAAACAATTGAAAAAGATTTTGAGGCAACTGGATTCTAATTCTTAGTTGCTTGACATTAGAAGAAATCTGGAGGATAAAATCACAGAATGGGCATCCCTTGAGCATTTGTTATCCCAAACTGCGCTAAATGAGAGAGCGGAAGAATGGAAATGGATTTTGGACCTCCATCAAACTGCAAGGTAAAATCTCTCAATCTAGACCTCACTCATAATCCAAGAAAGAAAAGATCTCTCTCTGTTTTTTTTTTTTTTAATTGGGAAAGGATCCTTCCCACAAGTTCCAAATTTTTTCTATGAGAGCTTCCAAAATGGAGTAGACACGGGGATTGCCTTCAAAAAAGATTTCCCTACTAGTTCACCTCTCCAAATTGGTGCTATATTTTCAGAAACAGTTGGCGAAAATCAAAACCACTTCTTTATGTCCTGTACTTTCATGACGGACTTTCAGATCCAAAAGAAGGAGCCAGTCGGCTAAAACATCAAAGAACTTTTTTGGCAGTCATCATGGACCCTCTGACACTATATATGCTGTATGCAGAATCTCTGGCTGCTTACACTTTAAGTGACTATATTCTAGTTTATTTTTTGGGGAAAGACCTCCAATGAAAATTTGAAAAGCTGGAACTAAACCAAATACAGCCAAACACCTGTCACAAGAACCATACCAAAAACAGGAATACAAGTCACACCCTTCCTCATTAGAGAAGAAAAACACCTCCGACTATGCTACTATTCCTCATTAGAGAAGAAACCTTAACTCGGATTAGGACTCCAAATGTGAGTATCCCTCCTCCCCTCCCTAAAGCTACACTGCTAAAGCAAAGAAAGAAAGAGCCACCTCTGTTGTTTCTCTATTAGATAAATAGCCATGAAACACGAAAGAGAAGGGCACAGAATTCTCAGACCCAACCAAAAGGTTCGAAATCAGGCGGTTTTTAAAAGAAGACGAGTGATAAAGACGTAGAAACAAAGAACAAAGGGGGATTCTGCCCCACCCACTAATCCTCCCAGACAAGTGATAAAGAGGACAAGTAAGCGTTACTCCAATGATAATTGGCAAGTTTGCACTACTTCTGAACAATCTAATTGCAAAAGTAACCCGCGATTAATAGTAGTACTAGCCATTTAAGGAAAATTTGGTTTCCTGTTAAATATAATAATAATAATAATCATAACAGCAACAACATCAACAATAACAGTAATAATAATAATAATTGAGCCATCTAAGCTACCTTATCCAGTTCTTAAGGTGGATCAGAATCAAAACAAATTATTAAACCATTTGAGCTCATTGAGCACATAAAAATATCATCCAAAAAAAAGAAATAATGTGGATGGATATTACTACCTTCTTTACTAGACCATGAGCTGACATTATTTCATAAAACTTGCGCATCAGCATTTCTTCTTCGACCTGAAAATATTAGAATCCCAATTACTTAAGCACTAGCAACAGAACCAACAACCTTCTAATAGTAGCCCAAAAGTCCAGGAGTTTTCTCAAAAAGCAAAGTTTCATCTCAAGAACTAATATTACAGACTAATACAATAAAAAAATTATTGTATTGATTTTAAATTTTCAACTGCATTAAATGAAGACTCATCTACATATGTGAATACCAGTTACTCTTACAATAACAAGGTAATAAGGTGCAATGCAAATACAGGTAGTTACTTCAATGATCCAAAAATAAAATCCTTCATATTGTAATCCTAATTGACTACATTTGAAACTATGCACACTCAAATGTTGTTTGACTACCTTCTTCCCAATCTCTCTCTTGATAGTACAAAATTGTCATTAAAAAAAGCATATCAACATCGTTGGTAACACTCGAAAAACTGAAACAACATTTTAATTGTAGTTTCTAAAAGAAGTACATTCAACAATCAAAACAACACAAGTTGGAGGCCTAGAGGCTTAAGAACTTAAAAAATGAAAGTCAAATGAAATACAGTCTCCAACTGAATGAAATATTCACGGATACCAGTCAAGTAAATATGTAAAGACAAGAGTTACGGGATCATATATGTATTAATATGCCAGATTTCCTCCAAATTTTTCTGTAAGGTAAGAAATGTAATACGGCTCAAACATTTGCATTAAAATGAACTCAGATAAAAATAATACTAAATCAGTAAAACAAGTACATCAAAGAAATCAGACATCCAGAGAAAGAAAAGAAACCTGAAGTTTATGTAGTTCATGGGACATTGATCTATAAGCATCCATAAGAAACTCATCCTGCTTCTCCAAATGCCTGCATCACAAAATCAGAAGTTAATAATCACTGATCATTAACAAAAGGGATCACAAAACAAAGTTGATTGAAAATAACTTACTTCAAAATTTCTACCGTGTGCTTGGGGTCCATTCCTAGAGCTTTATCAGACTCTAATTCACTTTATATTAGACCTGATATTTCATAAATTACACTTATTAGAAAGTACTATAAAAGTTAAGTAATTATCAAACTAAGCCAACACTTTCCTTATATAAAATTTTCCAACTTCTAAGTAAGTTACCAACTAATTAGTAAAACTCCCCTAATGACATTCTTAGTAAGACGTTATAGCCTATTGACTTATTCCACTTATTTACTTTGTTAATAGAAATGCAATTTGTTTGTGGTTTGCAGAATGAAGATGATCGTAATAGTTCTGGTAGCGCAAGGAATGGCGATAACAACATCGAATAAAACATTAGGTTTCACAAACGAAAGCGAAGCTAAAGTCTAAACCATAGAGTCATTATTCAGATTCTCAAATGCGGCTTCCATCTCCTTTCCTATGTTTAAATTCTAGATCAAAATGAGAAACTATTAGCATATATGGGATAATTGAAAATTTTAAATGCGTACTTCAAAAAGAATATTACCTACATCAATTTCTTCACCCCGTCAATTTCTTCAGTCATGTCATCCAAAGGTTTAGAATGAATCCAATTCTGAGCACAAATGAGCGCCTCTACAGTTTGAGGAGTTAAAGAACTTCGAAAAGAATCTAACTCCCGTCCTCTAGTGCTAAAGGCGGACTCAGAAGGCACAGTTGATATAGGAATATTGTAGATGTCCCTGGCTACTTGGCTAATGATCTTAAATCGAGAGGAATTCACCTTCCACCAATTTAGCAAATCTAAATATTCATCCTCTATTTGAGCCTCTTCCAGATAACGAGCCACCTCTGTTTTAGCATCATCTAGATATGTTTTGTTACTTTGTTTAAATCTATCATGAACAGCAGCACGTGCCTTATAAAATCCATTAGAAGATGAGATAGAAGGTATTTCACTTTGACTTTGAAAGCCAAATCCTTCGATAGGTGTACATGATTGTGTTTGTGAATATTTTTCTTTTGACAATCTTATATAATAATCATCACACAATCGACGAAATGCTTCTTCAACCTTATTCGTCCATATTTTTGCACAATCTTCCTCCAAAAATTCATTAAAACAATAATTCACAAAAGCCAGCTTGTACCTAGGGCCAAGAACAACAGAAACATACAATAATAAATTGATCTTCTCACTTGTAGTTATACCCCAATACTTGTTGAATTTTGTCTGCATGCTTAATGTCATTTGACTCAATAATGCATCCTCATACAATGAATATTCACGAATTATTTCTTGGATCAAACAAAGTTCGTGAAAAAATATGTTTGAAGTCACAGACATAGATGCAAAAAACTTCATTGTTACCTCTGAAAAAGTCTTTAGGAACTCTACAAATACTTTTGCATTATCTCAATCTTCAGCAGTAGGAATACCATCCTTTAGCAAATAACTTAGGGATGCTCCTCTAATCTTTCAAACGTCTTTCGACACTTAATTGCTCCATCCAACATAGTGAAAGTAGAATTCCATCGTGTTGGAACATCCATCATAAGACAATTTTTTGTTGACATCTTATCTTCTTTAGCAAAATCTTTAAATATTTGCAATCTAGCCGAAGATGACCTAACATACTTCACAGCATTTCTAATTCGAATGATAGACACATGCAAATCTTTTAAGGCATCACCAACAATTAAATTAAGAATATGGGCACCATCTAATGTGAATAAATTCACCATCCAACACCAACCCATTTCTACCTTTAAACTTTTTAACCAAGTAGGCCATTATTACCTGTTACAGTAAAGAGCCTATCAAAACCCCAACCTTCTAAGCACTTTTCAATGGCTCTACCTATTGTATCTCTTTTATGATTAGCTATTTGACAAAAGTTCAAAATTCTTTTGTGCAAGTTCTAATCATCATCAATAAAATGAGCCGTTATAACCATATAATTGATATTTTGCACAAAAGTCCATGTATCTGTTGTTAAACAAACTCTTTGGCCACTTCGAGTTAATGAATTTTTTAACTTTTTTTCACCCTTATATAAGTTTGAAAACAATCCTTTGCAACGGTTAATCTTGATGGAATCACAAACTTTGGATTTAATGCCCGAAAAAAATTGGTGAAACCCTTCACTTTCTACAAACTTAAATGGCAATTCATCCAAGATAACCATCCTAGCAAGCATTGTTCTACAATTTTCTTGAGTGAAGGATGTAGCCATCAAACTACTTTCAGAATCTCCCTCTCCTTCAACATTATCTTCCAATGGATTTACATAATTCTTACATTTCTCTAAATGTCTTTTTAAATTGGTGGTACCATTTCTTTTGGAATCACAGGCATACGAAGCCCCACAATGTTTACAAGCAGCCCTAGAATATTTAGGATCACATCCTTCTACTTTTGTAAAATGTTCCCATACCGATGATTGTGGTTTAACCGGTTTTCTTTTTCCTAACACTGGACTAGAACAACTTTGTTTTGAAGTCTCATCTACAGAGAATGAAGACATCCTAATAACCATCAAACAAAACACACAGAAAAAAGAAATTAAGACAAAGATGGTGAGAAACATGTTAATATTTTGACACTTGATTCCTTTTGTAATCTCATTTTATGAAACATAGATTGACTGCTTCTCATCAAAACAATAAAAAGAAAAAGAAAATCCCCCACACCAAAAGAGAAAAGGCTATTGCCATTACAACAGAGAAAATGAACCAAGAGACTAGAATTATGTAAAGCGACCACTGACCTTGATTGGAAAAGAAGAAAGTTTCATAAAACTCTTAAAACAGATGATGATAAAAAGAAAAAAAAAAAAAGACTCTACAACCATTAGACCGATCAAAGCTCGAGTTCAACATCAACCGTATTTTACAATAAAACAAACCCATTAATTTACAAATTGCAATCACAAATCCACAAGACAGATTCAAAACTCAAATAAACAATGACTATAACATGCGTGAATTAGCAATAACATGACACTGACAAATCACAAAACAATTTCTCTCATAAAAAATTTAAGAACAGTGGTATATCATATGCCCGTGTAAGCTAACTAAATGATAACACCAGTGCTCATCAAATACCCAACGCCAACCCCAACACCCGTGGCCAAAGAAAACATCAAATTACCCCCATTCCCTAAGTTCGAGCAAATCTTCCATTGACTTCCGGGCAAAACATTCAAAAGAAAGCCCAAAATTCCAAGCAAGAAAATCGTAACAAAAGATAACGAGTATTCCCCAAACTAAAAAAAATCAGATTCAAACAAACAAAGATTGCACAAACAAAAGAACGGCTCGTTTACATACAAGATTGATGGTCAAGTAATCGAACTTACAGCGATTAAGAACCCCTCTACAAAAGGTGGGAGAAGAAGACGAAAATGAAATGTTTGCAACTGAAGATTGAAAACGAAAACGCAGACGAAGAAGATTGAAAACGAAAACAAAAACCCTAATTTTAACCTAACCGGTTAATTAAACCCGACCCGACCCAAATCGATTCGGTTCGGTTTGGTACCCGTTTATATGCGAGTGCTTCTTTATGACTGCAAGGGTGCTGAATTTGGGCTTGTTAAAAGCATTTTCAGACTTCAAGCATTTAGTACAGGTAGCTATAAATCATGCATTGGAGGATAAGCGAAACACCACATACAATCTTCTAATTTTTTTGGTTAAGAATTTATATTCATTCTATATTTTTTTTTTTCTTTCATTCGTTCTCTTTCATGGATCTTTTCATTTCAATTAAAGGATATATCTAGGTGTGAAGATACATTGTCCACGCTTAAAGCCATGTAGGACAGGGCCCTGCCCCACAGCTTGAAATGGATATAGCTCGCCTTGAGAAGGAAATAGAGTTGTACTCACAGGAAAAACTTTGTTGAAGCTCAAATACTGAGGGTATATTTCTGTCTCACTCTTTATCAGATTGTGTTATGTTATTGAATGTTGCATTATTAAATTATGAAAAAAAGTAATATTACACATTTACCCTATACATGGCTAAGTGAATCAATTTTAACTTAACCTTTTATTTTATCAAATTGAAGGTTAAACTTAGTGAAATTATTGCTTGAAACTAAATAAGAAAATTGCTCAAGAACCAATCAATAAATCATGCAAACTCAACCAAAAACTAAACCATGAAACTTTTTAATCAAGCTACAAAATCAACTACATAAGAACCACCTCCCATCTAATCTAACAATAAGATGGTGAAACCCAACTTAAAAGCATTCCATGCAATTATAAAAATCAATAGTCATAAAAAATAGTCTCATAAGTCACAAGAATGCTCACTACCCCCAATGGGCAGCTTGGGATCTCTTGGTCATACCGACTTTGAGGTCCCAAGTTCAAACCTTGAAGGTGAGCTTCTCAGTATCAAAAATACATGTTGTCTCCCCAATAATCCTTGGGCCAGGTGCAAGTACCCTAGGCGTAAAGGAGCAAAGCAACCACCCTCAAGTGTATTTGCTTCACTAACCAATTGAGTATAGTGTACATTTGGATAAAATTGAAGATAAAAGTGGGTCTTAAGAAAAGGTTCAATTTAGTGCAGTGGTTTTGGACACTTTGGTGTAATCGCAATGGTAGTATCTTTCGATACATTTCTTTTTCTCCATTTAACTGTTATAATACTCGGTTTTTCTTTAAACCATCATGGATTGACCTAGTGGTAAAAAGGAGACATAGTCTCAATAACTAACTAAGAGATCATAGGTTCAATCTAGAAATTAATTTCCAACTAGTTACCTTGTCATTAAGATGTTGTAGGCTTAGGCGGATTGTCCCTGTGAAATTAGTCTTAAATTGGTTTAGACAATCATGTATGTAAAAAAAAAAAACAACATCAATCCTTTAAATTCTGATTGAAGTAATCAGATTCCCGTTGGTGACATTCTCAATTGAAAACAGCTTTTAGACAATAATTTAATAGACCTAAAAACACCCTAGAAATATTGGAACACAAACAACCACTCGAAGTTATTATCCAAACTAAAACAACTGGCCGACATTCAGGTAGGCGAGAACCGAGGATAGTACGATGGTGAATAATACACGCTTCTACGACACATGATTCTAGTAAACGGTAAGAAGTCGCAATTTCGTTAATATAAGAAATCAACTAACTACCAGAGATTGGCAAGAAAAAGTGGATTCTAACTATGAAAAGGCAAGATATGCTACATTTAGCGCCGAAATTATGTCCTCTATCAATTGATTAATGGGTAAGTGAAGGAGAATGAGAAGGCGGAAGCACAAAGCGTTAAGAATAAATATGAAACTCACTGGCGCCTGTGAACAGGTTGCCTTCTCAAATCTGACAAGCAATCCACGACGGCGATATTGAGGGAGAACGACGACGGAGGAGCAAAGAAGTGGAGAGGTCAGTCTTCAAAGATATGAATTGTAAGTTTTATGACGTAAATCTTTTAGGAAAGGACATAGCCGAAATATTATATACTTTTCCTTTTTAGGTTAATTTACGCCATAAGTATAAAATACATTGGAATTGAAGTGTTTGAAAATTCGGTTCTTATTATTAATAAAAAAAAGGGGTTATTCTAAAAATTGATCTCCTTCGATTTTTCTTTTTGTTTCTTTGATGACCCTTTCCCTAATGACTTCAACGATCTGCCAAGATAAATAGATAAACAAAAACTAAAAATATTTTAAAGTCCATTTAACACGTTTTATATAACATTATCTGTTAAAAAGGATGTTTATCTTAATCCGAAACTATCGTAACCCTAACTTAACTGAATGTGTTATCATGATTTAGAACTTTTTCCATTGTTTTGCCCTCGGCTTCATAAGGGTCACATTTTTAACATAACCTTATTGTGATCTAAAAAAACATTGACTTTTAAATTACTTGTGAATTTTCTGAATTATTTGTGAATTTTCTATCAAAAGTCGGAGTTTCCAAAAAAAATCATCAATTCTAATCAATTTTCTCTTGAAAATTATGTATCCTCATCAACTTTTAATTGATATTCATGATTCTTCGCCAAAATTCATAAAGATTTATTGTCTTTAGATATCAATTTTTATCAACTTAGGGTTGATTTTTCTATTTTTTTCCGATGTAAAAGAAAAAAAAATCATTAATCTAAGGAACATTTTTAAACATATTAAAATGAACCAAAATATTTACAAGTAAAAATTTATGTTCGATGGACAGAATTTAATATTTTGTTATATTTTACAAAAAATTTAAAAAATTTTATTACTTACAATAATTTACGTTCAGTAATTTCGTTAAAGAAGTTTTTGCATTTAGGATAAACGAATTATTTGATTCAAGAGGGTGCAAATGTGGAACAAAGGTCCAATCTTACAAATTCTCATTCGATTTTGAATAGGTAAATTATGGTAAAAATAATTGATGAATATTTTATACTAAGTAAGACCACAACCGTAATTTCATAATAATACTTTCTCAATAATTACGATGGATAACAATTTCAAGAATAATAATTAATTGTTTAGCAATATTCTTAGAAAAATGTAAATATAGTCTCGTATTAGTGATAAAATATATTAATGATAGATTTATATCAGTGATAGACTCTACCAATGATATGATCTATCACTAGTATACTTAGAAACCTAAATCTAATTTTTATTATTTTTGTATCGTGTTATATCTCTTAATACATTATATCTTATTACAATATTTGTAACTATTCACCTTATATACTGGCATCACATTAAACATTATTTCTTTTCTGCCAATAACAGTACACGTTTTTAGGTTTTACTCTATAAAAAATGTGGAAAAAACATTTGAAACACTTGACTATTGTTCTTTTTTTCGTTGAAAATCCTTAAAGAAGCCTTTTGAAATACAAATATTGTTTTATGAGTATAGATATTAAATGTTTGGGATAATTAATACATATGTTTGAATGTGGATAAGAGCAAGTTGATAAAAGATGAATTGTGGTCGCTTTGAAGTATATACACAAAACTGAAATTTCTTTCCTTTTTTTTCTTTGGACCATTTCCTTTCCTGCAAAATCTTATACTCTAAAATACAAAATTTGTGTTTATTCCTCCTAATGCCTTCCTTCCACCAATAGAAAGTCCAATAAATACAAATGTGGGGTTTTTTTTTTCTTTTTTCACAAAGGGTTGTTTGCTCTCTGAGAAGATGATTTGATTACAGGAGATAAATGTGTTTAAAACTATTCTCTCCCTGGAAGAAGAAGAAGAAGAAGAAAGAAAAATTATTCTACATTTTTGAGGTTTTAAGACAAATCATTTTGAGGATCATCGTCATCGGATGATGTCGAAAACGAGTGTTTTGCATTGGCAGGACCAAATACCAACTCCAAGCAGAAGGAAGGACCACAAAGTGACCTTCCCTTTTTCCCAACTTTGTCCAAATCCTGCAACCTTAGCTGCAATAAGGCATCAATTAAAGGGTAAGAATAAAATGTGTCTCATTTTGCTTAGACATCCATCACAGTGTTTTGGTCAGATTTCCATTTAGTCCTATAATTAGTGTTTGGTTTCAGCTTGGTTCTTATGGTTTCATCAGTATTAGTATCATCAATGTGGTTTAGTTGAATCCCACATTGAATAAATGTTAGCGGTTCTCTTACGTGGCACATTTCTTTGGACGCCATTGCGTCTCTTCACACCATAAACATGTCATGATTCTTCATCATATAAGGAAACAAGCAGGCATTTCGTAACATCATGTAAATTTTAAGAGATTTAATAGGGATTAAATCTATTAAATTGAAACCGAGCATAAACCACAAGAACTAAAATGCTATCACAGCATTTAGTGCAAGTTGAGGCTTTCTCAGACAAAGATTTGAAATCATGGTGAATGAGATGATTAGTTTTCAAGCGCAGAGCAAGAATTTAGAAGCAGTAGAAAACCAGAGAGTCAAAGAACCTGTAGCAAGCTGTTTTTAATGAAAGCTGTGTTGAAGCATGCATAGAAGAGACGACCTCCAAACATCTTTGCGTAGAATATGATGCGCACGTCTCCAGTTAGCTGTTCAATCAAATTGCATAGCTTTTCAAAAGAAAGGAAAACAAAATTCTAAGTATACAAATAAGCTTTAGAGTGAGTTTCAGATTACTTATCAGAGAAGTACTTCTGGATATGAACATGTTTCTTATTGAGAGATTAAGAGCTTCCTCTAAAAGGACTTCAAAGTGCGTTTTAAGTCAACAAAATTTATGCTATAAAAAATTTCACTCTTCTAGAAATCTTGCCAAACTTTCCCTAAGTATATCAATCAATGTGTTCTCAACATAAGACGTAGTGATTTTACCCTTTTTTACTATTTGACAGAGGCCTGCTGAATTGTTTCCAAAAAAAGTTTAGTAAATGTTAAAAGAAATTAGGACTTATTGTATTTATTCCGATCTAATATTTTCTGTTTGTATTTTTTCCTTTATTAGTATTTTGGTCTCTATTTATTCACCAATGTATAATAGCTATATTATGTACTTTGAATTATTCTGATTTATTCAATATATTCTATAAAATTGTCAGTAAATAATATGCTGCACATCAACTTTTTTCTCAAACTAATTGTACACTGTGTGCAAGAAATGGCGAATATTCAAATGATTGTTAAGCGTAATGATAGGAAAAAAGTAGCCTTCTTCTAGTTACTTACCGGTAGAGGCTTCTCAAAATTGTAATCAAGGCAGGTTTTGTTGTATAGTGCGGAACACTCGGTATCCATTTGAACAATAAGATGAGGCTCTACTTCGGACTTGTTCCCTTCATTTTCGCCTTCAACAAAAGATAGAAAATAACGAGGACTATTACTTCTTTCATATCCTCTCTTAAATTGTCTGCAACATTTCCTGGTAAGTTCCATAGATGGACGGTATAGCTGAGAAGGAACCTACATACATTAACGAACGAACTCTTGATGTACATAAAAAAGAGGATAATATAATCAATCACTTGTTCCCTTCATTAAATTAGCAAATTAAGGGATCGCAGCAAAAGCAATGGAGAGATGGTGTTATCAATTTGTGAAGGAGAGTGTGAGTAAGTAGTTCAAATAGACTCCTGTTTGGGAGATTATGAAAATGTTAAAATAGCTTTTGTCATTTCTATACTCACTTTCAAACATGCTTCTATCATTCTAAATCAATTTTAATGATATGAAAATTGCATTTTAGCAATTTCAAAATAACTCCTAAACATGTGCACATAAAGTACCTCCTGCAATTCTGAGACAACAAAGAAAATTGATTCAGTGTTAACTGTGTCATAAAGTCGAATTCTTTGCAATTCCCTCCTACATGGTTTGGGCAACTTCACCTCGGGAGGTCCATTATGAACTCCCTTGGGAAAGGAAAGGCACTTTGACCAGTAGCCGACGTATCGTCGTTGGCTTGGAATTGATACCTGTTAACATTAGAAGCATACTTAATCTGATTGACCAAACACGACATTGAAGATTTTATATTATATTTACGAATAAATACCTCAGAAAAAATATGAAGAGCAAAATACATAAAAAATTGATCATTGAGCGACTATTTTAGAACTAGCTTCAATCCTCCCTTTCGTTAACCAAACTTTTAATCTTCACAGACACCTTGAATTACTCATCTTCTCTTTTCTTTCATTTAATAGATGGATATTATTTATCTGCCTATATAGATTTAAGTCATAACTTTTTTTCCTAGTCTTTTTGAGATCATATTAAATGATGATATTTATTCTAGTTCATATCAATAATAATAAATGCGTTAAATATCATGAAAAATAACTGGAATTTAGGCTCACAACTGAGTGAAAATGTTAAGAATGTAATACAATCAAACCTATAATCTAACAACTTCAGTTTTTGGGTTCAATAGTAAATTAGCACAAGGCATGGTCAATGTTTTACCTCTCTTTCTCTGTCTAAGATTGCTAAATTTAGATTGTAGGCCAATATTAATAACAAAAGAGACCTGATTTTTAAAATAAAAGGTTTTATGCTACTAAATCCATCCATCCATCTACTAATGTCACTTTACCATTAAATTCTAGCACCTAACATGACTTACTCCTTCGTTATTGGTTGTCCGCCTCTGAGCATACAGCTGAAGGGCATCCTCCACTGACATGCCACAGTAAACCAAATAGGCACATACCATCAATCCTGTTCGACCTTTTCCAGCCTGAACATTAGTTACAAGTAATTTGAAACTAAAAGAGGAGTAGGCAAAAAAAAAAGAAAAAAAAAAGGTACGATAAAGAGGTGAAAATGTTTTTCTTAGATTTCCAGAGTATTTCTAAAAAATGAAACAACTGTCCTGCTCTTCCTCAGGCTTACAATCAATAGTTTGAATGATTTATTTACAATCACAATTACCATGCAATGTATAACCGCAATATTCTTTGGGTGGGATGATAGCCATGAAGAGACATTTTCACAGAAGATTTTGATCATCTGCAGATGTGGAACATGATTATCGTCAAAAGGAAATGACTCCACGCGCCCATGAAAATGTGATGGATCATATGATTCTTCAATGCAGAGATTATAGATCTGTGTTGTCCCAAAAGAAATATCAAGATGCACCCGGATCATGTTAGTTTTACACAGCACAAACTAGGAACGGTTAGAGAAACAAAATTTGATGACAAGTGCTACAGCCCATAATTCTATAGTAAGTGATAAGCTCTTAAAAGTATAGCAATCATAAATAAAAGGACCGCTAGAGGAAAAACCATCTTCAAGAATCATCTTACATGTAAATTCGTGCTATCTAAAATTCCCTTGGGAAATGTTTACACAACAAACTGCAATTTTAACATAAAATTTATAGTTATAATCAATTTCTTTGCTATAGGGTTGTGTCTAGAAGTATTAACCTCCTAACGATAGTAAAATAATAGCCTAGACAGCGTATAAATTACAGCAAGACCAAGTGGAAAGATATGGTAGATTGAACGATTTATAATTAAGCCGGCAAACACAAAACGATACCTTGTAATGTCCTTGATGCCTCATGTCCAATACAGACTTAACCTGCCATAGGGGATTACGATACATTGCACGCATCCGTTCTGCAGGAAATGACATTGCCAATACATGATCAGTGATGTATGACATGTCAAGATCATATCCAGCAACAAGCATGCGCCTCCTTTGCTTGGATACCAAGTTACGGATGTAAAAGCTTTTCGAGAGATAATTGATCAGGTGGTGCTGCAGACTAAGGTTTTCCACCTTCCCCTGATTCGGCTTTGATAATTTAATCCCCATTTGACCCCTATGACAGGCTTCTCCTCATAGATGGTATAAACTACCTATCAATAAACCAGTTAGTCCAGAACAGCAAACATGTATCAATTGCTATTTTCAAAGCCCCTTTTGTATAAAGAACAATTAATTTTAATATTTTCACCCTCATTCGTTCATGAACTCTACAGTTGAAGCATTATGATATACACAAAATTTACGATTGCTAATTTCTTTTTCCCAAATATCTAA
Organism: Cucumis melo; assembly: GCF_025177605.1. Classification (NCBI taxonomy): domain Eukaryota; kingdom Viridiplantae; phylum Streptophyta; class Magnoliopsida; order Cucurbitales; family Cucurbitaceae; genus Cucumis; species Cucumis melo. The sequence continues at coordinate 29,424,648 of NC_066860.1, read as the reverse complement.
AGAAACGTTCTGATCTCAACCACATTACAAATTACAATGGATGCAAAGTCTTAAATCATCGTTTCAAACAAAAACTTTTAATATCATATCATCTAACACATAGATAAAGCAAAAAAAAAAAAAGAGAGAGAGAGAGAGAGAGGAAAAGGAAGTGATTACCAGGAATGATAGAACATAAGCTCCTCAGATGAAAATTATGAAGAGCAGAAACAATTCTAGGGCACCCAATTAGGTAAAGAGTCAGGAAAAGAGAGATTTTGAGTACCCTAGAAAAGCTTGAAAACGAAAAAAAAAAAAAAAATAGGTGGAATTCAAGGTGGGCGGGAGGAGAAGATGAAGTCCATATTAGGGCAAGACAAGAAGGGGGGTGGTAAAATTAAGAAGGGAAAGATATGTAGGAGGAAGAAGAGAGAGTTTAGGTGGGAATTTCTCAGCCCCAAATTTGGAGGAAAAATGGCCGCCATTGTAGGGCAAAACTCAACAAATTGGAAGCTTTTGGGGTAAATGGCTATGGAACGTGGAATCAATTTCAAAGGCCAACTACCATTACCGTTGCTTTTGGCGGCACAATATGAAATTCCTCTTCTTTCCTTTATAACTGTTTTCTAATTCCTTTCTTTGGACGTTTATCCCCCAACACGTGCAAAAATTTTGTCCAAAAAGGTATGACATGTCACCTCCGTCATTAAATAATTTCTTAATTTATTATATATTTTATGTAAAAATAACTTTAAAAAAAAAAAAAAAAAAAATCCTTATGAATAATTGTGTTTCTGTTGGCCAAAGCAAAAATAGAAATATACTAAAAATGTTGACTTGATGGAGATGCAAACATTTTTCTCTATACTTAGTTTTGTATATAGTAATTATAAGACATACATCTACACCTTTTATTATTGCATTTTGGATTTCGTTTGTTCAACCACATTCTTCTTTTTTTCTTTTTCTTTTTTTCTAGTTTTAGAAAACAATATACTAATTTATAATTATAAATTCAAGATGAGTAAAGCAAATCTAAATAACTGAAATTTAAAGATTATAAATTAAAATTTAGTCCTTCAACATTTTAGATTACTGTATTTATTTTGAACAAGAAAATTATAATAATAAATATTTGAGTATGTATTCATTTTGATTTGGTTTTAAACTTTTCCAAATTAGTAGTGTTTTAAATTTATTCTCATTAAATAATTATATATAAATATATATAATATTAAATTTGTTTTCAAATTAGTAATAAACTATGATGCTCTTATTATTTAAAGAAATTGTGACTGAAGGAGTATTTGATTTATATTGGTTTTGATAATCAAAGAACTAATTCTCTTAAGATTCACAAACTTGTTTATTAACAAATACATTATCAAAAGTTTTTTAAAATGTTATCATATAGTGTAACAAAAAAATTTGAATTATATATCTTGTCTGAGATTTAAGATTTGGACTTACCAATTATTTGTAGATAAGTTGTTAGTTTTTCGTGATCGATTTCCCCACATATGACATATTGAATTCACCATAAATGTTATGGGTAGGAGCATATTAAAACAATTAATAACATCACATACGCATATATGTAATATATGCTTCTTTTCTTTTCATAAATTTATAATAATGATTTTATCTAGATCATTATAAAATTTGAAAAGAATGTAAAGTTAGGAGGTTAGACCCACCAATTTCTTAGGTTGGTAAGAACAAATCAATTCAATAGTAAACATGATTGAAGTCTGTACATTTATCGAGTAACTTCATATTTTCATACGATTGACTTTTTATATTTATCGAGAAACTTCATCTTTCATTTTATTTATTTTTTCACATTTATCGAGAATAACGAATAAATGATATAAATAATACAATTGAAAAAATATTTACAAAAATATTGTTATTTTCAAACTAGTTAAAAAAAATAATGTGTTTTTACCTCTCTTTTTTAACTCCCTCCTTCTTCTCTCCCTCTCACCTTAGGCGAGTCTTGAAGACTGCCCACTTCTTTTTTTCTTTTTTCATATAATGTTATATTTCTTTTTTTATTTTATTCTTATTTTTTTAATTTAATATTAATTTATTTTGTCTCTCGCGATAAACCTATTTTTAACAAAAAAAAAAAAACGTACTTTTACTTTGACGAAACTTTTTAAAATTTTCAAATTATGTTTATGTTAATTTTTCAAGTTATGAAGATTCATCGTTATAATTCATTTGTTTTGTATTAATTAAAGGTCGTAAACTTTTAGTAATCAATTAAGATTGGAAAATAATTAAATATAAAGTATAATGTCTAATACAATAACTAAACAATTTTTATTCAAGGAAAAAAAAAAACAATCAAAGTGTTCCACAATCGGGACGTCGTCGATTTTTAGCCGGTTATCGTCGTCGACTCTGTACCCTTTGTTGGCATCATCATTATTATAATTATCACTATTTGGAACAATTCCTAATAGTGGTTTTACAACTCTTATATATCAATGACCTAAGCATGTCCTAGATATATGCAACGATAACAAAGGGGACAGGGAGAACATATGCTATATGTATGATGTACCTATTGTACCTGTACCAGTTCAAAGAAGACGTGCTCGAGTGCAAGAGCCCGATGAATTGGAAGAAGTGGCTCCTGTGACACAAACACAAAGCGTATAAATACAAATACATACAAAGAATTAAATATATATACATTACTTTCACATTCAACTTTCTTCTTTTGTTATTCATATTCTACCAATGGTTTAAAAAAAAAAAACAAACCAAATTTTGAGAACTAAAAAAAATTAGCTTTCAAATAATGTTTTTTTCTTTAATTTGGTTTTGAATTTAATCGTTGTATCTAAGAAATATGCAAATCATTGTAAGACATAAACAAAATAGACTTAATTTTAAAAACAAAAATAAAAAACAAAATAGTTACCAAACGGGATATTAGATATTAATAAATTATCACCATGAACATATGACGAAAGGATCTTAATTAAAGATGCCTCACAAAAATAACAAATGGCATTGAAACATCCAAATAGACAATACCATAAGAAAGACACAAAATATATCATAAGGAATATTGACGGCTAGAATATATGCAAATTTATCTTACATCTAATCTAATCCATCAATCTAAAACCCTAATCAATGCTCTACAACGAGAAAAGAGAAATTGGTTATTCTATACACAACCACTTTAGGTAATACTTAGCTATACAACTAATCAATGTGTTAGTTTTTTTCTTTTAGAACCGACTCATCATCTTCATAATGAATATTTGTACTACGAAGTGCCTGTAGCAGTACCCGAGCAACCAAATGAGCAACAACAACAAGATAATCAGGAAGGACTAGAGCAACAAAGGATACAAAATCGACGACGTTCTGATTGTGAAACACTTTGATTGTTTTTTTCATTGAATGAAAATTGTTTAATTATTATATAAAACATTATACTTTATATTTAATTATTTTCCAATCTTAATTGATTACTAAAAATTTACGACCTTCGATTAATACAAAACAAATGAATTATAGCGGTAAATATTCCTAAATTAAAAATTTAACGTAAACATAATTTAAAAAAATTAAAAATTTTCATCAAGGTAAAAGTACATTTTTTTTTGTTAAAAATAAATTTATCGTGAAAGAAAAAGATAAATTAATACTGCATTTAAAAAAATAAAAATTTAAATTTTAGGTAAGAAAAATGAAATTCAAATAAAAGAAAAAATAAAACATTATATATATATATATAAAAAAAAAAAAAAAAAAGTGGGCGAGTCTCGGCTCCAGGAGAGAGGGAGAGAAAAAAAAAGAAGTGAAAGAATGAGAGATAAAAACACAACCAAGAAAGAGAGATGAAAAAAGCATTATTTTTATAATTAGTTTGAAAATAACAATATTTTTGTAAATACTTTTTCAAACTGCATTATTTATATCATTTATCCGAGAGTAACTCCATGTTTCCCTCTTATTATTGTACTTTTCACAATATCAAATAAATTCCTCAATCTATACCCAAAACAATTATATACAAATTTACTAATTCTAACGTATTAACTTTAAATTTATTAGTTTAGTTTAAGTGTTACAACTTGAATAATAAATAATAAAATCAAGTATAGTTGGACTCTCATATTGTATGTATTATCGATAAGTAAGACAAATCTCAACAATATTCCTATCAAACCACCATTAGACCGTTTTGATCGATAATATATACACTTAAAATATGTTCGATTTTCATTATAATTATGTATTAGAACATATTTATATTTCATATTTACCAAAAAAAAAAAAAAATAGTAATAAGTATCATGAATAGACTAGGTAAAAAAGTGAACTTCGTGATGCCCATACTAATTTCTTCTACCTTGTCTATTCAAATGATTTCTTCTAGCTTGTGGAGAGTTGGGCCATCTTTTAAAGTTTCCACCCCAGAATTTCCTTTTTCTAATGAGATAATTAAAGTCTGCATATATAAATAACACAAAAAAAAAAAAAAAGAAGAATAACACAAATTCAACTAGTTTAGAAATTATCACATACTAAAAAAGAAAAAAAATTACCAGAAACTTCAACAGAGAAAACGAGGTATATTTTTTTATATATTCAAAATTTTTAGAAATAAAACTAAGATATATTTCATAAAATGCATGAAAAAGAAACTATTTGTATAATTTATTGTCTTATATATCAAATAAAATATATGTAATGTATATTAAAATTTACATATTTATAAGCACGCAATTAATGACTATTTTTTAACTTAGATTATACAAGAAAATAAACAAAATTGACGCACTAAAAAAAAACATACACATCATTAATTATTCAAAATTAATTCAATATTTAATTTCAAACTCTAAGGGACCAAAATCAAATCATGTTTAGTGTTAATTTTGATTGTAACCATTATGCCCTAAATTACAAGTGGAATTATTGTTGAGAACAACAAAACTCAAAGACACATCGGACAATTCTTAGACCTTCAAGCGTTCACTACATTAATACTTGAGTTGTTTTAAGCCTCCAAATCCATAAATAACTTCCACTTTTCCAAGAATTTGGAACAGTTCTATGGACAAAAAAGAAGTGATAATTCTTAATAGACAAACCAATCTCTTAGCAATGATACCGAGAATAAAGTACACAACACTATGGAATCTTCAAAAGAAGAAATTTGGGATGTAAATTTCCAAAAATCTGAACTCTGATTTTGATGGTAAGGACATCCAACCAGTAAAAGGGCAAAAAAATTATTCTGATCATTACAAATCTTGCATGTCTCCAGCCAAAGCAAGTGTCTTTTTGTATGAATCTCTCCTAGGGGATTATAGTTATAATTTATAATGAACTCAAGGTGCTTACTAGTTCAATATCCTCTTCCAGCAATGGCTAGAAAGGAATTCCACGTCTAAGACTCTGCCTCTCGTCACACAAGATAGGAATATCACTCCATAAGATATTTGAATTAATTCACCATGATGTAAAAAATCTAAGAGGCAAGGTTCTTGACTACAACAAGTAAAAAGCTTATCATTAATACATCGCTGTGCAAAATTTATCATCAACGGCCCTACACACAACTGCATTCCAGAAAGCAACAAGAGTATCCCCCCTTCCCCCCCTCAGCAAATTTAAATCTTGATGTTGAAGTAATCTGGGTCGAAATGATGCAGTCTTACATAACCATCTTCACCTCCACTTGAAAAACTAAAAGAAAACGAAACCCATATATAAGTATATCGATTGTTGTCCTACATTTAGCAAATCAATGCAATGGTTTGGTTAGCTTATCACATAAGAAGTGCAATACACCATACCTCTTTCCATCGGGATTGAAAGCGAGAGCATTGATGGGTCCAAAATGCCCTTTCACACCTCCAATCTCTTCTTGAAGGATCTATCAGACAAAAGAGAAATATCATACAACCAAACTGACTCTTAACTCTATGGTCACAAGAAGAATGTAACAGAAGATTGAACCTTGTCATAAAATTTAGCTTCAAACTTTCCAGCACGATGATCAGTTGTTGTCACAGCTGAAGCATCCTGACCACCACCAAGCACCACCTGAAAGCCAAAAAAGATATTCTAAGTCAAGACATTTAACAACATATCAGACAAACAAGCATAAGACAAATGTCTCAGGAACAGAAGTCTAGAAATGCTACTTTGCCAGCTCACATATATACACATACATGGTCAAGAAGTGGAGACATTGTAACTGCATTGACTGGGCGTTCTGTCACATACGTCTTGATAAGCGTCAATGTTCTAGTATCCCACAGCTGGAATTGAAAACAATTAAACCACAAAATTTTGATCCATCAACCAGATATGCATGTATGTGCAGGAGGGAAGGGGAATAAGAAATCTGAAAAGTACCTTAGCAGACTTGTCCAAAGACCCAGTGATAAAATGTGAACCATCAGAGGCTTTCGTAAGGGAAGTTATTGTTTTCTTATGGCCTGTCTCCTTGTCTGATTCTTTCAAAAGTTTACCTGTCTATAGTTTAATTAAACATCAAGTGAAGAATAAGTCAGATTCACCAAGAAACATATAAGAAAGTATAAACTAAAGTAGAAGTCACAAACAATAAACAAAAAGTCAAATAATTAAGTTCAACAACCGCACAACTTGATTATAACAGCACATAAGAGCGTAAACAGTAATGAAAAAGTCCATTAGCCCATATCTCAGAGTCTCTCTAGACGTAATACAAACACTTGAGTTGCAATAATATATAATAGATTTCACCTCTTACATACACTGTATTAAATATTCATGTTTATTTTAATTTTTTTTCTTCACAATAATTTTCAAGCAAACAAGAGTCTATAAAATGGCTTATAGACAGCACACTTGACCAATGTTTCAACTTTATTCATACACTGTACTACTGAAGTCTGAAGTGCGTTTTTTAGGTGGACAGCATAATAGGGTGGACAAATAGACAAGTTAATGGGGGTAGGGTTGGAATAAGCGATTTCAATAGGACTACATCATTTGTCCAAGTTCTGAACAACTAACCCACCAGCCCCACTTAATATGATTAAAATTAATAACGCAATACTACATATCAAGTACATCTTAAAAATGTCAAATATGAAAAGTCTAGTCGAACATCCAATAAAATACCTACAGAATGCTCTTATAATTTTATAAAAGACCAGGAGTCATAATAAATTAATATACCATTTGATAAGCATCCATAAACACAATCATTACCTCAGAATCCCAAATGCGAACAACGGCATCTTCTCCTCCACTAATGATGGTCTTATTTAAAGGTCCCCAAACAGCTCTATTGATTCTTCCTTGGGGACCTTTAAGAAGCAGCACAGATTCACCAGTCTCTGTAGCATACAAGAAACACTTTAATGAGGATAAACAAACTGATAAGAGCCAAAAACAAACATCCATTCTAATCCCAGAATTGTTGAATTCGCTTATAGTAGCCTAAGCCCATTAAATGTTTATAAAGGGAGAACAAGCATCAAAAGCAATAAAGCACAAACAAGTCTGCAGTAAGCTTACAAAAATTATATCTACATACTCCTGGGAACTTGGGACCTGGTATCTATATGAATGAGAAAATTGCACATTTCCTCAAAGCTATTGTAAATTATTGAGCGTAAATATGAATGTTGAAAATGTGTAAAACGAAAATCCTATTACTTCGCAATAATACAGTTTTTAAGTTAGCTACAACAAGATCTCGCTCATAGTCAGCATTTGTTTACTTAAAATGGAAGATGCTGAATCAAAGAATATTAATAAATAAGCAAACATAATGCATTTCAAAGCATAAAATGCACTATACGACTCAAGTGAACAATTGAGAATTCAAAGCATGAAACGAAGAACGTAATTGATTTTATAAAAAGACCTTCAATTGAATGGAATTCATATTCAACGAACAACTACAGTGCATAGAAAACAAGATAATAACGCTAATAAAAATAACTCAATTTTTTTCAAAAAAAAAAAAAAAGAAAGAAAGAAAGAATAACAGCACTTACGTTCCGAGGGGTCTCTAGCAATGCGTTTAACATGAATAGCAGAAGGCAACTCCACAAAAGGATCAGTGGTAATAACTGCAAGCTTATCACCGACAGAGAAATCAACTGCCCTAGCAGGTGAATCGAAATTGAAGGAGAAGAGTTGCTGTCCAGTCTGTACGTTCCATAATTTTGCCGTCTGATCCGCACTTCCAGTGATAAGCCGCATTGAATCTCCTGAAATTAAAGTAGAACCAGACACAACATCAGTTTCAGGTTACTCCATAAACCAATCCAAATAAACACAAATTACAAGTAAGTTAGGTGAAGCATACTGGAGACATCACAGCACCAAACGGCACCATTATGACCACGATAAGTCCCCAACCGCTCGCCGTTGTCGGCGTACCAGACGGTGGGGTTATGATCCTTGGCGCAGGAGAAAAGAAGATCGCCATCCCTATTGTACTTGAGGAAAGTTAAAGGCCGTTCATGGCCTTTCATCAAAATTGGACGCATTTTCGATGAAGATTGAAGCTACAACCTACTCGTGGAGAAAATATTGCCAGATACGGAGGTGCGACTGCAGACCACGAGAGACGCCGGCGAAGGGAAGTGTGAGGAAGGGTGGGGGATTTAGGGTTAGGGTTGGCGTTTTTCCAATTTAGACTTGGGTGGGCTTGGGCTTGGGCCGGTATTTATTCGGTGAACATGGGCTGCTAACGATTGGGTTCGCCCCGGTTTATAACCGATCCGAACCGGATCATCTTAAAAGCTTTTTTTCCTCTCACAATAATATTCATGGGTCGTTTTTTTTTTCACTGTGGGTATCTGTATTACCACTTTTTTCTTTTTGCAGTAAATTGAAGTATGTGTAGAAATCATACTACAAAAATAGTTATCCAAAATACAACTAGATATATTGAAAAGTAGTGGTAGATCTATAAAATATATTGATAGAGGCTAAAAAAAATATGAAAAATAGACTACATAGATAAAATTTTAAACCTCGGTTAGAAGGGGACTTACCGGCAAAGTAACACTATGTTAACTATAAATATTAAATATTAAATAGTTTTTATATATATATATATTGTATAAAAACAATAAAACTGAGGGAAGGCTTGAATCCCCCATGGGTCTATACTAACACCGTCGATGTTGAAAAACAGTTGTTTTTACAAAACAAAGTTTCTACGAGATACTTCTCTAATTTCAAACACTTAAATATTTAAGTTATCAACATTCTAATAAAGAAAAACAGTTCCTTTAAATGAGACGTGGATACAAATTTTAACACTTTTATAAAATATTTTGTAAAAGAAATCTAACCTCTTTTATAAAATATTTTGTGAAAAAAATCTAACCTTTTGTGTTTTTGAAAAAAGAAAAAAAGAAAAGTTTTCAATGATATTATTTGCTGCGGTATTTCCTATTCCTTCAAATTTGTAGTTTTGGGTATCCATTTGTCCATCTAAGGTAGGTAGGTGCACTTTGATCATAAACTCTGAATTATCTATCCTTTGTTGCTGCACAATCATGGGGATTTTGATCTTTATTTTTTGTTGAAGTACAACAAAGGCTACAGTTTAAAATTTATAGTTTTCAAATTGGCTTCAACGTGCATTAATTGAAAAGTGGTATCAAAACGGTAGAGAATAGGTGTTGCAAACCTGATAAGATTGCAAAAGACAATTCCAATCGCTTTGCAAATTCACTAAGTGACAAAAAGATGTATCACAGTATTAAATAGAATCATTCATAAAAGAAAATAAGACCAAACGAGGTTCTACCATATTGTTCTATAAACCAAATGTTTCAACCCTTCCCCCGACTCCTCAACAAAATTATATCTCCACCGGTTATCAATTCACAGACAGACATCTCACTAGTTGTCAGTATCGGTGTCTGTTCCGGTGGTCCTTGTCCCTCCCATATTCTCTATCTCGCTCGTACTCATAATCTAGATCACGTTCTCTTCCCCTATCTCGCTCCCTACTTCGACTCCGATGTCTTTCCCTGCTTTCTCTTTCTCTATTTCTGCTGCCATCTCGGTCATCCCAGTCCCTTCCTCGGTCTCTACTTCTCTCCCTCCTATCTTTCTCAACTACACCTGCAAGAGAGAGTTCGCAAAAAAATATAATCAGGTAGCTTTGTTTCAAGCCAATCATTGTTCAAGTTAATTGGTACGATCATATTTGGGATTTTGATTTTGTTCCTGCCAATCGTCACACAATGAATTCAACACAGATTATTTCTCCATTATGCTATTGCTTCCTTATAATTTCCTTTTCACCTCTCATAACATAACACATATTTTTAGACAATTTTTTTAAGCCCACACCTACCCCAAGGCCCGAACTTGTCTCCAAGAACTTTCCTTGCTAACCTCACTCAAAGATTCGAACATGCAATCTCAAAGAAGTGACATTGAGAGACTGCAAATCCAAACCAACGGAGTTGCCCCCTGGGCCCTGGGGGCCTAAATTCTCCGACGATATTGCAAGCTTTATTTTAACAGTCACGCACAAGAGTTCTCAAAATAATTTGAAAGGCCAACAGCAAGGTGTTAGCGGACAGATTCGTACCTAGTTCCTCAACTTCCCATCCAGCCCGCCCAGCACCTGGTAGTATCCGACCGGCTTCCATTTGCTGGGATTTGGCACGAAACTTCTTCTTAAGGTTTCCAAACTCATCATACATCTCTCCATCATCCTGATATTATAATTAAAGACCATCAAATTAAAATCAGAAAACTGTCTTTCACAAAAGAATGGTTCCCCATCTTACTTCTTCAGCTTCTCGTCGCCGTCGTTTAGTCTCCTCCAACTCTTCTTCATCAAGTTCTTTGTAACCTCCACCACGCCCTCCTCTGTTCAATCATAATTGAAAAAATAAGAGAAGATTTTATAGCAGGCGACTATTGTTAGTACAACTCAAGTACACAATTCTATAGAACAGATCTATTCAAGTGAGATAGGCATTAGAGCACATTTCAAAGTGATATTAAAATTGTGAAAATCATTTCTCATGTTCAAAACCACTCAGAAATGTCATTCAAAAACAATCTTACGTTTGATTTTACACTTTTAAACACAACTTTCATACCATTAGAATTCCTTTTAAATCCTTTTGCGAGTGATTTTGAATAATGACAAATGATTTTCACCAATTCAAAATCATTCCTAAAATAAAGGATTACCCTGATCAAAGAGTAAAAGTTTATCAAAGTAATAAGAATTGCATTTTTTTCTTTGTGTGAGTGTCCAACTAGTGGGGGTGGGAGGATGCAAACCTCAGACCTCTTGGTCTAGGGGATGCTTTAATTAGTTGAACTATATGCCCAGAATTCAGATTGACAGTACAAATCTTATATTTTTAAAACAAAAAACCATGTTAAAAGGTCAAGTAAAACTGCTAAGAAACTAATATTCAAGACAAGATATTTTAACGGTCAAGTGACAGAAAGTCTTAGTTTCCATTTTTAAACTAGTCTTTTAGATATACTGAAAAGTTAAAGCTCATAATACTGCATATACATCATAAATTTCCTTTAACTTCAATTGATTGATCTGAGAAGCTAATCTCACAAGTCAAATTCATGTCAATTTGATAGAAAGTCTAGAGCACATTTTAATCAAATAAAAGGTGGCATTTCCCTAGAGAAGGTTGCTACCTTAAACTAAAACACATAAACGCACAAAAAAAAAATGCACGCAACGCCATCAGAAGAAAAGATCGTGCGTTTTTCAAAAAAAGAAAGTCAGTCAATTGTATACCTCACACCACCCTCGTTATGACCAGGTTTGTTTGTATTACAAATATTGCATTTTGTACGCTTTGCCCAATTAATGTTACCACACCTGAAACATATAACACAAGGAAGAAACAGTTACACAAGCAAGCAGTATTATCCAAGCAAAGAACCGAGTATCTAGAAACAAATAACCATACAAGAGAAACTTTCTCCCAAAACTTCAAATTAATTGCTATTGCTCCTTCGGATCCCTCTCCAGAGATGCATCCTTTCACAATTCCCATGATATTTTTAAAAACATTAAGAAAACCAAAATAAATAAACACACCCAAAGAAACAAGTAAAAATATAACGCATGAACTTTCATAAATTCAAGTGTATCACCGTCGTCCACTTTAGTGCTTATTCTATTCCTTAAGTTAAACCAGCAGTAAAGACTGGATACAAAACGTGTGGAATCAATTATTGGAGAGAGAACTTCTTGCCGTTTGATGCTCAACCAAAAATCAAACTATCTTCTTCTATTTTAATTGAATGGAATTTTACTAAATAATCCACACTGATCTGTATACTTTAGTTGAAAAGAAATAAATTAATTTAGTCGTTTTACAAAATTAGACTATAATTCTTATATACCAAATGATTATATTGCAGAAAAGGAAATGCAAAGGAAAATTATATTTACATTGGACAAGGCCAATCATTTGGACCAAAGAGCCCAGTAGGGCCACCAACTTGACGACTATTGCCTCCAGAGTCCTGGTTGCTAGTGCCACGGCCCCTGCCACGGCCTATAGAGCCTGCACCACTACCAGCAGCACCAGAAGGTCGAGCACTTCCACATCGATTGCACACACCACGAAATGCAAAATTAACATTGGAACAACTGCCAGTAGGATAAAGCATGAGAGGCCATTTAAACAACAATAAATGAAAGCTAGAAGGCAACCAAGGTTGATTAATTGAAAGAAGCAAGAAGGAGCTGCTCACCAATATCACATCACAGACCTTGTATTTGGACACAGCCAATCTCCCTCTTGTTGCCATGCTTTTCCTGGAGCATCACCACGACCTCTACCCCTTCCACCGCCACCGTTCATACCCGCAGTACTTTCCTCAGGACCAATATCATCACCAGCAGCAACAATTGGATCCACCCCCACATTAAATGAAATATCATCCTTATTTTTGGACTCTGCTATATGAACTTCAATAATGCTACCATGAAAATCCTTATTGTTAAACCATTCAACAGCCGCTAAAGCTGCATGTGGATCCTCATATGTTACAGTAGCATCTCCTTTAGGTTCATTCGTTGATTTATCACGATACAACCAAATCTTTGGTCTACCTGTTCGCTTGTCTTTCTTTAAAGATTAAACAAGCGAAAAAAAAAAGGCAATAACTGTTATAAAAAAGCAAGAAAAAAAAAACCATCTTCACATAGACTAATACTAATAAAACAAAAGGCAAATACACAAAGAAACAGGCAAGCAAATTTCCCAACCTTTAATACCCCAATTGTCCCAAAATACTCGGCAAGCATATTCTCATCCGTCCCATACGGCAGGTTGCAGATGTAAATAGACCCATTTGAGGGGGCTCCTTTACCCACGTAGCTAGCCATTATTTACCAATTTTCATGAAATTAAAGTTAAAACCTACAAGAAAAGATCCATCAAATTAGATAAAGAGAAATTGTACATAGTAAACTAAAAATTCGGAAAGAACCCAATACAGACAGCATAAATCTTCGTGAAGGGGTTGAAAGCATATAGATCTTAAAAGGAAAAAGCAGAGAAAACAGAGAATATGGAGCGATGAACGAAGAAGAACAAAGAAAGCATGAAATTTGAATCAATGGGTAGTGGAGAAAATGGATCTCGAAGCAAAAAAAAAAAAAAAAAGAAAGAAAGAAAAAACAGGTAGGAGGAAGATGGAGAAGAGAGGAGCGATAGGGTTACCTGACTTGGGTTGCGTTAGAGGCTTTTGGGTTTGTGTTTGCTTCTTTGTTTCTCAGTCCCTAGCTTTGATGGGAATGAACCGGGTCCATCATAATCAAACCAAAGCTACCTTCTTAATATAATTAAAATAATCAAAATTAAAAATCGAATTTTGGGACTTTAGTTTCGTTATAGTCATCTCTTCCACTTCTGTTTCATTGTTTCTAATACATTTTAATTTTACTTAGTTCAAAAATGTCTATTTTAATATATATATATATATATATATATATATATATATATATATATATTAAAAACAATATAAAAGGTCGATTTTAAACTATAATATTTAATTCTATACTTGTAACTGTTAATTTCATTTCACCCAAATTTTTACTAATTATTAAAAGTATGTTTCATAATAATTCTAAAAATCACAAGAATAATTATTCACAAATATGTGGTAGATTGATACATCAAAAATCAATTTAAAGTGATTTTTTTACTTTTCAAAAGTCAATTTTATTTTCTTGTCAAACATCGTTATTAATTTACGAGAAAGTGATGGCAAAAATAATTTAAAATATCATCCATTCTTATAATTGATTAAATCACTTGCTAAAAATTACTTTAGACTATTTAAATTTTAGTACGTGAAATTCAAATAAATCTTGAACTTAGTCAATATTCTTAGTTATTTTTTATTTATTTAAAAAGAAAGTTAGCGATATCTAATTTAGAGTATGGAAATGGTGGAATATATATAAAGAGTATAACTCAAAACTAAAGGAAAATGCATCAATCATTCCTATGAGGTTTCTTTTATATATATATATATATATAAAATGTGGAATGGGAGGTTTCTTTTATATATATATAAAATGTGGAATGGAAAACTCTATCACACTCTTCATTTCTACCACAGCTAAACTAGCCAGGGGTGTCAAAAAAACTGATAATCCGACCAACCTGGACTATCCAACCCAAATCGTAAGGGTTAGGTTAGAAAATTGGAGAAAAAAGGTTGAGTCTGGTTGTCGAGGTTGTACAAGTTAGGAGTAGGGTTGACCCGACCCAATCCGATTATATACATATATATACCTAAAACCTAAAAGTAAACCTCATTTTGAATGAACATTATATAGTTAGAATTCGAATGTATAACACATATATATACATATATATTTGTCGGAATTCGAATGTATAACACACGTATATATACATATATATTTGTCGTACCTTGAATAACGATTTGTTCACCTTTCTGAAAAGTAATATGAAAATTTGTCTAAATAAATTATGGAGATATAAAAAGAAAAAAGAAAAAAAACAATCCGTCAACCCAACTCTATCCAACCAGAATTTTTTGGATTGGATTGACCCTTATATTGAACCCATAAGGTTCATTTTTTTGCCAACCTGAATAGGGTTGGTCCATAATTTTCCTCCAATCCGACTCATGTACACCCCTACTAGTTGCATGATAGTGAGGAGGCAAGAGGGATTTTGGATGGTTCGGAAACTCTTCGGGTTCCCTCGTTATCATCCGTTGTAAAAAATTGTGTTTCAAGTAGACCATCAAAATCCTTGAAACTTTGGCAATGACTCATGGTTTAAATTCTTTCACTAATATTTCTCATCGTGGAGCTAATGGTTTAAATTTTTCACTAATATTTCTCATTGTGGAGCTTTGAATGAGATTTGTGTTGAATTTAGCAGCTCTTTAATGCCAACACGCATAAGAACATTGATTTGTCTAAGTTGTCGGGGTTTGTAGAACATTGATTTATTTGTCTGAGTTGTCAAGGTTTGTAGATGTTATTAGGGGCTTTGTCGATGTGCTAGGCCTCCAATCACTCAAGTTTACAAGAGAAGGGGTAAAAAGGGGAATTCCACCCAGACAGCTTGGTAGTTAGGATGGCCAGTGGTCCTCATGACACATGGCAGCAGGAGCACAAGAATATTAGGAATATATATAGGAGCTTTTGTATTAGGGTTGAGGTATCTTGATCATTAGGCATTTTGGAGTGAACATAGTTCATGGTGGAGAGTACAGCCCTCTTATTTGGCTGAGTTTCTTGTTGGTTTTGTTACTCTTTTGCGGTTGGTGAACTATTATCCATATATCAATATAACTACAGCTTACTCTCCTTTTATATATATATTTCTCTGTGAATTCTGCTGGAGTATTAGTGTATTGTGTGTGCTGTTTGGTTAATATTGTTGTAGGTAGAAAGGAGTCCTAACATTGGTATCAGAGCCATTCGACATCCTGGGGAGGTGGAAGAAGATGACGCAAAAATTAATCGAAGAACGATTGGATGCGTCGGAAAAGGAGATTGAAGCCATCAAAAAAGAGGTTCAACGCATACCTGTCCTAGAGAAGACGATGGAGAAAATGCACGCCATGTTAACCGAAATGTATGAGGATCGCCAAAGACAGCCTGGCAGTTCAGAACTGACCGGAGTGAGTACGGGTAAACGGAAAATGCGAACGGAAGATGTGGTCGACGGAGACGAGGAAGGGGAAACCTCTCTGAGTTTAGAACCAGGGGCAGGGCAAGATCGCATAAAGTTTAAAAAACTGGAGATGCCAGTTTTTAATGGAGAAGACTCGAATGGATGGATTTATAGGGCAGAGCACTATTTTCAGATGCATCTTCTGAATGAGCAGGAGAAGTTAAAGATAGCTATAGTCAGCATGGAAGGAAAAGGATTGTGCTGGTTCCGTTGGGCGGAGAATAGGAAACGCTTCCGATCGTGGAAAGAGTTAAAAGAGAGAATATACAACCGTTTTCGTAACAGAGAATATGGAACGGGTTGCGCGCGATTCTTGGCTATAAAACAGGAGGGATCGGTGGGAGAATACTTGCAGCGCTTTGAGGAGCTATCGGCGCCGTTACCGGAAATGGCGGAGGACGTCCTGGTAGGGGGCATTTACGAATGGGTTGGACCCGGTTATTAGAACTGAAGTATTTGCAATGCGGGTCGTGGGCTTGGAGGACATGATGGATGCGGCCCGATTAGCTGAAGAAAAACTAGAGATAGCTAGGGCTTCGCACGGCCCATATGCTAAGGATTTTAAATTGGCCCAGAAACACGCGCCAAAAAATGTTGAAACCCCTTCGACGAAAATAGTAACTTTGGCCGAGAGAATCCCTGCGAGTCTGAACCAAGCAAACAACTCACAGAATGGCGCGACAGGGATGGGCGGACAACGGGATACCGATTTTCGAAGGTGGACGGATTCTGAACTGCAAGCACGACGTGACAAGGGGCTGTGTTATCGATGCGACGAACCATTTAGCAAAGGCCATCGCTGTAAAAACAAAGAACTTCGCCTCTGTGTGGTCGCGGACGATCTACAAGATGTTGAAATGGTGGATAGTGCGTACGAGGGAGAGATGGTGGAAGTTAGTCCGGTGGTAGAGTTGTCCCTGAACTCCGTTGTGGGGTTGACAGCACCGGGTACGTTCAAGCTAAAAGGAACGGTGGAGAACCAAGAAATAGTGATCATGGTGGATTGTGGGGCGACCCATAATTTCATCTCCCTGAAGCTGGTCGAGAATCTAAAATTACCTATGGTGGAAACAACGAATTACGGAGTTATTATGGGGTCCGGGAAGACGGTGCAAGGCCGCGGAATGTGTAAAGGTATCACAGTGGGTCTGCCGGTGATATCCATAGTAGAGGACTTCTTGCCGTTGGAACTGGGTAACATCGATATGGTGCTGGGGATGCAGTGGCTGCAGAAACAGGGAGCAATGACAGTGGATTGGAAAGCCCTCACCCTGACCTTTTGTGGTCGGAGATACTAAGGTAATCCTAAAAGGGGATCCTTCACTGACCCGAATGGAGATATCCTTGAAAGTGTTAGTTAAAACGTGGCAACCGGATGATCAGGGATTTCTAGTTAACTTCAGAGCCATGGGCATTCCCAAGGCAGACCGGGAATTAGTAGTGACAGATGCTGTGGAGGACTATCAATCAGAATTTGCACAGCTACAGCAGGAATTCGGTGATGTATTTGAAATGCCCGACGGTCTGCCCCCGATGCAACGAATCGACCATAGGATCCAGTTGAAAGAAGGAACGGATCCCATTAACGTGAGACCATACCGCTACCCACATGCCCAGAAAAACGAGATTGAAAGATTGGTGAATGACATGCTGGCTTCAGGAATTATACGACCGAGCACCAGCCCGTTTTCCAGCCCGGTTATCTTGGTAAAAAAGAAGGATGGGGGATGGCGGTTCTGCGTCGACTATCGTGCTTTAAACCGAGCAACGGTACCGGATAAGTTCCCTATTCCCATGATTGATGAGCTGTTGGATGAGTTAAGTGGAGCGAGTATTTTCTCTAAAATAGACTTGAAATTCGGGTACCATCAAATCCGGGTACGGGATGAAGATATAAGCAAGACAGCTTTCAGAACGCACGAGGGTCATTACGAGTTCTTAGTCATGCCCTTCGGCCTCACCAATGCGCCTGCAACATTTCAAGCATTGATGAATCAGGTTTTTCAGCCTTATTTACGCAAGTTTTTGCTGGTATTTTTTGACGACATTCTGGTGTACAGCAGAGACGTGGAAACACATCTAGAACATCTGACTATGGTGTTTCAGCTATTGAGACAGCATTGCCTCTTTGCTAACCGGCAGAAATGTCATTTTGCGAAGGACCGAATCGAGTACTTAGGCCATTGGGTGTCGGCCAAGGGAGTGGAAGCTGATCAGGAGAAGATTAAGGCCATGATAGAGTGGCCAATACCGAAGAATATACGGGAGCTTCGGGGTTTCTTAGGGCTGACCGGGTATTACCGTCGGTTTGTGGCAAATTATGGCGCCATTGCTACACCACTCACGAAGCTAACCAAGAAGAATAATTTCCGTTGGTCGGAAGAGGCAACAAAAGCATTTGAACAACTTAAAAGAGCCATGGTCACACTCCCCGTGCTAGCATTACCTGACTTTCAGCTGCCCTTTGAAGTGGAAACCGACGCATCAGGTATCGGGTTAGGGGCTGTGTTAACGCAGAAAAAAAGGCCAATCGCTTATTTCAGCCAAAAACTATCAGAAACGGCCCGAGAAAAATCTGTTTACGAGAGGGAGTTGATGGCCATAGTATTGGCTGTGGAAAAATGGCGGCATTACCTTTTGGGGCATCGATTCGTGGTATATACTGATCAGAAAGCATTGAGACATATTATGGAGCAAAGGGAAATAGTACCCGGTGTGCAAAAGTGGCTGATGAAGCTGATCGGATTTGACTTTGAAATACGCTATAGAGCTGGACCCGAAAACAAAGCTGCGGACGCCTTGTCCTGTATGCCATTTGAGGCTGAGTTAAATGCCATTACTGTCCCTTCCTTGCTGGACATTACAATGATCGAAAAAGAGGTACAAGCGGATGAAAAATTGAAGGCCATATTTGATAGAATTGTGGCGGATCCGGACTGTGTCCCCCGATATACGATTCGCCAAGGTAAGCTGTTTTATAAGGACAGATTAGTTATTTCGAGAACTTCGAGCTTCATCCCGACTATATTACACACTTTCCATGATTCGGTCCTTGGGGGACATTTCGGACAGCTACGCACTTACAAAAGGATAGCAGCAGAATTGTTTTGGGTCGGGATGAAAAAGGACATCAAACAATATGTGGATCACTGCCATGTTTGCCAGCAAAACAAGGTCCAAGCATTATCTCCGGCCGGACTGTTACAACCTCTCCCTATTCCTAACCGTATTTGGGAAGATATTTCCATGGATTTTGTGGAGAGCCTCCCACGTTCCAAGGGATTTGACACGATATTGGTGGTAGTTGATCGCCTAAGCAAATATGCTCACTTTATCACCTTGGGTCACCCATTTTCGGCTAAAGTAGTGGCTTTGGTGTTCATCAAAGAGGTAGTGCGCCTCCATGGATATCCTCGCTCGATAGTGTCCGACCGTGACCGAGTCTTTTTAAGCCACTTTTGGCAAGAGTTATTCCGTTTACAAGGGACTCAACTAAAGCGGAGCACGACATACCATCCCCAAACCGATGGACAAACGGAGGTAGTGAACAAATGCTTGGAACTCTATTTAAGATGTTTGTGCCAAGAAAAGCAAAAGTCATGGAGTGATAAGGTGGCATGGGCTGAATATTGGTACAATACAAATTACCAATCGTCCATAAAAAATAATCCTTATGCGGTAGTTTATGGTCAGCCTCCTCCTCCCATCATTTCGTATGGTCAAACCGGGACAACGCTGAATGATTCGGTGGAGCAGCAGTTGCAATCTCGAGATGAGATGTTGAAAGTGTTGAAGCGACATTTGCAGCACGCCCAAGAAAGAATGAAGAAATTTGCCAATATCCATCGTCGGGACGTGGTGTTTGACATTGGGGACAGAGTATACTTAAAATTACAGCCTTATAGACAGCAGTCAGTAGCGAAAAAACGCTGTGAGAAATTATCGCCAAGGTATTTTGGACCTTATACTGTGTTGGGACGAGTAGGAGAGGTCGCCTACCTGCTGGACCTTCCGGAAACTGCTAAAATACATCTCGTCTTTCATGTATCGCAACTTAAGAAAGCAATAGGAGACAAACATCCAGTTTATCCGGACGTCACAATGATAAATGACCAAATGGAGTTAGTGTTGGAACCGGAAAAAGTGCTCCAACGCCGCTGGAACGAGGCTGAACGTGATTGGGAATATTTGGTGCAATGGAAAGACCAACCGAGCCATGAGGCAACGTGGGAGTCATACGCGATGCTTCGACATCAATTTCCTAATTCCCACCTTGAGGACAAGGTGGCTCTTCTCCGTGGGGGTATTGCTAGGCCTCCAATCACTCAAGTTTACAAGAGAAGGGGTAAAAAGGGGAATTCCACCCAGACAACTTGGTAGTTAGGATGGCCAGTGGTCCTCATGACACATGGCAGCAGGAGCACAAGAATATTAGGAATATATATAGGAGCTTTTGTATTAGGGTTGAGGTATCTTGATCATTAGGCATTTTGGAGTGAACATAGTTCATGGTGGAGAGTACAGCCCTCTTATTTGGCTGAGTTTCTTGTTGGTTTTGTTACTCTTTTGTGGCTGGTGAACTATTATCCATATATCAATATAACTACAGCTTACTCTCCTTTTATATATATTCCTCTGTGAATTCTGCTGGAGTATTAGTGTATTGTGTGTGCTGTTTGGTTAATATTGTTGTAGGTAGAAAGGAGTCCTAACACGATGTCAATGGATGTGTCTTTTGCTTGGTGTGTCTGTTTCGTTGGGATGGCTCACCAGCTCGTGTGGCAATTCTTGAGAATTAGTATAGTGTTTTTGTTTTGTCTCCACCTCTTCCTCTGGCTATGAATCGTGAAGCTGTTATGCTTCCATGTCTTTTGAGTGGATGGTAGTTGTGGTTAACTTCATTAATGGATGTTTAAAGAAAGACATATTTTGAGTGTAGATTCAACAAGTTGTAGCACCAATGCAACTATATTGTCCTAACCAAAGCTTAAAATATCTATGTATATATCCAACATTTTTTATAAATTGCTCGTAAACATATGTTATCTATTTAATCTAACATGAATAAAAATATCAATAATCACATTCATAACTTCGTAAAACTTAATTTATTAATAAAAACAACTCAATTATTAATCAAAATAGATTTTAAAATTGAAATTTCAATATCAAGATGTTGGTTCAGTAATATTTCTACCCATTTCCTCTAATTAAAGCTATCCATTAATGAGAATCTACAGAATGTTCCATATTGAAAAAAATGAATCAACTTCACAATTATAAGAAAGATGACATACAGTTTTTGTTGCTAATTGGTGTGAGGTGAAATCCAACCCCAAATAGGAATTCGATCCAAAAATAAAATTGAGATCCGAATAAAAAAATTTAAATCCAAACACACCGTGCGTAGAAGAAAAGAAGGATCTCTCATTGTTGATTTAGATGAACCCATGTGACCATAGACTCAATTCTTGATTCTAACTTTAATATCCAACACATGGAGTCCAAAGAATGAGTGGTAGCAGCACTGTGAAACTCATTGTTCCTTTTATTTAAAACAGAAGAAAAACAGGCATAAGAAGAGCAAACGAGTAGCAACTTCCATACCAGAATATTAGACCGGTAGATCAGCAACAAAGGCAGATATAAGTGAGAATTTGATGCTCTTTAGTCTCCCTTTGTTAAATAGAAAACTTCAATCACCAACACATCTCAAATCTTCCAAATCAGTGTCCTTGTATAAAAACAAAGTTATGTCACGAAATGGTAGTACTCCATTGCACCAAACCAGTTTCGAGTCTATATCTAATGGTTATTTTGGATCTAAAGCCAACGGTTATAACTTATCCACGCTACATAACCTACAAAACATATCAAAATCAAATATGTGCTTGGATGTTATGTAACCATTGACAAACACCAAGGTCTCACAGATATCTCTGTAATCCCAACTCAAAATTCACGCTACAGAGCAAGAGTAGCTTCAATTTTTCTCCATGAATCGACAGCAGGCCCTTTGAGCCTCTTCTTCATCTTCTCAACAACCTCTTTTGCCTCTTCAACCTTTGACATAGCCACCAACCCACGAACCAGGGCCTCCATTGTCTCAAATGGAGGAACCCATCTCCTCTTTAACATCTGTCTACATGTGTCCAATGCCAAATCAAACTCCCCCTCCTTAACCATGCTTCGAATCAAACGAAAATAGATTCGAGAAGTAGGAGAAACATGGCCATCTTCCAACATACCCTTCAGAATTTTCATAGCGGATTCGATATCCCCGACATCGCAGTAGCCATGGATGATTGAATCATAGCTACTAGAATTGGGTTTCACATCCTTTGAAATCATCTCATCCAGTATTTTCTTGGCCCGAGCACACTCCTTGTTTTTGCACAATCTCGAAATCCTGTAATTGTAAGTAGCTATATTGAACTCCAAACCTCTGTTTAAAATTTCCTTCATGATCTCATCGAATCCAACCATATCGCCGTTGCTCCAGTAAGCTCCTAGCAAAATAGTGTAGGAGTCAATGTTAGGGATGACCTTAGCATCGTCCTTGTACAACTCATCGATCCAGTTCCGAGCCGATGGAAGATCGTTTTGCCGAACAAAAGCCTTCAATACCAGATTGTGGGAAATGACCGTCGGAGTAACACCAATCTTCTCCGGAGTGGATCTGAACATCTCGTGGACCTTTTCAGGCATGGAATTGTCGAGATAAACAGAGAGAATAGCACAGAGCGATTTCTCCGACAGATTGCAGGGTTTGTGAAGGATTGCCTGATCAAGAATGTGGAGAGCTTGACTGACCATGCCAACGCTAGAGTAGAGCATGATGAGGCGGATCCAGAAGCCCTCAGAAGTGGCGGAGGGGGATTTGAGGTGGGATTGAATTATGTCGTCAATGAGGTCGAAGCGTTGGGCACGGGCGAGTTTGCGGATGGACTGGTGGTAGATTGGGCGGTAGCGGCGGAAGGAAGGAAAGCTGGAAGCTTGGATGAAGGATTGAGCAAGCTTTTCGGGATCGGATTGAGACAAAATGGCAGATTTAGCAGCACGAAATGAAGAGAAGGGGGAATCGGAGTTTGGTTGAAGGGGTAGAGTAGTTGAATATGCGAAAGAATGGAGTCTGGAAATGAGAAACAGGCGTCTTGGAGTTCTGGGGAGAGCCGCAGCCATGGCGGATGGAGAAGGGTTTTAGATGTGAAAACTACAGTATCTTCAATGGCGTTCGTTAGGGTTTAGACGATTTTGTGTGCGTTTTGAGGAATCCCATTGGGTCGGGTGGGTAAAGAAAATAAAATAAATAAATATTAAGAAAGTATGTTTTATATTTGAATTTTTTTAACATTTTTCAAGTTAAAAATGCCAATATGTTTTATGGAATTTTTTTTCTAACAATGTCTTTTTTAGAAAATATTATCAAAACTAGGGTTTAGGACAAACTATTGACAAAAATAGAGAGACGTTTTCAATATGTGGATCCTACACTTTTCTTTTCATATTTAAAATATATATTAATATCTAATATAAGGTGAACCCCACCCCTTTTAACATATTTAATATATACATAAATTTAATATTTAATATATTATGTACTCCACATTTTATTTTTATGATAATTAATATATATTTAAATATATATACTAATTAATATATATATATATATATATATATATATTAAATATTCAAATTTCAATTTTAAAAAATATCTTTCTTACTAAATATTTTTTCAAATTTTAATTTTCAACTTTTAAAAATACATTTTCTTATTTAATATCTTTCCAAATTTCTAATACCAATCTTTAATTTTTTTAAAAAAGGATATATATTAACAAAACATGTTATTAAATATTTAAATCTCCAAATTTCAATTTTTAAAAATATAGTTAGAGATCGAAAATATATAAGAATTTATAGAGATTGGAATTTGAATATTAGAAGGATCATTTTTTAAATTGAAAATTAGAATTTTGAAATATTTAATAAGGAAAGATATTTTTTAAAATTGAAATTTGTAGATTTAGATATTTAATAACATATTTTGTTAATATATTTTTTTTAAAAAAATGTAGGCTGCTATTTGAAATTTGGAAAGATAATTAACGAGAAAATTTATTTATAAAAATTAAAAATTGAAATTTGAAAAAATACTTAATAAGAAAGATAATTTTTAAAATTGAAATGTGAATATTTGAATATTTAATATATATTAATTATCTTAAAAATAAGATGTGGGGTCTACGATATATTAAATATTAAAATTATATATATTAATTATCTTAAAAATAAGATGTGGGGTCCACATTATATTAAATATTAATATATATATTAAAGGGGTCGACCCATTGAAGTCGTGGACCCGTCTGCGATTTCTGAGCAACCGATTTTGCACTCTGTCAATAATTTGCCTTCTACCATATTTTTGACAATATTTTTTAAAATTACATTATTAAAAATAAATGTACTCTTTTATGTTTTAAATTTTGTGACTAAATCTATTTTTTTATTAGTTGTTTTTTAGCATGTCTTTCTTTTTTTTTCTTTTTTTTTTTTGTTAAATTTGGGATAGCCAAATCGTCCTGTAGCAAGCAATTGTAACCAAATTAAAAGAGACATTTTGGTATTTTATAAGGTGGGTTCCGACCTTTTCCCATATTTTGTGGCTTTTTTATTTTTATTTATTTTATTATTAATTTTTATATGCATGGTTGATAAATGTTTATATATATATATACAGAGAGAGATATAGATATTGAAAAAAAATCTAAAACTTATATAATTGTGTTTTTTTTATTAACAATTTAAATTACAGACTTTTGTCATCTTTAAAATTAAAAAAATAATACACAAATGGCTAATCAATAATATTTTAGTATAAAAAATGAATTAAATATCCATTTTGGAAGTGATCGAGCTAAAAATTCACCCATCAACAATTTCCTCCAAATTTAATTTTTGAAATGATTTTATATTTTTTTAAAATAAATTTTTGTTCATGCCAAACACCCTTATTATGAGGAAGAATGATTTAGACCATCTCAAAATCACTATCAAATACGCTCTAAATTTTCGTAGAAAATGTGAAATTAATCCTTTTCTCCCCTTTTATGCTAACTTTTTCAAATTCTGGTATTTGGAGGTGGTCATCCAAATCATTGTATTATGTAGCTCTTGAAATACCCAACTTTTAATTTCATCGTTAGTGATTTAAGATAATATCAACAAGTAAGTGAGACTATCGAATTATTTAATATTAAATTTGTTTTCACTAGACCTAACGTTTTGGGTCAAACTAGTCAACGAAGACTAACTACACTCAAAGTTCTTTAACATCCCCACTTTATGTACAAAAAATTCACTTACAAAAGAAATAAAAAAAAAAAAAAAACATACATTTTTTTTTCACATAGACACACATGTACGTCCACACTTACTACCAAAAATTTTCATGTAGACAATGCTTGTTTTTCAGTCTACCTTAATGTCAAAACTTTCTTAGAAACATCCTGAGATATCAATGCTATAAGATATGCATTTGCAACTTCCTGAAACGTGTAAAAAATAAGAGTATGAAAATATTTATCGATGAAATATATATTTATGTATTCTTCAAGTAATTATAAATCAAAGTAAAATCATTGTATGTCTCAATTGGTATCGACTAATTATATTTGCAAATTAAATTAAAATACCTTTTTCTGTTTGAACTATATTGTTTTGAAATGCCAAAATACACTGAGGTTATCATTGCCAATCTCATGGGACAACAACTCTTGACATAATTGAGAAGAGGAGAGAGGGATTAGAAGGTGTTTTACATTTTAATGATTAGGCCTTAGCCATAGTCAATTATTGTTTTCCAAATTTAGGTGGGAGCCCTACTTAATTATTTTGTATTATTGGTTTCTTTGGTTTTTACCTATACATTTGGAGCTTTTTCCTACCAAACGAAAAGAGCATATATTCATTTAGTCAATTCATTTTTATATATTAGCTACAAACAAAAAAGAAAAAAAAAATCATAACCCAAGATTTTATACCAATTTACAGGAAAAGAGAGAAAAAAATATATCATAAAAGCTAGGAATGTGTATTTAATTAAGGATGACTCTTTTTTGTTTACATGTTCTGATGCCTTTTGGTCTCTATATAACTCTAATGGTGTGTACTTTACTTCCGTTTCTTTCAGCTTATCAGTAATTATATATGCTATTGGAATGAATTCTTAAGTCATTTTTATCTCAAATAGTTCACAAAAATTAGTATAAAAGGTCTCTTTACTGATAGGTATAATTAGTATATATATTTGCGTCATTAGAATAGATTAGTATTTGAGTGTTAAATAATATAAAAAATGAGGTATAGATTAAGAAGATGAAATTTTACCTGCCAGCATCCTCAGGGCTAAACTCAACATCATGCAGAAAACCCAAACTTCGTGCAAACCTCACCATATATATTCCTAGCAAGCAATCTCAACCACTTGATCCCCTCTTGTCTTTCTAAGCTTATATGCTTCAAATGAATTTCAATTGTTGCAAATAAACATATGTACCCTTGGTCTCCTAGCATACTTGACCGCCACCCATGCAGCCCGAACCAAAACCCTGCCTCGAGGAACGCCGCCTCGATTGCATCCACACCGAGCTTCACAAGCTCACAAGAGCAATGTGGACCTTTTGCTTCGACGTCTCAAGGCTTGCACCTAGGGATTGCTCACCATCATGAAGAGTGGTGTCAAATACTCGAATATAGGAATCATCTGGGATGTGATTTGGGGTATATGGTGGAGGTCGTCGAATAGAAGAAAGTAATTAAGTAACATGCATGATGTTATTGAACGACAACTAATATTAACAACGTAAGCTATTAGGTATTGACAATGTCATCGGCATCAGTATCCGACATCGGCATTGACAGAGATGGATAATGAAAATTATCTTTGTTGGAGTAATTTGAGGGCACCAATAATATATAAATATAATTGTGGACAGAAAAATAATGTAATATAGAGATTCTTTGTTATAGTTTTTTTTTTTTAACCGATTGATTATCATTTCAATAGCTCAAAATGGAAGAAGTTCTAATATTACTAATTAATAACTGTTGATTTTTTGAAAAAGGAAGACAACTCGAATCTTACACGTGAAAATTTTCAGCATCCTTTTGGAAGTATAAGGAAAAAATATCTTAATTAAGTCCACAACATTTCATGATCAAAGGAAAAAATAAATGAATTAGAAAAAGTCTCAATTTTGTTTTAAGTTAATTTTATAAGTTTATTTACAAATTTACAAATTTTCAAATCAAAATATAATACTCTAAATTTAACATTATTGAATTATATTGCACATTCCATGGATCGAAGTCGAGCATAGGAATTAAGGTGGTCATAAACATCTTTACTACACTAAAGATGAAATTGGTTTTTAAAAAAACATTTTATTTTAGTTCTCAAATTTCTTTAACAAAATTTAATGTTTTTAATTGAAAGAATCGAAAAAACCCAACCTTTTTTCTAAAGTTGTAAACTCAAAACCGTGAAAAAAAAAAAAAAAACCCAATTAATTGTCAAAGATCTATATAAAATAGAAAAAATTTCACATATAGATTTTTTCGAACTATTTACAAAAATAACAAAAAAAAAAAAAAAAAAAAAACTCATCAATAGATGACATGGGATAAGACTTCTATCAATGGTAAACTTGTACTAGTTTCTATAAGTGATAGACTTCTATATCGGCGCCTATCAATAACAATTGAATCGTATCAATTTCTATCTTTATCCACGATACTCTTTTTTTTTTCTTAAACCCCAACCATTCCCCCACAAAACTCCCCTTCATTTCAAATTCCCAAAAAGCTTTCGACAAATTTACCAATTAGATCATTCACTTGGCGTGAAGACGATTGGGTACAAAGTCAACGGTGGGAAAAACAATATCTTTGATTCTAAAAAAACCCTAAGTTAAGTGAAGACAAATGATGTCCTACCTCATAAATATTTTTGTTAAATTTTACTATATTTTATAAAAAAAAAATAGGTTAATTTTTCTTTATTTAAGAAGCTTCCAACGAAATTCATAAATATTCTTAACGTTTTTATAATTAAAACCGTTTATTATAATGGAACACATAGAGTAGTAGAGACCTCTAAGAGATCTCAAACTTATAGTTAGGGACAAATAGATCAATCAATTTGGTGAGAATGCATTGCCAATCTTTTTCATATATCCACCAAGTCGGTGTTCCATTATTTGACAAAGCATTAAATAGTTATTAACTTCTCTTTTTTTTTTTTCCATAATTTTCTAGTTAATAAATTAGTAATAATAAAATAATGCATTGTTTTCATATATTAGCTACAATAAATTAGTATAAAAGCAAAAGTGAGCATTTTTCAAATTAGGTATAAGTATGTTAATGACCAAAGAAAAAGAAAAAAATAATTAGTACAAAGAATAGCGTCTTGAATTTGGATTATCTAATAACAATATTATATTATCAAAGTGAACCTAATTCGATGACATTATCATACCTCCTGATCCAAAGGGTTGGAGGTTCAATCTCCACCCCAAATATTTACTATATAACAAATGAGTTTAGCTTAGTGACATTAGTAGAATATAAATATCATACCGTGTTTGGTTCAAATATGTATTTGTCTTTATTTATATATTTTTTTATTCCACCTCACATTGAAATGTTAATTTGGCAACCAAGAATAAGATGATTCTTACTCATTTTTTTCCCTCATTGTCACTTGCTTTGGAGAAAAGAAAGCCAATTAAGAATATCTATTTTCTTTTCAATTAATTCATTTTTAAATGTGTTCTATATATATTGCATCATATTTACTATTGAATGACCCTTTCAAACAATTAGATAGATAATTCATAGCTAGCTCAATGAATATGGAAAAATTACTCTCTTTTTTCCTCCGAGTAAATGGATTGGATGACGTCAATTAAATTCATAATTTTCATGGGACGTAACCAAAGAAGTGTATTGTCAACTTATACACAAATGATCAAAAGTGAGTATAGTTTAGTCGTACGATTATCTCTCATCCTAAAGTTAAGAGATTTGATCTCCCATCTCACAATTATTGTCTTAGAAAAAATAGTATGAGAATGGAAGTATTACTAAACAAAAGATTTGTGATCTAAAATTCCTTTACCTTTATTACAAAAAAGAAAAAAGAAATACCTTGTCAACATGAACTTAATTCAACTGACACTTATATGTACTCGTGAACAATTTCAATTTCAATTTTAGTCGACTCAAGATTATTAATTAATGCCGTTTAGATTGTGTCTAATCATTACTCATCTTTATTATATATATATATATTTTTTTTTTCATTTTACCAAAATGTACATTTTAAACAATGGCCATATAATATAAGTCATAATCAGAAGTATTTAAACTCTTCAAATAATAGAGAGTACATAATTACTATTACAAAAACGAAAATCATATAAAAAAAACTAAAATATGTGTCTGTAAACAAGTGGCAAATTAATTTTTTTTTTTAAAAGAAGGCATTTACTCCATTTCCTCATCCTACATCCTTTGCTCACATGAATATATAAGAAAGAAGAAAAAGAAAAAAGCAAAGAATAATCCGTAGGACAAAAATTGTGATAATATCCAAATTATGGGAAGGTCTCCTTACTGCGACAGCTCGGGGTTGAAGAAAGGGCCATGGACGCCTGAAGAAGATCACAAGCTCTTAGCTTACATTCACCAGCACGGCCATGGAAGCTGGCGTGCCTTGCCCTCCAAAGCCGGTACGTATACATATAGTACGTATTAATGCAAAAGGATAATTATAGAGAATCTACGGTGACTTATTTTCTTTCTTTTATTAAAAAAAAAATTGTAGGTCTTGAGAGATGCGGAAAGAGTTGTAGACTTCGATGGACGAATTATCTCCGACCGGACATCAAAAGAGGAAAGTTCAGTTTGCAGGAAGAGCAAGCAATCGAACAGTTGCATGCCCTCCTTGGAAACAGGTCGATTTGTTTATTGATTATTCTGTCTATTTGAAAATTTGAATTTATTAAACATGAAAATGAAAGTTCAAGATTAGTTTATTTTTTTAAGAATTTGATTTTGATGATGATATATACGGTGTTTTAGGTGGTCTGCCATAGCAACACATTTACCTAAGAGAACGGATAACGAGATCAAAAACTATTGGAATACACATCTGAAGAAAAAGCTGATAAAAATGGGGATAGATCCAATCACTCACAAACCCATGAAGAACAATAATGAAGAAATGAAGGTGAAAAGTAATATGAATAATTCGACCCTTAGCCACATGGCTCAATGGGAAACAGCTCGACTCGAAGCAGAAGAAAGATTGGCTCGTCAACATAAGATTCAACCAATTCCTTCTTCTTCTTCAGGTTCTGTAAAAAATAAATAAATAAACTTATTGGTTTATCAAATTTTAAAATTAAAAAATTTATAAAAATCTTAACACCCATTGCCTACTATTTCATTTTTTTTTTAATTCTGTTTTTAAATTTTTGTTTCCTAAAAACAAAAATCACATATCTTTTATTTTAAAAAACGAAATGTAATTTTTGATAAGTTTTTCTCGTTTTTTTCGTAATGTTAAAAACAAGTTTTTTAGAAAATAATTAAAAGAGTGAATATCTATTGTTTTAGAAATTAATTTTTAAAAAACAAAAAACAGAAAACAAATGGATTACAAAATTGGTCTAACTTTACTCCTCTCTATATTATTATTTTTATTTTTTGCAAAGAAGGCCGAGTGGAGTCTCCAACTACATCGTCAACTGCCACCGAAAACTGCCAACATTTGGCCGGAGAGAGTGGTGTTGCGGATGATCTGCCGTCGTCGGGAAGTGGCAGCGCCGAGAGCAAGAATTATGGATGGCCGGACACCATTCTTGATGAATTTCTAAGATTCTGATTGGGATTTGAGTTTTTATTTTTGAGATGAAAAAAAAAAAAAGGAAAATTATGAGATTCTTTTTTTATATATATATAATTATATTTTCGAGAGAGATGAGATCTAATCTTTATATTTAAGTTATGACAGAAAACTATTATTTTACCAATTAATGTGTGAAAGTTTGTTCATATACAATTAATTATGTTTTGTTATATAATAAGTCAATTTAATCTCTCTTCAAATCGCTCCTTTTTAATTTCTTTGTAGAATGTTCAAATTGTTTCGTGTGTCTTTAATTATTTGGTGAGCTTTTATTAATTTGTTAGTTTTGAGGTCAATTAGTGAATTAATGAAAATTAATAAAATTTAAATTTTTAGTTATATATATATCTCAATTTTTTAAATTATTATTATTATTATTATTATTATTTTGCATTTTCCCTTTCTTCTCAATATCTGCCCTTTTTTATTGTATTAAAATTTTATAGATGAAATACATGATGTTGGATGACATTTAAAATTAAAAGAAAAAGTATATAAAGAAAATTTAATATAGTTTGTACACATCTTTATTTATGTATAGGCATTATTATGTATGCAAGTATTGATCTTTAAAGAGTGTGGGCTCAAAATATGACATCCAAAAAAGCGTGCTTTTATTATCATTTATTTTCTCTCAACTGCTTTAACACATAGAATCTATCTATATATATATATATCATAAAAAATGAAATTTGTCAGTGTAGGTTTCTCCTGAGTTTCAATACTATGTGATTCTTTTTATAATAATGATTTTCCTTTTTCAGTTATATTATCTGAAATAGCTTTAATTCTTAATTTCATTGTGACCCATTGATAGAAATTTAGCATTTAGCTGAAGTTAAGACTGTTTGATAACCCTCTTGCTTTAATTTCATTTTGTAGCTGAAAAAATGTCAACAAAGAATCTAATGTTGAAATTTTTATTTGGTGATGTAAAATATCTATTGGTATATATATGAAACTTTTTTCTGTGATTTCAAAAATAAAGTTTACTAATACACCGTACTCATATAGAGACGTATAAAAAGTCTATGATCCTTATCGATTGGGTATGTTATGAGTCATGTCTCTGACTTAGTTGTGTTGGTAGAAACCTCCTCCTTTTTCTAACAAATTAGAATTGTGTGGTTAGCCTTAGAAGATAGATGTAGTCATTTTGGTGTCATCCGTAGTTGAGTTGATTCAAAGGTTGAGCTTTAAACTAAATTGACAATTAACATCGTGGCTCACTAGAAGGATAGCTATAGCCAAGCGATAAGATTTAGACGAATAATAACTATTTGAGGAGCTTTTGTAAAATTAATAATTTGTAATTTGAATAAATGATTGCTAAGAATTAACGTAACTAAAATTTCGTATTGAGCCCCTGGGTGAAACAATATCTTTTTTAATTTGAGATCTTTTGCAAGGGGAAGAAAAAATGTGGGGCAATTTGTTTCTCCTTCTTGATTAATGATAATCTGTAGAATAAAAACATTGGAACTTTAAAAGTGAATGATTTGAGCCTCTAGCAAATTTTTGGTTGATAATATATACCTATATATATATATATATATATATATATATATATATATATATAAGGTATATCACATGTCGATCAATGTTTAAGTGTATCAATTGTGTATTAGTATCTATCAAATAACAACTTTTAAGAATATCAAAAGTGTATCGCATAATGATCAACATTTAAATATATCAATAATTCATAAGATATCAGTCAACTTTCAACAATATAGTCAACATATATCAAACAACTTTCAAACATATCAATAATATATCGAAACACAATCAACATTGATATTTTAATGTTTGGGATCGGCCCTTTTTTGTCATTTACAAATGCATTGTAAAGGCTTGGTTTTAGTAATCTTGCAACCAACATTTAACCCTTCAAATTAGGGAACTGAACTGTAAGGGTATTTAGGATATTTCATCTCATACATGTGGGCCAAGCTTGAAACTTTTTTGCTATTTTTTCCTTCGCAAAATATTCGACTAACCTTTTTATTAAACAATATTAACTAATGTGTCAAAAGAGACATTTTAGGTCATTGTAGTCACCTACATATATAGACATTAAATTCCTAAACACCTAAATGTTGTAGGATCAAACGAGTTGTCCCATCAAATTAGTTGAATGAACGTAAGCTGACCCAAACATTTACAAATATAAATAATATTAATCAGTGAAGAATTATAATAAATATTAGTTCTTAAATATATTTATATCCTCGTGATCATGAATGCATTACTCAGATTATACTCTCTTGCTTGTTTCGTATGTTTTTTTTTCCTTTGCTTTTTTACATTTATACTAGTAAACAATGTCTGGGATGCACGTGAAAATCACACACCAAAAGGTTATAATTTTAACTTAACTTCATAAAATTAGAACAGTCTTTTCAATATTTTCGTATTTATATCCTTTTTATATTCATATCATAATTAGTGAAAAATGAATAATAAATTTAGAAATATTATAATATACTATCTCAAAATTTATAATAGTTTTAATAAGAAATTAAATGAAAAAAATATATGAGTAAGATTCCCATCGTTATATTAAAAAAATTCTCAATATTACATAATTTAAACATAAAAAGTATAGACATATCCATGTTAATCACGAAGTTGGTGGTTCAAGTTTCCCAAACTTTTGTTGTGTACTAACAAAAAACTTATGAGAAAAGTTATAACTGAAAAGTTAAGAAAATATAACTTCTACCTTGTTGAATGTGGAAATCGTCGTAAACATTAAAACTATATGAATGATAAAATTATCACTAAAACAAGACAAAGAGAAAGATATAATAAAACGGTAAAACGGATTAAAAAAAAAATTTCTACTTCCATCCTTTTATATATAGTATAGATAAACAAATATCAAAGAGTGAAAGATTATGATAATATTAACCGAAAAGGGATCTAATCAATGAGAATTATAAAATTATGGATCGAACAAAATAGTCCAAAAATGATTTTCACCGTTTTTTCAAGAGAGTAGAATATTGAATAATTTTCCAAAGGCTACCTAACTCTCTAATTAAACAATTCTGAAGTAATTAATTATAGACTAAGAACACAGGAAGATAAATATTAAAGCATAGATTGAAAGTAAAATATAATTCAAAAAGTTGTCCCATCTGCATAGGCCATAGCAGCAACCAGGAATATACTTTTGGAAAGTCTTTATTCCATCATATCATATCATATCATATGATATATATATAATTATTGTAATAACATAAACCACAATTTCTAGGGGTGCTTGAGGTTACGCATTCTTCAATATTTCTCCTCCACTTAGAAGTATTAAAATGTATCCTTTTTCTTAAAGAGTTTAGAGGCATTTGGGTTTTGATCGATTTTTTCCTATGGAGAGTGAACCATGTAAATGAATGACTTTGTTGTTTCGATTTAGTTTGTTTGATTTCACTAATTCTCTTTTTGTTTAAAAAGAAAAAAAAAATGCATTTAAGGACTTTTCTAAAATAAATGCATACTCAAATCATAATTCCCTTTTTCTTTTTTTTTTTTTTACTTAAACAGATAGTTAAAAGTTAAAACGGCAGTTATGATTTAAATTTTTTCAAACTCATATCTATCTTAAATGAGGTGAATATGAACATTTCTGTAAAACTGATTTGAAATTTGTGTCGTTAACTTCAATGATTGTTTTATTTTCTACCTCACAAATCGTAAAAAAAAATGATGATAATAACAACTTTGAAGGGTATGGTGTGCATATATATATTTTATATTGAAAGTGGAAAGAGAAAGTTGGGGCTTTTTTCTATGGCCAAAACATTTGAAATAATTAAAATGGAAGTAATGCCTTTTGGGTGCATCAAAAGGTGCAAATCCACAAACACTTCATTACACATTTAAATTTTACTTAAACATACATTACCTACAATGCCTTTCCTTTTTCTAGAGGATTAATAATAAAGCAAGAAGCTAAAATGGGTACTAGGGCTGCTATATGAAAATGATTTAGCTCCCAGCATTCAGATGTGATCGAACTTGTTGGAAGCTTAAATTTTGTTACAAAGGGTTATATTGAAAGTGATTGTTTTTTTAATCATCTTTTGTGGATTTGTTCATTGGCTGCAACCTCTGATTTGTTAGACATTATTCTGTGTTTTGAATAGAGACGAAACTTCTTCTGTGAGCATTGGGTTTCTACACTTTTTCTTCAATTTACATTTTTATTATTATTTGTTGTTGTTGTTGTTTGTGTTTTTATCTTATTTTGAGTTTAAAGATAATATCAAAGTTAAGAGAAATAATTAAAATATGACATTTTGTTTTCTTCTTTTAAAAGTATAGTTTTTAAGAATTTTGGTTCCATGGAAAAGGTGAAGAGTGTGAAATGAATATCAAAAAAAGAAAAATGAATATGTAAACACCTTAGACATTGAACCGCTCATTTACATGTTTTTCTTCTTTTTCATAAAGTAAAACGGAGATCAATGATAAAAATACTCGAATAGAAGATCGAGTTATTTTAAATATAATAAAATGGATCTAAATATTTAGAAAATTTAGCAAAATATTAATGTTAGACTGGTATACGTGTGTATATGTTTAATGTTAGACAAACTTGATACTTTACTATATTTATAAATATTTTCAGAAATATTTTTATTTAAAATAACTTTTCTTAGTTATTAGGTTTCATTTGATAATTTATTTTGGTTGTTTTTTTATGCAATCCGTTTTCGTTGTTTTTCTCTTGAATTTTTCGTTCTTGTATCTCATTTAGAGCACTTTTGTTTGTGAAATTGTCCAAGTGGAAATCTTTTTGTTTGCTTGTGTGTTTTCTTATTTGAAACTTTTTTTTCGTTTTCTTTTTAAATTTTTGCCTAAATAATCATAAGAGTGGTATAATATTTGTACTATCAATTTTAATATTAGAAGTTTGATTTTCTCATTATGCAAATTAATTCAATTCCTTTGCAAAATAAATTATTTAAGATAATATTGGATGAAAAGAGAAGAAATATTTCAGCCTATAAACCAATAATTTAATTCGGTAGGATTAAGTTGACAATTTAACCCATATGTATAAGTATTATTTTACTTTGAGTAATAAAATTACTAAGACCGACTTCTTGAATCTAAACTTTTTCCATATTTGTAAGTTTTTTTTTATATCCAATCCTAATTGCTATATTTGTAATTATTTTTTAAATCAAAGGAGATTGAGGTTACAGTGACAAGATAGAGTTTTGACAATCAAATTTAGGAGACGATAGTTGTGTTTTTTTCTTCTTATGAAAATGTATAAGGACCAAATCAAACGATTCTCTACTGTAATCGTAAGATCGGGAAGAATGATGTAAAGTTAAAAATGTCAATAATGATTTATATTTGTAAAATATAGGTTTGGAAATAAAGAAAGGTTAATATAAAGTACAATTTCGTTTTTAGAAGTATAAAATTTTGAAAATAATGAGGAAAAAAGACAACGTATAGAATATAATAGTGGGATTTGGGAAAATAGCCAAATTTGCACAACGTTTGAAATTATTGGAAACCTACGCCATTTTAAAGCTATTTTGTTTTAGCCACTTCCAATAATTTATGTTTAAAGCTTGTGGGGTTCTTTCAACTACATCTTCCAAGTGGGTCTAAATGGAACAAATCTATACCACTGATATCTCTTCTCAACTTGATATATCTCCGTAGTTTACTTCACTTTTTTTATTTTTTATGATTATATTAAACATCAAACTTCTTTTATTTTTTTTTATCACATTACGGGTTTAAGTTATTACCCTAACGAGTGGTATTTGGAGGTTATTGCGATGCCTCTAGATTCAATAATGTCGTTGGTACCAAATCAATCCTACAAAGAGATTGAAAAAGGCTTTAGTTTAGTGATGGTTAAGATCAATAGGTTTAAACTTTTTTATTTTTATTTTTTATGATTGGTGAAAGTCGTAGGAAGAAGAGGAGTTTTGGAACCTAAACTCCCAAGTGAGTTTCAAGACTATATAGTCTGCTTGATTGGTGGCGGTTTTAATTGTTCCCCCATCCAATTACACAATAAAAGTCCTAGAAGCTAAGATCATCGTTGATAATCAGTTAAAGCTGAGAGATATGAAATGACCAAACCAAACTCCTTGCTTTTGTTGTCAGTTGTTGGTTCTTTTGGTTTTATAATTATTAGCTAAAGAGGTATGTTTACAATAAAAGTTATTTTGAAACGACTAAAATCAATTTTTTTTTAAATTACTTTTAATGACTATAAGTTTAAAGTACCATTGTCTTATTATTGCTGGTTGTGTTGTCTCTTTTTTCTCTTCGTTAAAGGATGACTTCTATCAACAAACTTTCCTTTCTTCAATTTAAAACATTATAGTTCATATTTCATTTTCATTAAGGATGGTTACGTTTCTATACTTACATGACTCACTTTTGTTAAAATGTTTAGAATAGATCATAACGTA
Organism: Cucumis melo; assembly: GCF_025177605.1. NCBI lineage: Eukaryota > Viridiplantae > Streptophyta > Magnoliopsida > Cucurbitales > Cucurbitaceae > Cucumis > Cucumis melo. Next base: position 29,386,999 of record NC_066860.1, on the reverse strand, counting down.
GAAGATATATATAAGATCAAGTCCTTCAATTAATTTTCTCACCCCAACACAAATTGATTTGGAATTGGGTGAGTGGTTTTCTACTTTTGGTAGATACATGCATTTAATTAACTAATAAATCCAACATTATTGTCAAATCAAGAATATTATTTAGTACATAGACATACATACACTCTACATTTAAATCAATTCTAGTGAAAGATTAAGTTACCATTTTAATAAAAGAGATTTATATTTTGTTTTAAAGATTAACGGAATAATGATTAAAGTCTTCGTAGCTCATAATTGACTTGTATTTCCTTTTTTGAAATTGGAAGTTTAATCTTTTTTTTTCTTAGTCTAAAAAATGAAATAGATTCAAAGAACTAATTCAATAAATTAACTAATACTTTATATCAATTTGTTTATATAATATTAACTACAATTTCATTAGTCGCTAAATATTTATGTGTTTATAATAGAATCCTAAACTTAAAAAAGTATCTAGTAGGTTTTAAATTTCAATTTTGTTTAACAAGTCCCTAGACTTTAATTTTATTGAGCATGTTTCTAAATGTTTAATCTTTTCGGTGAATAAGTCCCTGAAAAAATTCTTATTATAATCTAGTAATTATGAAATTAAAACTTGAATGGAACATAACATTTTTTTCCTTCTAAATTTTTGTTTCGATTAATAAAATCACAAAAACAAAAGCTTAAAAACCAATGGTTCACTATTCAAGTTAATAAACATATTAGACATCATATTGAAAATTCAACATTCAAGAAGGGATTATTTGAGAAGGCGTAATATAATGTCCATGTAACGTCTCGTCTCTCGAAATCACGTTCGAACGAGTAATTTATAATTTATAATTAAAATAAGATTTAGGAAAGTTATAATAAAACAGGGATGGGAAAAATATATACTTCAAAAGATTATGTATTATTATTAGAATTTAGAAGATGATGTGATTGTGAATATTATGTAACCAAATTGATTTAGGGTAAGGGATTAAGATGAGGTGATAGAAGAAGTGAAGAGAAGGGAAGGGTGGGTGTGAACCAAAAACTAAAAAAGAGATCCCCTAAGTAACAAACAGTATCTGTCTAAAACAAAGAAGAAAAAGCCACGTCATACTCAATGGCCCCACCCAGAGTTCAAAAAGCTAACCATGGTTAGCTGGCACTACCTAACACTGGTTAAATATAAACCCCCAACAAAATTAATTCACAAAACGACAACCACAACTCGTCGTATTAAAACTCCACTCTTGCCACAGTCCACACACACAAAAGAAAGAAAGAAAGAAAGAAAGAAAGAAAGAAAGAAAGAAAGAAAGAAAGAAAGAAGAAAGGCGCAACTTCTCTTTTCCGATCTCAAATCACCCACCGTCTCCGATTCCTTTCATCATTTTCTATTCCGCCATGGCTGTTTCTTCTCACGCTCGACTCCTCTCCCCTACATTTGACTCCCGCTCCTCCGATCCTCTTCTTGCTGTTGCATCTGCTCATCGAAGGAACACCTACGGCCGATTCGCTCACGAACCCAAATCGGTGAAGGGAACGGTGGCGTCTCACGGCTTGTCTTCTTTCCCGATTTTTAAGTTCCCGCCTAACTTCGTCAGGCAACTCAGTAACAAAGCGCGTAGAAATTGTAGCAATATTGGTGTTGCGCAAGTTGTTGCTGCTTCGTGGTCGAACAACTCCTCTCCTTCTTCCTCGGCGGCGGCGGCGGCGGCGTCGGCGGTTAATACCGTCGACGCTGCTGCCGCTGCCGCAGTGCCTACCGCCTCTGATGCGGTAGCGCTGGAAGGTTGCGTTGGGAATAATGAGAGTTTGAAGGTAGAGGAGAAGGGTTTAGTTGATTCCAGAACCTCTGTCTTTGATTCCGATGGGAGTGTTGCAATCCACGCTGGTAGGGTTTAGTATGAAGTTTGACTTCGTATTTGATGCTTTCTTTTATTGCTCTTTAGGAATCTTGTTTTTCATTTCTGGCAACATGTTATAGACTATTTCGTTACGGATTTCAGGCGAAAGATTTGGTCGTGGTAGAGCTGATGACGCTATTACTACTCCGGTGGTTAATACTTCCGCTTATTTCTTTAAAAAAACTGCTGATCTCATTGATTTCAAGGTACGTACTTACATTTCCATGTTGATTCATAACGGTTGACTTCAACTTACAGCGTTATCTACCATTTTCTCCCTAGTAATCTATGAGTTTGTTTATTATCAAACATGCATCAAAACTGAAGTAAAACAATATCGGAAAACATTTGGATCTTCTTTCTTAATCTTTACTGCATATTGGATTCCATTGCAGGAGAAGCGCGCTGTGAGTTTCGAGTATGGGCGCTATGGAAATCCAACGACAATTGTTGCGGAGGAGAAGATAAGGTTTTGGTCTCAACTAGTTGTTGGTTTCTTTTGTAATCCTTACCAGCTGGCCATGTTTTGGAGCAAATAGAATTGAGTGTTGAAGTTAATTTTGGTTTTGAACCAGTGCTTTAGAAGGGGCTGAATCTACCCTGATTGTGGCCTCAGGGATGTGTGCTAGCACAATGATGTTGCTGGCGTTGGTTCCAGCTGGAGGGCATATCGTGACGACCACAGATTGCTACAGGAAGACGAGGATTTTTATTGAGACCATGCTTCCTAAAATGGGAATCACGGTATTATAGCTTTCACTTTTGTTTCTGTTTTCTTTATTTATCTTCTTTTTGGTGGTATAATATATTTTCATTATTAGCTGAAGCTAGTCTTGTTTAACGTTTTTCTGCTGTCTTCTTCAATGATTTCGTGTCAAACTTGATTAGTCTTGTCGGGATATGGCCTTTACCCCTATGCATGCCTTAGTTCTTGGCAGAGTGTGTGAGACTAATTTTTGTTTTCATTCAAATTAATGCGAGAACTTATTTGAAGAAAAAACAAACTCACTATTATTATTACACACAGACGTATATCTATTTAGGTATAGTATTGAAGCAAAGAAAGAGAATAATTAAGATCGGAAGAGAAGTAAGTAAATTGCCTACCCCAGACAAAATTGTGAACTTGGTACAAATAACTTACCTTTAGGTTTGAAGAATAGAATAAGCAATTTTGGCTCATTGGGGAACAAGTCTTTCTGGTATCTTGTTTCTACCACTTGGTTACTTCTTTCTTGCCACCTTAGGGGGTTGGACGTTCTTATTGTTTAAAAAAGTATGAAGTATCAGGAATGAAAATATGAGAAAATGAGATTTTATTTGGTTTTTTTTCTTTAATTTTAAAGAAAATCGGGCAAATATAGTTTGATGGAGATGCAAATCTGAGAATTATAGTTTCCATTGCCATTTAATGTGATAGCTTCTGTTTACGATCTTCCTCTTGTTTTAGTTGTAGTGATTATAGAAGATCTGTGTTTTATGAATGTTGATAATTTTTCTAATTGAATGGGGATTTCTTATCTTTAAAAAGAAAATTGGATGGATTTGGTTATTAATTGGTGCCTTATGGTCTGTCGTAGAACAGGATTTTTTTTTTCTTGTGGGAAGTTGGAAATTGCTTATTTGCACAATGAAAAATTTCTGTTGATTGCTTACTTGGTAACTATAACTACAACTTGGAATGCAGGCCACCACCATTGATCCTGCGGATATGAACGCCCTTGAAGTAGCTCTGAAAGAGAACAATGTGTGACCATCTTACAACCTTTTTCTTTTCTAGATTTTTTCAAAATGTTGCACTTGGTTTTTTTGGAAATTGATGTTATCTGTAACTTCCTTCCATGCAGGTTTCTCTTTTCTTCACTGAATCCCCAACAAATCCATTTTTGAGATGCGTTGATATTAAACTTGTTTCAGAGATGTGTCATCGACACGGAGCATTGGTGTGCATTGATGGTACATTTGCCACACCATTGAACCAGAAGGCACTTGCACTTGGGGCTGACCTAATTCTTCACTCCGCAACCAAGTATATTGGGGGCCACAATGATGTAAGCCCACATGTGATTTTGATTTTACCACTTGAGTAATCTGAATTTGAATTATTAATCGATTAAGATTTTTGTGACCAATATTGCTTTTAGAAAAAGGAATTTACCAAGCATTGTCTTTTAGGTCCTTGCTGGTTGTATAAGTGGTCCTCTGAAACTAGTTTCAGAGATTCGGAATCTTCATCATGTGATAGGTGGTGCTTTAAACCCAGTGAGTCCTCCTCCTATGCTCTTTAATTATTAGATATGTAGCTTGTTAATTGTGAAGTAATGCTTTCTAATGATTGAATGCTCCATTGTTTTTCTTGTGCTCATTTCAACCATTTTTTTTGCACCAAGTCATACTGTCTAATTAGTTACTATGTCTTCATCCTACAGAATGCCGCTTACTTAATCATACGAGGCATGAAGACAATGCATCTTCGTGTTCAGCAGCAAAATTCATCAGGTCTTAAGATGGCGAGGCTTTTAGAGGCTCATCCTAAGGTATGCCATTTAATTTATTTAGCTGCAGTGCACAAGGAAAAATACAACTGAATATTGTTTCACATGTTTAATTTTACTACCTAAGTACGATCACAATGCAAAGGAACAAACATAAGTTTCACTACAGAAGCTTTGAGGCATCAATGGCAAGGATATAATTTAGAAGTTCTGAGGCGTAAGCATGCTCATGTAGCATGTTGAAACCACATTTATCAACATATTAACATGGATTAGCAGGCCAATTTATGCGTTAACCGGATATGATTGTGTGCTTGCAAATTTATTTGCATTAAAAGATGTGATAAAATCGATACTCTACCATGTGCAGATCAAATGTGTTTACTACCCTGGACTTCCAAGTCATCCTGAACATAGTCTTGCCAAAAGGCAGATGACTGGTTTCGGGGGTGTAGTTAGTTTCGAGGTTAGAAAAACTTCCCTTCATTTGAAGTGTTTATCTCCTAATTCTTTTTCCACTACCCTCCACCATGTTTGGTTCATCACTTTCTTCATTCTGGTGCAGGTTGATGGCGATTTAACAACCACCGCAAAATTCATTGACTCATTAAAAATTCCATACATTGCTCCATCATTTGGTGGGTGTGAGAGTATCATAGACCAGCCAGCAATAATGTCATATTGGTAAATATCCAATTCCTAAGCATATTTTAGTGCACGTTTGAGGAGTAATTCTGAAATAGTAAAAAATTGTTTCGTATGCTTTTAAAATTACTTGAAAAGTGCTTTTGTTCCTTCAAATCAATGTTAGAATGCATTTAAACGTGTAAGATTAAACATTGATTTTGAGTGATGAAAGATGTGACAAGAGCAATCTTCATAAACATTTATTCATTCATGATATGAAAATTGCATTTAAAAGTGTAAAACGAAAATTACATTAAATTTGAGTAAAGATGCATCTTAGAGTGATTTTGGACATGAAAAAATGATTTTTGGTGATGGAAATGGAATAGGGATCTTAACCAAACAGAGAGGCTCAAGTATGGAATAAAAGACAATTTGGTGCGCTTCAGCATTGGAATTGAAGATTTTGAGGATTTGAAGGCTGATATTCTGCAGGCTCTTGATGCCATTTAAAGCTGAACACAGATAATTATGCCCTCTCTCTGTCTTTATCTAAGATATCCATCTTGCTCTTTGGTCTTGAGTTTTGGTGTATCAATTGAATTTTGATTTGCCAACTTTAGTACTCGTATTGTTAACGATTCGATTAAATTGGAGCCTTCATTTGTATGGTAACTCCCTTCTTATTATCATCCATATCCCCCCTTTCCCATGAGGAACAGAAAATGATCCCTAGACGTTATTGTTGTTATTTTTCCTTTAACCAATTCATCAAGGTTGAAATGTCTTTTTCTGTCTAGCCATTATTTCTCTTTTTACATTTACACGTTTTCTAAAGTTAAAATCAGGTTCACAAATTTCACAGTACAGCATAAATTTGATATGTGTAATTTGTCTTACAACTTGTTTTCACTCATGCTCTTTCTATTTGGCTTTCGCTCGTTGCTCATTACTCTTTGCTATCCCTCTGTATTAGAAAAAAAGAAAGAAAGAAAGAAAGAAAGAAAAGGTATAACAAAAGCTGCGAGAGTGAAAATCACTGAGTCAATAATTAAGACTGCAGCATGTATTTTTATTTGGTATTTTTCGTCGACCATAAGACACGCTAACGGTAATTTTTTTTTTTATCTAAATTTTTGGTCGAAAGTACAATTATGTCGATACTAACCTTGAAATTAAATTATGCCCTTGAAATTTTGAGGATAGTTTCGAAATTATGCCCTTTTTTTTTTTTTTAAATAATTTAGAGAGTACTTTAGAATTTAGAAAATTGTGATTTATATGTGATAATTTTTTTACCTTGAAAGTCACTATACAATTTAAGAAATTGTGATATGTATGTGATTTGTTTGTGGGAATTCTTTTCGAAACTTCTTTAAAATTTAGAAATTTATGTTTTGTGTGATAATATTTTATTTATTTATCTAGAAAGTAGGAAATTATGTTTTATATGTGATAAGTTTTTCAATTTAAAAAGTACTTTAAAATTAAGAAAATAAATATATACGATATAATTCTTTTTAGTATGATTAAGAAAGCAAATTTAAAATTAGGAAAGATAATTAAATTAAAACAGTGAAACTCAACTTAGTTCCAACGATATAATCCAAACACAGTAATTTTGCACAAATCCAATTCTGCCCTCTAAATAATCTTGATTACATTTCATCAAATTTTATTTACTATTCAAAAATCTCAATCTTGTCATCGCTGTTTACACCACCTCAAGTACATATTATTATAACTAGCTAAAATAATCTTATCCAAACACAACTATTGTAATATAATCTTATCCAAACACAACTATTGTAATCTTATCCAAACACAACCATTATAACACTAATAACTAACTTATTTTTTAAAGTACATAAAAAATCAGTTCTTTTCAGAGTATATAATCACTTTTAACCATTCTATAGTTTTTTTTATTACTCTTGATTTTTTTTTTTAAAAAAATGAATCAAAATATTTAAATGTTAGATTCTATCGATATAGATTTATATTAGTTTTTTGGAGTGACTAGTAGACATTTGATAAAAGTAGATAGACATTAATTTTAGGGACATTTTTAAAAATAACAAAATAAATTAAAATATTTACAAACTATTGTAAACATCTTGAATTCTACAGATGATAATCAAATGTTTATTATTGATAAAATAAAATCTTGAATTCTATAGATGACAATCAAATGTTTATTATTGATAAAATCTAAAATTTTACTTTGTGAAATTTACGAATCATTCATAAAATTTAAAGTTTCGTTACATGTATAAATATTTATTTAAGAGGAGTATAATTTACAGTAATTTCCGTTATGAGTTATAATCCACAAGTTTTTGACATGTTTTGGTGGACAAAGGAAAAGAAAAAGGAGTGATATTTAACATCCTATGAAACGGCATCTTCTCGAAGCACCTATAATTCAATGTCCAAAACAACTTTAAACCAAACCAAATGGCCTTAACCAATATCGTCTTCCCCACTCCCTTCATCGCTCCGAACTAATGCTCCTCCACCGTGATTCTCCTCACCTTGAACCATGGGACCACTTGAACGGCAAAGTGGTGATGGTTACCGGAGCCTCGTCCGGGCTCGGCCGCGACTTCTGTCTTGATCTTGCTAGGGCTGGATGCAACATCGTCGCTGCCGCACGCCGTACAGATAGGCTTCAATCTCTCTGCCAAGAAATCAACCGTCTCGCTTATTCCGGTTCTTCATTTCAGACGGCCACCCCTCGAGCTGTGGCTGTGGAGCTTGATCTCAAAGCCGATAGTACGATAATCAAGGATGCCGTCAGAAAAGCCTGGGATTCTTTCGGCTTCATCGATGCTTTAGTGAACAATGCTGGTTTGAGAGGTAAATTTTGTTGTTCGAACTTGTTTTCTTGACGAAATTTAGGTCGCAGGAAATATTCTTCTCTCGGAATTCGAACTTACAGTCGATATTGATTTGAACCCCTAATCATTTTTTTGGGTACTTTCGCACATTGAATTTTTGGAAAAAAAAAATGGAGTTTGACCTACCTTCTCAAACCAAGGTTTTCTAATGCTGGGTCATTAAGCTTTTTTTTTTTTCCCAATCTAGCTTTTGCTCTGGTTCTTGCTGGAGATGAAATATAGAGAATGAACCAATAGAAAGAAGACAAGAGGAATGAGACGGAGAGAGATTGAAGAAAAGAAAATACTAGAAAATGTTTGAAAAGGGTAGTAAAATCTTATTTTAAACAACTAGGTCAAATTGTTAAAAAATGTATTTTCTAATAGTGGTTTGAGTTCTTCAATATGACTTCTTGAAACATGCCAGGGTTCTGGAGTTAAATTAAAGACCGTAATTTCCTTGCGAGAACTATTTACTAGGAATGTCTAGAGTTTCTTTTGACACCTATAAACAAGTAAGAAAAAAAGGACTCGTTAGAAGAGTTTCATCCACCTGCTCTCTTCATCATGTACTCTACCCTAAGTTTCTTTCATTGCCTCCAACAAATAGCATTTTGGCCCAACTTTTTAGGTTCTAATAATCCAGTTTTTGTGTTGATTTTCACTTAATCTTCGAGAAGGGAATGATTTCTGAATGTGATGCCCTGTTAGATTATTTTCCCTGATTTTAAATTTTGATTGAGATGAAGTCTGTTTGAGTAACTCGGTATATCAGGGACTGTGAAGTCTTCATTGGAGCTGTCTGAAGAAGAATGGGATGAAGTGATGGGAACAAACCTGAAAGGGTCTTGGTTGGTATCAAAGTATGTGTGCATTCACATGCGTGACACCAATCGAAGTGGATCCGTTATCAACATTTCTTCAATTGGTGGTCTTAATAGAGGCCATATTCCTGGAGGCCCTGCCTATAGTGCTTCAAAGGCTGGCTTAAACACTTTGACAAAGGTAATATTTCTTTGTATTCATTGACATTTGTTTTTTCTAGGCCATTGTTTGCTCCATACTTCTGAAGAACTTGGGCTTGTGTATGTTGAAGATTGGGAAAGCTTGCATAGTATGCTACAAATAAGTGTTTGGTTAAAAGAGGTAGTCTTGAAAGTTGGATTAACAAATTCATAGCACAAATACGGATATGAGACGTGGATATGACACACAATAGACACGAGTGGGTGATATGCTGTTTCTTTTTTTTTTTTTTAAAGAAAAAATCTAGGATGCAAATATGACAATGACATGTTAATTAAAATATACATTATTTTTATACAAGAGGAAAATATGCTTGATTTTTAAGTTCCATGTTTTCACCTTTGATCTTTTTTCCTTTTATCATGTGTGTGCCTGTTTAGGGCTCACAACTAGTGTTGCACTCACAAGTGTCTAATACATGTCTAACAAATATCCAATATGTGTTGGACATTACACTAGCCAAATTAGGCCAAAGTGGTTTTTGCTTCTTAGGCAATGTCTACATTACTATACGAATCCAGCTTGAAATTTGATAGGCTAATTGATCTTTGTAGTTAGAATTTTGACCACGGATTCATCATCCATGTGATTTGCTTTGTGCTAGCATGTATGGTTCATGTTATAATATTTTGTTCTTTTTGTTGAAATTGTTTTAACTTTGAAACGTTTACCTGTGGCGATAGATCATGGCCCATGAATTAGGAGCATACAATATCAGAGTAAATTCCATATGTCCTGGAATTTTTAAATCTGAGATTACAAAGGGTTTGATGCAAAAGGATTGGCTTAAAAATGTAGCATTGAAGACTGTTCCTTTACAGACTTACGGAACGTCCGATCCAGCATTAACAACGCTTGTTCGATATTTGGTGCACGAATCTTCTACATACGTTACAGGTAACATTTTCATAGTCGATGCAGGAGCCACGTTACCTGGAGTCCCAATTTTCTCATCCCTGTGAGTATCTTGGTATTGACATGTTCATAATGGTATATGTAAATTGGTGTCTAGATACGCATTGAGCTTCTCATCGTTTGAATCAACTATTAAGTGGTTGTTGAATTCCTTTCACTACGTGGTGAATTATTATTATTTACATACAAATCATGCGAACAAAATAAACAACTTGATTTTTCAAAATTTCTTTGAGCAAAAATTATTGTTATATTTAAAGCAAATTTTCGTGTCAATTATCGTATACATATTTAATATTTACAACTAATTTATTATTGCAAAGCAAATTGTAAGAACATTATTTTGAGTAATTAATGTTATATGTACATTAACCAATGTTCAGAGTAAAACTCCCCTTTCATAACAATTTTATTTTCAGTTTTCTATTCTAAAATTTATTCTTGCTTCTTTTTAAATTCTATAATAAGATTTCACTTCTAGAAGAAATACTTTGAACACTAAATCAAAATCTAAAAATAAGACTTCCAACTTCTTTAAAATTATTATTATTACTATTATTTAGTTTTGAATGTAGCTTAGTTTTTGAAAACATAGATATAGGTAAATAACGAAACAAAACAAATTTTTTAATGAATGTATTTGTATTTAATTTTAGAAAACCCAAAATAAAATTTTAAAAGTCATGAAATTTGGACCTATAATCAAATTGAGAGAAGAAACTAGAATGATTAAAAATAAATCTACATGGAACAAAATACATTCAACCTATCTAACCCCATGGCTAATTTTCCTTTTCAATAATTTGGATGGAACGAACCAAATATGTTCTATGGTTTTATTTTAAACTATTGCACTCTTATTTATACTAAGGTAAGAGATTGGTTCTATCATTTAAATCCTTCAACTTATAATTGAATAAAGTGTATTTACGTGGTGTAAACTTATTATTTAAGACAATAAAACATCTAAACAATTTAGACCTCTTATTATTATAATTACTTTTAAAAATCATTGATACAATACTTCTTGAATATTTATGGAATTATGTGTCAAAGTTCCAAAATGACCTTTGAGTAAATGCGTGGATTCTTGTTAAAAGTTTATTTTTTTAATGAATCATCATGGAGATCGCAAGTTGATATACTTGCGAACAAAACAAAAGATTACATTTTGCTAATTTTCGAGGATCGGTTTCTTTTTCTTCTTTATTACAAATGTTTGATTAGAAATAAATAGACTACCAAAATTAGTCCTATTATGCAATATTCATTATATATTTCCAACCTTAGTTTTAGATTCATGCCTTAAATTCTTTGTTCTTGTACTTTACTTATAATTTTACTTGCACTTTGGGTTCATTCTTATCATTGTGCTTACAAAACACATTCACTTGGTTTCATGATAACTTTTATTGCTTTTTTTGGTTTCTTAAGAATGAAAATGAAGGGACCTTTGTCTTCTGAAAAAAAAGGTTCAAGACCAAAATTAACATATAAACATAATCGAACATAGCTAGATAGAGAAGTAGCATGTTCTAGTATAGAAGAGAGTAGAGGTTGAAATTGAAACCGAAGCATGTAACCAAACATCATAATAAACTTTGATTGAAGTACATAGGAAGTAGATTGTTGTTGTTATGTCCCAAAATCACAAAACAACAAAAACCACACAAAAACATTCAAAACAGTAAACCAAAAGCATCAACACAACACACAGTTGGACAAATGCATAAGAAACAACCAACCAATGGGCGTCCCAACCTTTTATTTAGTACCCATTTCAGAACGCCGATCACTAACTCAGATACTCACTCATCGTCATAGTTCCGGCGGTGGTGGTGGTGGTGGTGGCGGCGGCTGTGCTTCTCCTCCTCGTCGGAATCCCCACCCTGCAATTCACAAAACCCACAAATATCAATGCAACAAAATCTTCACAATCTCATCATTTCTTATTGAATCTTCCAATGAAAATTGAGTTAACTTACGTATTTCTTGCGCCCATATCCTTCATCCTCATCGCGCCTCTCGTAGCTTGGCTTCCGGTAATCCTCTTCCTCCGATCGCCCATAGCTCGGCCTCCTCGGCTCCTCATCCCCATAACTCGGCCTCTCATATTCCTCCCTTCTATACCCAGAACCCTCATACCCTTCTTCTCCATACCTCTGTTTCCTCCCCGATCCATACTCTTCAGATTCCGATTGCCGTCGGTATCCCTCCGATTCGCCCTCTTCTTGTCTCCTCCCATACCCACCAGATCCATAAGAGTCTGATTCCTGTCTCCGTCCATATCCACCAGATCCGTAAGAATCCGATTCCTGTCTCCCCCCATATCCACCAGATACATACTCTTCCGATCCGTAAGACTCCGACTCCTGTTTCCTCCTATACCCACCAGATCCATACTCTCCAGATCCGTAAGACTCCGTTTCCTGTTTCCTCCCATACCCACCAGATCCGTACTCCTGTTCCCCAGACTCCGGTTTACGGCGATATCCTTCAGATCCATACTCCGATCCACTAGGCTGGAAGCCATAAGCCGGCTGTGGCCTGGAAGACTCATAGCCGCCAGATCCATATCCTTGTTCCCCAGAGGGAGCTCCATAGGAATGGGGCTTTGGACGGGAGTAGCTGCTGTACTCAGCCTGGAGGGCGTCGTCGCCGTAAGCGGAGGGCTCGGCGTAGGATTCAAACTGGGGACGTTCGTAATCGATGTTATCGTCGTTGCCGGCGGAGTGAGGGTAGCAGGTTTCTTCGGAGGGTGAAAGTGGACGGCCATAAGTCAGAAAGAGGTCGAAGCCGCCGCCGTAAGGCGTCGGATCGTACTCGTCGAAGTCGTCGACGGCTTCATCATCTCTGGTGTAGTACGGCATCGTGAAATCTCGTGGTTCTTTTTTTGGGATGTGTTTCGAGTTGCGAGAGGAAGAAGAAGACTGAAATGAAGGATTAGTAGTTGTATTAACCGTGTCTGTACGGCGTCGTTTCCGCGGGCTTTTGTCCCTTTTTTGGATCTCGAAACGACAGCTGGTTGGTTACCGAATAGATCGGGTTTTTTCCTTCTAATTTGTCAATGCTTTATTGATTATTTGAATATGAATCGAAAACGACTCATTTTATTTTTGGATAAATTATAGATTTATTATTTCCTTTGAAAATACAGCTAACTATTTATTTACAAAATGAACAAAAAAAAAAAAAAAAAAAACCGAGTAAAATTTTAAATTTATCTAAAAATGATAGCTAGATATCTATTAGTGTCTATCGACAAAATTTAAAATTTTAATATATTTTTAATAGTTTTGTTATTTACGATATCCTTTTTATACATCTCTCAATTTTGAGAATTACATTAATGTAAATTTTTATTTTTAGAAGAATTTTAGTAGTTGATTTTTTAAAATGTCATAAATCTCCAATAGTTTATTGCAATTATTTTAACAATTATTCATGCATTTATGTGTCGGAGACAGATAAGAGAATAATTAGGGTAAATGATGGATAGATTATTCTAAATAGTTGAGCTTGGCAAATAAATTTGTTAACTCATCCAAACAAAGGCATCAACACAACAAGTATATTTTATAAATAAATAAAGAAAAAAAAGTGGATCTTTATATATATATTTGAAAAATTGATTTAACTTTGCAAATAGTTTTACAATAATATTGGAAAAAGGTTGATGGTGTTGAATTTGAGAAAAATAGGGAAGAGTATAATTAGCTATAAATGGGTGGAAGTGGAAGTGGAAGGAACCACTTCATTCTTCTTTTGTTTCTCCTTCTTGTATTTGTTGTAATCCAATAGCAAATTTTCTGCAAATTCTTTCATTACTTCTTCCATCATTCCCTTCAATCCCTATATATATATAATATATATATTACCCATTAACATTTATAAACATTTACAACTTATTCAATACATCTTTCGACTACATTTTGCATGGGACCAAAGTTGTAAATATAACAATCAAATCTATACAATTTACATCTAGCTCTTAGAGTTTATCAATGATCGACTAACATCGCTAGTAGGATCCTATCATCTACCAAGCATATTACTCGTATAAGTCATTAACGTAACACTTGAGACTAACATTAATATAATTTGCTATATTTGTTGGCATTTTGGTTGTCACTTTTTCATTAGCTAACATAGATAACTTGGCATTAGCTCCAATATTTCTCATTTCCTCCTCATCTTTCCAAATTCTTTTTTTATATTTTTTATTCAAATAAATGTCAAATATAGGCGAGACATATGAAATGAGCTTAGAAAATTTGAAAAAATTGAGATAGTAGTGGACACCAAAGTAGAAATAAAAACATGGTGAGATGAAATTGAGACATAAAGCTAAAGCTTGGAAAAGATGAGTAATGGAAAGTTTGTACATTAATTCATACATCTCTTCTATTCTTTATTCCTATCTACCGGTTTGTCCCATTTTCTGTTTCAATCCTCACAAGAAATGTTAAGCTAATTTGCTGTGCAAACCCCTTGTTTTAGGGGGCATAAAAGTGCAATATATGAAAAATATGAGGGGTTATAGAGGAATTAAAAAGAGTGAGTAACCTTTTCAGCAAGAGGTTGAAGGAAATCTTGTGCAAAGAAATCAATGGGTTTTGGGGGAGCCAAGTTGTAAAGATTCAGAAGCAAATTATTTGCGAGAACACTTTTTGATTTTGTTCTCTCTGCATACATTGCTCCTTTTACATTGATTCTTATCTTTGGTTCCTTGAAATCTTTGCTCAATCCCTTCAATTCCCATCCCATCTGTTCATCATCATTTTATACACAAATGCAAGCTATTTTGATCCAAACTAGAATATAGTATTACGCATTTTGTATAATTATATGGAGAAATATTAGGAAAGGGTTATAAGTGGGAGAGAATTGTGTACCAATTGAAGGTCAATAAATTTGGAGACATTGTGAGGAATATGAATAGGGGTATCTTTTGTACAGCTTTTGCAACTTAATCTTACATCGGCTACTGGGCTCACCTTCAAGAAAAGCACTTGGAAAGTTGGCATTTCAACTCTCCAACCATCCTTCAAAAAAAAGAACTCACTTTTCAATTCATAATTCAAAAAATAAAAAAGAAAATTTGAAATTGAAAAGATGAAGAAACCTGGCTGATTTTTTCACTTTTTCCAGCAAAAGTGGCTCTCAACAATCTACCTTCATCTTCAATGTAATCATCAAAGGAAGCCTATGCCATTTGAAAGGAAATAGAAAGCTCACATTATTAAAACAATCTAACTTTGATCTCCCAAATCAAATAAACACAAAATAGAGAGATTTTATTGTTGATGATTAATTACCTGAGGAGATTCAGAAAGTGGATGGAAACTGGAGAATTTGAGAGAGAAAATTGGAGGATTTTGATTTTGATTATTATTATTACTACAATTACTATTATTATTCTTTTTCAATGCAAAGCAAATGAAATTAGAATAATAATAATAGTAATGCTTCTTTTTGTGATGAACATAACATTTTGATGTAAGCTTGTAATTTGGATTGATGATAAGCTGTGGGAGTTGAAGAGAAACAGCAACCAAATTATGAACCATAGCTCTTCTTTTTCTTTTTCTTCAATGTCCTCCAAAGTGTTTTTTGTAATGAGAAGAAGAAGAAAAGTAGTTTCAATTTTACTTTAGTATATGTGTAGAGCTGTAGGGTGGAGATATTTAAATGAGAAAATTGTTCAAATAAGAAGACAGTATAGTTTTTGGAACCATGTGATGGGTTTTGTTATTTATATCCTTTGCCAATTCATTCCTTAAAACAATCGTTAGTTGTGGATTAAAATAGCTATTTGATATTGATATTTCAAAAGGTCAAAAAAATGCCTTTTTCACACTTCTTTCTTCTTTTATATTATTAGCTGCATCAATAAATGTAATTAGACATCACTTTCCTCCCATTTAGTTTT
This sequence comes from Cucumis melo, assembly GCF_025177605.1. NCBI lineage: Eukaryota > Viridiplantae > Streptophyta > Magnoliopsida > Cucurbitales > Cucurbitaceae > Cucumis > Cucumis melo. The sequence continues at coordinate 29,371,215 of NC_066860.1, read as the reverse complement.
TATACTTTTAATAAATCTTAATTAAATAACATGTTAGGGAAGAAAATTTCTTCTAATATTGAATATATTTTCTATTTTTATAATAAAATCATTGCGATAGATAACAAATATTTTTTTAATAATAAAATGGTACTTCAATTAAATTCCTCCCTTTCTGAAGTTGCTGCCTAAGCTCCTTCTTTAGGCCTAATGCCTTCTTTCTTAATTGATCGACCTCCCAACGTGGACAAGAACTGAGACGTTCAAACCCCATACAATCCTCCATTCTCACACGAAAGAACTGGGGAAGCTTGACTTTGTTGTAGAGTGGGAGGTAAGAAGACGACTAATCCGTCCCGCCGAAGATCGTTTTAGTATCAGGCCGCTAAGAAAAGGAAGGATAGGCAAAGGAGGAGACCAATCATTCTCACATCAATCGGAATGAGTAAGATCATTCAAGGGGAGTCAGGGAAGAGGTACCTCCGGTTCACGCTCCTTGGTAGGTTGTAAAGAAGAGACCAAAGTCTGAGGAATAGGAAAAAACAGGCTGACTAGAAGAAGCTCTCCAAAGTAGCTCATCTGTCTCAGTTTTCGAAGCTAGGGCAATTGGGGAAGAAGTCGATGCTCTTGTTCCGGAATTAAAATTGAACAAAATAAACTTTATAGAAACTAAAATGATATTTTAAGTAAAAAAAAAATTCAAATGAACCTATAGATAAAAGTGTGATGAATAATAAAATGGAAAAAAAGATTACTTTTATCTCTTAGTTCTAGGGCGTAGTTTTTATTTGGTTAGATTTATCCTAAGTTTTGAATTTAATTTTCATCTTGTTTTCTAAGGGTTGAAATTTAATACATTTGAAAGTTTCAGATAGACTATACTACTATTTGTGTCCGTAGTAAATATTTTTAATAATTTTATCATTTAAAATAATTTACGTTAAAATTATAATTTTTATAATTAGTGGTTAAATTAGAAGAGTTGAGTAGATTTATTTGGTGTAGTCCACACAAGTCTACCATAGATAAAACCAGAAGTTTGTCTCGGAGATAAAACTCAAATTTTTATAATTTAGACCAATTAATTTTTAATTTTTTTTAATTTGCCAAAAACCTGTGAGATTTATATATATATAAACTTTAGATTTGAGAAAATAAAGTATGAAATTTAAGAATGAAAGTTTGTTTGAACTTTGAACTGATTTATTTTTAATTCATCTTCTTTTTGTTAAGCAGTTAGATTAGAACAATGTTCTTCTTCCTTGATTTCCTCTGTCTGAAGCTCTTCTTCTTCCCACTACTCTGCAGTTTTTCCAATGGCTTCCTTTCCCATCTTCCATTTAAAGCTTTACCCATTTCCCAATGGCTTTCTCCCCTTTCTCTTGCCACCATTTTGGTTTCGTATCCCTATGAAGTTCTTCATAGCGGGTTATTACAACAACAAATAATATGCTGAAGAACAATATTTTGTTGGACAATTTGTTAGTTTGTTAGCTAATAGGTAATGCTCAAAGCTTTTTCTATTTATGGCTTTCATTACATTTTCCCCTTATTCCCATTTCTCCTTGCACTTTTCCTCAGCTTCCAAGCTTCACAAAAATGGGTTCGATGTTAACAGAACCCGACGATCTATCCGCGTTTTTCAGTGGCGGAGGCGGGGAAGCTGGTAGGACTTTGAAGAACATCACGAAAATATGTGCATCTGCTCACCGGATTCATTCCACCGGCGTTTTCACAGGAGTAAACCCTTTGGAATTTTCAGTTCCTCTTCTTTTGTTGCAGGTGGTATTTTGTGCTGGAACTACTCTCTTTTCTTATCAGCTCCTCAAACCATTGGGTCAACCCCTGATCGTCTCACAAATTTTGGTAACTCCTGTTTTTTTTTTTTTTTTTTTTTTTTTGTTTCTTCAATTCGATTATCCTTTTAAATTTGGGTTTTGAAATTGCTTTATTGGTTGTCTTTATCAGAGTGGCTTCGTTCTAAGTTCTTCGGGTTTAGGGCAATGGAAAGCATTTAGAGAAACAATTTTTCCCAGCAGGGGATTCGTTTTGTTGGATGTAATGTCTTCAATTGGGGGTATTTTTTACTTCTTTTTGATTGGAGTGCAAACAGATATGATGATTGTGAAGAAGATTGACACAAGAGCATTTGGTATAGGGTATTGTGCTGTGATTGTGCCTTTGGTTCTCACCGTCCTTTTCTCTGTGGCTTTGGCGAATGCTTTTGATTCAAAAACTTCCAAAACCATTCTTCTAGTAGGTGGAGTAGAGTCATTTATCAACTTTCCCATGGTTGCTTCTCTTCTTTCTGAGCTTCATTTAATAAACTCTGAGTTCGGGAGAATTGCTTTATCATCTTCCATGGTTTCAGGTATTAGCACCATGTGTATTATACTGATAGGATCTATGTTGGATCCAATAAAAAGAACCACGTATGACAGATTATTTGTGAAATCTGTATCTTGGGTTATTGCAATTGGCCTTGTTTTGTGTAGTAGGTATGTTATTATGTGGATGGCAAAGAAGAACCCAGTGGGTCAGCCATTGAAGGAGGGCTTTGTGGTTACATTGCTTTTAGGGGTTTTTGTGAGTGCATTCTGTAGCCAATCTTTGGGTGCTCACAGCTATTTTGGTGCTCTTGTATTGGGAATTATAATACCTCCAGGGCCTCCCATTGGACCAGCATTGATGGAGAGGCTCGAGTCCATCACCTCTTGGATGTTCATGCCTATCTTCTTTTTCAAAACAAGCTTGGTTGTCAATATGCAGTCCATCAAACTAAAAAAACTACTAGGTTTGTCGTTCATTATCTTTGTGAGTGCATTTGGGAAGTTCTTGGGTGTCCTTGTGATGTCATTATTCAACAAAATGCCGATGAGAGACGCTGTGTCGCTTAGCCTCATCATGAATAGTCAAGGAGCTTTTGAGCTTGGTATGTTTAAAATGTTGAAGAAGGACAAGGTAAGAATGAAGTCTTTGTCATTATATATAATTACATTCAATCATCATGTCTCTCAAACTCACTATCGGTTTGGTTTTGTGAATATGTGCAGAAGATAGACAACGAATCGTTTGGAATTATGTGCACAGGTGTGATGGTTTTGGTTGGGATTATTACTCCCATAATAAGATATTTGTTTGATCCTTCAAAAAGGTATGTAGTTTATAGGAGAAGAACTGTGATGCACTCAAGATCGGAATCTGATCTTCGTGTACTAGTCTGTGTTCATGACCAAGAAGACGTTCCAAATGCCATTAACTTACTCGAGGCTTTGAATCCAACAAGACGAAGCCATCTTATTGTGTACATGCTTCATTTTGTCGAGCTTTTTGGTCGAGCTAACCCCCAACTCATTTCACAGAAGTTTTCAAGAGGAAGGTCTTCAAGATTCGGCCCTTCCGAGTCTATCATTAATGCATTCAAATACTTTGGACAAAGCAACCGTGAAATTGTTACAATTTATCCCTTCACTGCGATTTCACCTCCAGCATCTATGCATGATGATGTTTATTCACTTGCTCTCGACAAAAGCACTTCCTTGATTCTTGTTCCTTTCCACAAGAGATTTCATTCCAACGGTGTTCTGTCATTATCCAAAAATAATTTAAAATTGGTCAACAACCATATTCTTGACAAGGCACCTTGCTCCGTCGCCATTGTTGTCAACCGAGGAAATTCAAATACCTTAAGGTCTATTTCAACAGACTTGTATTGTTTTCAAGTAGCTTTGGTGTTCTTAGGTGGACCTGATGATCGTGAGGCATTGTTCATTGGGGCAAGAATGTCTGGACATCCCAATATCAACTTGACAGTAATTCGACTGTCGGAGAATGGGAATGTCGCAAGCGATGACATGGAAGAGAGGAGGCTCGACTGTGAGGCAGTGATTGCGTTTCAAGGAGTCATGGTAGACAACTATAGAGTGAGGTTCATAGAAGAGGTGGTGAAGGATGGCAATGGAACAGTCTCTGTACTCCGTTCGATGGGAAACCATTTTGATCTTGTAATGGTTGGGAGACGACATAACCCCTACTCGGTACTGGTTCAAGGGTTGGTACTTTGGAACGAGCGCACAGAACTTGGAGAAATCGGGGAGGTATTATCGTCGTCAGATTTCATGGAGAATGCCACGATCTTGGTTGTGCAACAACATACAAATATGGTTCATGAAGAAACTTTGGTTCTCAGGGATAGTAATACTTTAGCATAAGATGAAAGCAAATAATAGGATTTAGATTGTTCTCTTCTCCTTTACTGATTCAGACAAGGAAAGGTTATTTTTGGTCTTCTTTTCCCTCTCTTTCTTCAACTTCTCAACAGTGTACATTCTTTTATCAACAACCCATGTCCATGTATCAACATCATCTATTGTTGATCTTAAAAACAATAATCCTTTGCTCAACTTACTTAAAAACTGAAGTTTGATTTTTCAATACAATTTCAATATTTTATACTTCGATCTTTTGCGATCTCGCTTTATTTTTACCTCTATTTTATTGCATTACACTACAAAACTACAAGGATTGACTTTCCAAGTGGCTATAAACACTTTTTTTTTTTGTACTTATAAACACATTTTTAAAATACTTAGATAGTCAATCTAAACATGTTTAATATCGTAGTCACTGACATCTACATTTATCTAGTAAGCTTATAAATAAGTAAAATAATCTAAATTAAGCCTTTAAATCTACATAGTTGGAGACATAACAAGGAGAATATGTTCATGAGCAAAGATGTATGAGTTATTAATGATTAAAACTAACAAATGTGTTGTAGTATAAAAATAGATACTAAAGCTTTACTTTTTCAATCTAGAACTAAAATCATATACAACTATTTTTGCTCGACACAAATAAATATATTGTAATATATTTAGAGAAATTATTTTAAAATGAAGAAATTTTCGAAAATATTAACGAATACAATAAAATATCAAAATTTATATGTAATAAACAAAAATAAGTTAAGATATGTCTATAACTATGCTAAAATGAAAATAACTCATATTAAAATGCTAATTCTTAGAATCAAACAAAATCTAAAAAAATTATTTGATATAGAAAACTAATAACTAAATAAGACTATATCATCTAAAAACATTAAAATAAATTTGTAATGAATTAATATAAATAAATTTTATTTGTTATATTTGTAAATACTTTGCTACTAGAAAAACTATAATGATTTTGAAATCTAAATGAGGATTTTTTTTTAATTTTTTTTTTGTGAACTTATAGACAAATAGTTATTAAATGTAAAATAAACAAATATTATCTTAGTTACTAAAATTTTAAAAAAATTGCATTCATCAATAGGGGATGTAGCTCAAATGGTAGAGCGCTCGCTTTGCATGCGAGAGGTACAGGGTTCGATACCCTGCATCTCCAATTTCTTTATCTATCATTTTGTAACGTCATGAAAGCATGTGCCTGTGAAATTTGAATTGTAGAATCTCAAACAAGTAGTGGACAGGAATGAAATTATAAAAAATCATAATCGGACATATCAGTGTTAACGTTAGAGGTTCAAGAATAATATGAGTGATATGACCTTTAATATCAGAGTCTTTCTTTTTGCTTCTACTCCTCATCAATGTTCACGTCAGAGTCAATCTCATACTTCAGCCTTTTGGGCATTTGGTATAAATTCTTCAATCCTTCATCATCACTGTCATCAAAACCTCTCTTGCTCCCAACTTCTCCATAATCTTCACTTACATTTTCATCTTGGTTATCCACAACGATAACATTATCATTAGAAGTGGATCCAAACTCTAACATTGTTCCATCGACATACTTGTTAAACACAAGCGAGATGCCAATCTTCTTCACAGTGATTTCAGCACCGAAATCAACGATGATCTCGACTTCATCGCCAGGTTCCATCTTGAAGGCTTTGTTAGATAAATGACCTTGCCACAAATGATCTTGAGTTGACATTATTACGTCATTGGTAAGAGGTTTGTTGGTTGTAATGACAGATTTTGTGTAATTAATGACTGATAAACTTGGAAGGTCAGTTGAGATTGTGTTGTTAAAACAAGAACAGTAAACTATGCAAACAATGAAGCCTTCTAAATTGGAACCGTTAAATTGAGGCAATTCGAAAAATAATGAGTGACCTTCATCTTTGTATGTAAACCAATCTGGAACTTCTTTGCCTGGAAGACATACTCCTCCAAATCCACTAACTGTCCATCCCTTTCAAATCACAACAAGACGATGTTTATTTTAGTTCTACTTTTGTGTTTGTTTTCTCAAACATTTGGTTCAAGTTGATCAATATCAATTAGAGAAAAAACAATATTACGAAAGTTAAAAATAGGACGACTAAAACAGAGGATAAATGATTTTTCTTTTCTTTTTAATAAAAAGAATATACTTTAAATCAATTGTTTTAGTTCAAATCCAATTTCAAAATCTGCTTTCTAATACATAAACAAAAAAACAAGAGAAACAACTATGTTTTCTTTGAATTCCTTATTTTCAAAATTCTATTTTCGTATTCCCTAGCAAACATACTTTTAATTTTCAAAAATAAAAGAACCAAATGGTTACTCAAAATCCAATTAAAGATAGAGAGAGATTAGAACCTGTAGAATGGTATCCTTGAAGGAATTGGACATGTTGCTACATCCTTCCATGTGAATAACTCTAATAGAATCCAATAATTTGTCCAAGCCAGGAATCTCCACAAGTTTAGGACAATTACTGATAGACAAAGATCCCATTTTCTTCACATTTGACAAATCTGAAGTCCTTTCCAATGAAGTACAATTTGATGCATACAATGAACTCAAATGTGGTGGCAAATTTGGTAAAAATTGAAGTTCAGTGCAATTGTCCAACAAAAGTGTCTCAAGTTTCAAAAGGCCACTAATAGTTGATGGCAAACTGTGGAATAAATTCTCACTCAAATCCAATTCTCTCAAAGAACGTAAACTCCCGATATCTTTTGGAATTGTGTTATTTGACAAGTTGCAATTTTTAAGGCATAATTTTCTTAAGGAGTTTAAGCCTTGTAATGAAGAAGGGAGAATAATTGATGAGTAGTTTTTATATAATTTGTTTGGTGAAATCCAAGACCAAATCATTGAAGAGAATGATGATTTTGATGGTGACCCTTTACACCCACATAAAGATAAATATTTGAGGTTTTTTAAGTTTATAATTGTATTAGGAATTTTTTGGATTGGTGTGTTATCAGCTATTAGAGTTATTAATGATGTAATTTCTCCTAAATCTTCTGGCAAACTATTAAGCTTTGAACAACCTGAAATAATGAGAGTTTGTAGAGATTTTAAGTTGGAGAAACTATTTGGAAGTGATTTGAGGGATTTGCAATCTTTTAAGTTCAGGGAAATGAGGGCTTTTAATTCTCCAATTGTAGGGTGCAATTCAATTAAATTCTTGCAATCTTTGAGGCTGAGTTTCTCTAGATTGGGGAGTTTGGAGAAATTTGGAGTGTGGGTTAAGTAATGAGAATGGCCTAGATTGAGGAACTTCAAATTCTTGAGAAACTGCATGTTCACACAAAAGAGAACAAAGAGATCAGGAAAAATTGTTGATTGAGAAGAAAATGGCATTGCTGTGATACTATACGTTAAATTGCTGTGATTGATTCAAAATGTTAAGTTGATTAGTTATGGTAAATTTAATAATATCCACACTACTTTAACATTAGCCGTGATAAAGACTCGTTGAAAGAATCTGATTTAGCTATATTCTAGGGTAGGACCAAAGTAAAACATTTGAATTCAAAAGTAAAATGTGTACCTTAGACACCTTCCAAAAGAATCTGATTTGGCTATATCTCAAGTCCATCGCAACCAATTTGTCCATATGAAATTCTGTAGGCAAAAACTTCAAAGGAAATCCGTGCCAACAAACCCATCTTATCTCTTGAGAAATATGCTTGAAATCTCCATTTACATCGACAAAATTAAGTTGAAGTAACCTCAAATTTTGCATTTCATTAAATGCTTTTGTGCTCAACTTTTGCTTGCTAAATCTTGGCAACTTCAGACTTAGGCCTTCAGTTGCTTCAGTTCCCTAAAACAATGAAATAAAAAATATTAAACTAAAAAATAAAATTAGATCAAATTAAATAGGACTTTCTTTTCTTACCTTTTGTCTTGTAAGTACAGAAAGCACTTCCTCATGAAGAAAAAGTCTTGTATGTCTCTCAGGGCATTTTGGGAAATTTTCATGAACAATTTCTCTCCCCATATCTCTTAACAAATCATGCATCATTAATCTGTTTTTGTCACCAATTGTCAAAAGACATCTTTGAAGAAGAACACTAATTCCAATTCTTGGAAAAAATCCACATCCATCTAATATTTGTTCAACATAGTTCCTTTCCATTCCAATAAAGAAACATGACACATCAAGAAATATATCTTTGTAAGTATGATCATTTAGCCCATCAAAGCTTATTCTAAGTTTTTTTTGAATTTGATCGTTTGGGATTTTCTTCAATTTCTTCAATGTATCTTCCCATTCTTCTCTACTTCTACCAAAAAGGAAAGAACCCAACACTTCGAGAGCTAATGGCAATCCTCCACAATACGTGACCACTTGTTTTGAAAGTTGATGAAAGGTTTCTGATGGATAACTATTGCGAAAAGCATGCCAACTAAAGAGTTCAAGTGCTTCATCGTCATCCATTTCATCGATGGAACAAATTTCGTCTACTTCGAGCTGATTTAGCAGATGTTGATCTCGAGTTGTTATGATAATTCTACTACCTGAACCAAACAAATCACGCCTTGTTGCTAATGCAGTTAACTGGCTTATTTCGTCTACATCATCTAATATCAAAAGAAGTCTTTTGCAACGAAGTCTTTCTTGCAACACGGTGATTCCTTGGTCGATGTTTCCGAGATTGATGTCGGTGGAATTTGTGATGGAAGAGAGGAGTTGTTTTTGTAAGTGAATTAGAGCATTGGGTTGGTTGGAGGTTTCAGCTTTGATATTGGAAAGGAAACATTTGGCTTCAAAGTTGTGATAAAGTTGGTTGTAAAGTGCTTTTGCAATGGTGGTTTTACCCAGTCCTCCCATCCCCAAAATTCCTACAAACCTAACATCATTTGAACCAATATGAAGATGTGATAAAAGAGGTTTGATTCTCGATTCAATTCCCACTGGATAAAGAGCTATGAATAAGTATTTACTGTTCACCTCCTTTGATACCTTTTCAACAATCAACCTTATGAACTTTGCTTCATGTCTGCCATATAACAAGATCCAGATAAGTTACTCTTCAAAACTTAGGAGAAGATCCATCTTCTGAAATATAATGGTTGGTATATGATATGTTTATGTAAATTTTTAAATTAACAAAGTAATACATTAAGAAACCAAAAAGGTTATTTAGAAACTTTTCTATTCTGATGAACAAAGTAATACACTAAGAAAGTTGTTCGACAACCAGATTTTAATATATTCACACAGTAGAGACTAAACTAAAAACATTGAAACAAAATGGACAATATTTATTGAAACTTTATTGTTTTACATTTAAAAGAAAGGAAGGAATTAATAAATACCCATCTGCAATGTTTCTCAAATCCCAACCAGATAAATTAGCAGCTTCAGTGAGAGCCATTCTCCACTTAAGAACTTTATCAATATCCCTAAAATAACGCACTTCATGTTTAACAAAAGCCTCTTCAAATTCACCCTTTTGATTCCTCACACTCGAAGGATCCACATTATAAAATATTGGGAAAACCAGTTGTCTCAAAGTCCTTCTACACTCCATGATCTTTACCAACTCCTCCAAACACCATCCCGACTCCGCATACCTTTCCGAGAATACGACAACTGCCACCTTCGATCCTTCGATAGCTCGCACCAGCTCTGAACTTATGTCTTCACCCCGTTCGAGCCCTGGATCGTCTCGAAAGACATTGATGCCTGCATCTTTGAATGCGTAGTAGAGATGATCAGTGAAGTTTTTGCGAGTATCTTCACCTCTAAAACTCAAGAAAACATCGTAAGTCCAATTCCCGTGTCGAGGTCGGAGCTCGTCGGCCATGGCGTCGGATGCAAATTGCAACCAACCAAAGTCAACCGAAGGGAAGCTTTGAGTCGTCGACCTCTAAAAATCACATCTTACAAATTGAGATAATTGAGGTCCTCTTCCCTTTTATTATTTTTATTGTCAAGTTGTTGATTTTTTAAAATTTTTTTGAAAAATCAATATCCTAAGTTTGAAAATAATGCAAAATAGTCGGAGTCCTTTTTTAATAACTAATAACTAGAGATTGCTGTGTATGCACTTATAACTTGAAAATTATTGGGTGCATAATATGGGTAGTAAGTCTCTACTCATTACACATTTTCGCAATCCTTTAGTTTTAATGAACCAGTACAATCTGTTTTTTTAATTCCAAAGTGAAATAAAATTCACATACATGTTAAAAGTGTAATGTGAAAGAGGTGATATTTTTATTTTTTAGAAGTGCAAATGCTCTTAGAAGGGGATGGTGTGTGTGCACTTATGATTTCTTTGTTATATATCAAGAGGTTATTAGGTGCATAGTATGGCTAGAAATTTACTTTGGTATGTATTTGGTGCATAACATGATTAGAGATTGCTATGCTATGTATCTTAAGACAATTTCAATTAGTATAACTAGAGAATGATAGCATATGAAATATGTTATTTTTGTTTGTGCTTAATTTGAGGTCGTTTCTTGATTTTACGTTTTTGTTTGGATGTTTTATAGTGATGTGCGATTCATGGGTCAAATGTAGTACTAAGGCCATTTTGGAGCTAATTTAGGTATTTTGGAGTTATATGACGTCAACCGATGCAGATAAAGGCAAAACAAAGCAAAAACTAAATGTTTGGTAATTGGAGGTGACGGTAAAACATAGGAACTCCAATTTTGCATAAATGTTCAAGCGCAGTGGTGCATGGACATTTTTATGAAAGCATCTTTTCGTCACCACTTTGACCTACCTCAACTTCATGCTTCTTTACACTCATTTTCTCCCGGTCTTCTTTCTTTCATGTTGTTTTTTATCCAGAACATCTCCTCATCATTCAACAGGTAGACGAGAGGCTAAGGTACTAATTTATAGCTTGAGTTTTTAGATTCTCCTTTTGCCCTACACATTTGTGAAGGCTTAAACTTGGTATTATGTGAACTTTGGTTTAATTTTACTTTCGAATGAAGTTTGGTTATAACTTTAGACGCATGGAAAATATGTATAATTCTTGCTTTGCATCGAATTCTTGACTTGTGACAATTAGATAGGATTTGGTTAGAAGTGATAGGTTAGATTAGCATGTAAATCTATACTGATGCACATTAATTCTAACCAACTTAGAATTGAACCTATTGAATGTCAATTAGAAGCCGGAAAATTAGGAATTCCACCCGGATTACTTAATGCTAATTGAGAAATTTGATATTGCATGCTATTAGGTTACAATAATTAGAACCTTAGGACAATTTAATTGGTAGATCCAATTAAATTGGTTCGATGAAAATTGCATGTGATCAAGTAGTGATAGTCCAATGAATAAATTTTTTGGATAAGAAAGAAATCGAATGACCCAAGCTAAATTCTTTTATCATTGAAATTTCATATTTAACAAAACCCTCTTTTGAGTTCACCCTCTTGCTTCCTCACACTTGAAAATCTACATTATAAAATATTGGCAAAATCAATTGTCTCAAAGTCCTCCACTCCATGATCTTTACCAACTCATCCAAACAAACACAGTCCTGACTCTGCATACCTTTCCGAGAATGCGGTAACTCCTGTCTTCAATGCTTCGATTGCTCGCTCAAGCTCTGGGCTTATGTCTTCACTTCGTTGGAGCTCTAGATCGTCTTGAAAGACATTGATGTCTGCATCTTTCAATGCGTAGTAGAGATGAACTGTGAAGTTTTTTTGAGTGTCTTTACCTCTAAAACTTAAGAAAACATTGTACGTACAGTTTCCATGCTGAGCTTGGAACTTATGGGCCATAGCGTCCAATGCCATCAATGTTAATTGAAGGAAAGCTTTGAATTGTCTTGAAGTTGAGATGAAACAAAGCTCGAAATCACATCTTAGAATTTGAATATCTGTGGACCTCTTCCATCTTCATTTTTATAATTTTATTTTCGTCGTTAATTTTTTTTTTTTAAATTTTAGTCGTTAATTTTTAATTTTTATTTTTTAGTATTCTAAGTTTAAAAATAGTGCAAAGATGGTCAACACTATCTAGTTAAGGTTCCCATTTATTTTTACAAAAAATAGTGAGAAATTACATATCATCACATTTAGACTAACCTATAGATGTTCACGATTAAAAATGAGGACATAGGTTGGCGAATGTGTCATGTAATTTTTATCTGGACTGAAAAAAAGAAATAGTTCGACCCATTTTGATATTATTATTTGTGTTAAAAGTTCAATTGCAAAACTTTGAATTGCAAATGAGTCCATACAATGTGATGCTTCGTCATTGAGACTCTTTGTAATACATTTTTTAACTTCCAAAACTTTGTTATAATGATGAAAAGAAACCTATTTTTGTAATTGAAGTCCCAAAGAGATTTCACATTTTTACAATACATTATATCAAATAAATAACTTTGTGTGATTGTAATTATTTTAGACATAGTTCATGGTTTTTGCAAGTAGACTTTGTTCCTTTTTTTTTTTTAGTTTCTTTCAATTCATTAATTATTTTTCTACCAAAATAGGAACTACATCAGCACCTCCTTTTGATTTTGAAGTAGTATAGTAAAAGAAAAATATGAAAAGACAATTCTACCCTTAGTGGTGATGTTATGTAATTGATATATTTCATGGAAGTTATATCAGGTATGGATATATTTCATATCTATTTATTTTTTATCCTAGGACAATTAGTATCCATGTTTTGAAAAATCAAAACCCACCTAACAAACAATGATAAAATCTATCCATAACAAAACCCATCTCATGTTCTATGTTAAGAAAAAAAAAAGGAACATTCATGTACATACCACTTAATAGTAACAGTCAAAAGAAACCAAGGAGTTGAAGATGACCATCAACTAATCTCCCATCAGCAATCTCACGACCAAAAAGAGAGGGGGGGGGGGGGGGGGGAAGTCAACTTTGTACAAGGAAGGAATGTATTTACCTATTTAAGTTTGAAGTATAAGATCGCAATGATGGCAATAACAAGAACAGTAAGCATGCAGGAAATTGTCCACTTATTTTTGTTCATCCTCCTTGTCATATTGGTTAAAATTCTTTTGCTTCTGCCTACGTTATCATCCACACCATGAAGCTGCAAACAGACAAAGATTTAAAAGGAACAATTACATAATTCTGTTATATTCATTTCGGTGCTGACGAAAATTAAGGTGAAGGAAGATATATTTTTTAAATTTCCCAAATTTCAATAAGAAAAACAAACTACAGAATTGCAACTAAGGGAAGAGGAAAAATATTGAAACTGGTGTCAAAATGGCAGTCGAAAAAGTGTTTAAGGCTAATGAAATGCTGAAAGCAGAAAAAATATTTAAGGATGAGGGAGAGTAACTACAAAAGGAAAGACAAGGAAACTAACTAAAGCAAGATTTATTCACCGTTTCCAGCATAATGAAAAGGATTACCGTGTCATGAGCACCCAAAAGTGATTGTCTCTGTGAATGCAAGTCTTCCAGGATGGAGACACCAAGGTCTTCAGTTTCGAGCATAGTTCTTTGACTATCCTTAATCCTGTCACTCATATTGCCTAATCTCTCCGTTGTGGTCATTAGTCTAGTTCTTTGATCAGCTGAGACCTAAAGATTATGTTTCATCCTCATCGCCATTAGAAGATTGCTCCATAAATCCAGAGAGGAAGGGAAGATAAAGCAAACAGATACAAAAACTAAAATATTAGCGCATAAATCCACCTTTTAGCAAACTCCTCCCAAAAACATAAGTAATCAAATCAGTAGATGCTAACAAGTAAAAATAATTCCTAAACTGGCTATATTTGAGAATGTTTTGAGTCATGACATAAATACTTTTAACTGGTTAAAAGAACTGCCTATTATTCCACCATTCACTACAATTTATAAGCACTTTTAAAAAGCTAAAGCTTAAAGAAGTGCTTTTAAAGAAACAATTGATAAGTGGCTTATCAAATGCAATTTACTTAAACACTTCATACTCAACCTCTCATAACACATTTCTTTTCTTTAATTACACTCCACATGCTTTCTCCTAATAACTATTCTCTCAATAAACTTTTTCACTCCAGCTTTCTCGACACACACCTTATCTCAATAACTTCTAATCGCGCAGACTTTCCCAAACAACTACAAGTCTACAAGCAACAGTCAACCAATATATCGCTTGACCAAGTTTTCAATTCTTGATGGATGAGCAGAACTACAACTAACAAGTAATGATTTGAACAATTGTCAGAAGCTTATACCGCTAATGGTTTCTTGAACTCCGTTAAACAAAAAGTCACATAAATTTATTCACACACAAACAACTAAACAGCTTCAAATATTTTAAGAATCAATGCATTTTCCAGGATGTAGGATTAATCACGTCCCTGCATATGAAAACAATTTGTAAGAGGTCAAGCAACTAAATAAATCCATACATTGAGGGTATCAGCCAATCCAGATTCCAGCAACTCATCGCGCGCAGTTGCATTTACATTGCCAGATGTAATCCGTTTTACTTCACTTTTCAGATTGTTCAAATCTGATTTATATTCCCTTAGCCTAGCAAGAAGAACAATTTTAACACTGGGCTGCAAACTCCTCGCATCGAGATCCATTTTCCGAATCTAAAAAATTGCAATAAACTTTAAGTCAAATCCAATAATTTAGTTTAAAATTCCAATTCAATCAGTGCCAATAACTTGTACAAGTACCAGAGACTCGGCTTCATCAATACCACCTTTTATTTCAGAAAGCTTTTGCTTCTTCTGCTCTGAAGAATTAGAAAGAAAATCATAGTATTCAACACATATTGTAAGACAAAAACGAAGACAAGAAGAATTGGAGGGTGATAACTGATACCTCCGTCTAGGGCAGTGGCGGAGGTGCACTTTCTGGAAAGATTGGCAGAAAGTTCGCAGTATTGACGCTCGTATCTTTCGAATACCTCGCTCATGGTGTCCGGAGCTTAGAGAATTCCAGAGGGCAAGTGTTGAGGTTAGTGATTGTCTTAGAATTCAATGGATAGACGAAGAAGATAAAGAAAATTTGATAAAGCTGAAAAAGCTTTTTCTTTTGCACTGCACATAATTAAGAGAACAAACCTTATATGGATGGTGGTCGGAAAGGTCGGAAAATGTTGGAGATATTGCCGGGGAAGTAGGTCGGTGTGGCGGAAATGGAACGAGCAAAAATGGAAGCAAGCGTGTGTTGAACTTGACTTCGGTAAAAGAGAGAATTAATTTAAGGGGAAAAGAATTTAGTAATATTCCATTGGAATTTATATTACAATCATCGCATTCCAATTTACATGCGTCATAATTGTGTCATATGATTACTTATAAAAATAAATACATTTTAGGATAATTTTATTAAAAAAATATTCAAACTATTCATAAAATATAACAAAATTCATTCAACAATATAGAAATTGATAAAAAAAAAAAAAGGAAAAGTAACCAAATATATAAAAAACAATGTTTTTGTAGTTTATTTTATAAAGATAAATAGTTTTTTTTTCTATTTTTGAAAAACCTTTTTGTATTTTTTCAAAATTATATAGAGACTATATAAGGTGAATTATGCATGGTACCTTTTGCATGGGTGAGTACGACTCAATCAATACATATCTCTTGCTTCTAAATTTGAATTAAATAGATTTTTGAAGGTTGAAGTTATTTTGGCATGGACCGCTTGTTACAGATTCTAATGCTTTGAAAGTATTCAATCAGAGGCCGCTTAGAAAAGTTGATAGATTTGAGAAACTACTAGGAAAAACAAAGTTTTTTTTTTCTTTTTTTTTTTAGAAACAAATTTCTAAAGCCTTTTCTATAATCATTTTAATTTTTTGTTTTTGTTTTTTTTTTTCTGTTTTTTAAATTATTTTTTATAATCATTTTAATTTTTTGTTTTTGTTTTTTATAATTTATTAAAAAGAAGAATCATAACTTTGTTTTCTTTTTTAAAAGCAAAATATATTGTCTGAAAGCTTCTTTTTATCTACTTCGTAAATTTAAAACAATTCTCTTAATTTAAATATAAAATAAAAAATAAACTAGTTTCAAAACACATTTTTTTTCTAAAATTAATTTTCAAAACTAAAAGACATAAAACAAATAGATTATCAAACAAGTCCATTTCAAATACAAACATCACAAACCTAACCTAAACCTAAGTTTAATTTCCTAAATCCATAACTAAAAGACATGCTTCCATCTAATGAAGTACTAAACTTTCTATTCAACGGAGATCATCCATTTCATGACACAATCAATATCTATTAAACTCCAAAATAACATACAGGACTTTTCGAATCCCATTCTTTTATCTAAAACAAAAGGTTATAAATCAGGAAAAGATAACAGTTGTAGGTTTTGATACAGAAATTAGGTTGGTTGTTCTTGTTTAAAGTCGCGGTAGATGTGCCATTTCTGATACCTTTGAGGGCCTGCTAAAACAGGTCTAAGACGAGGCGAACTCGTGCATTCTGAACAGCAGCATCCTCTCAACTCGCTCACGCACTCTTTACAGCATCTGAAAACGAACACCACAAACGAATTCACTCCCTTATCAAATTCACGCAAAAGAGAGGCACTTATGATTAAAGAGAAGGAAGGAATATCACCAAAACATACGATGCAAACTTACAGAAATAGTAGACTGCAGTCAAGATTCGCACAATTACGATGCCTTAATTGAGAAACCTGGGAATTACAAATATAGCATCTGGCAAAAGCATTATTTCCGGAGAATTGAGGGGTACTGCATGATTCGGTTTCGGGGTTGTAGGCTGATGGAGGGAGTGAGAGTCGCGAGTCGAACACGAACAAATTTCCAACCCACTGCTTGCTACCTTCATCTTTTAGATAATTAGAGACTCCACCTTTTAAGGTGTAGAGGTTTTGAAACCCTCTTTCCCTGGCACAGTGATAGGAAAGAAATAATTATATCTTCATCTCACAGGCCATAACACCACCTATGGATTACCCACAGTTATTCAACGTATCTGTTACAGGCTGAATTACATCAATAATATAAAGGCTTCTCCACTTTTTGGCAAGACAATTACGCTGCAATATGTTAAATAGTTGTACAATTATAATTACTGAAGTTGTTAGGGAATATATAAATCTAGTTAGGGAGATGGAGATTAGGCATAATTTTGGGAGTTAGTAATCTTGAAGTAGAGATAACCCTTTCAAAAGGCTACCATCATTGCAAGTTCTCCTCATATCGCCATAGAATTTTAGTGCTGTTTTCTCATAACTAGAATCCTAATTCCTATCTATCAACGTGTACTAAACGTTATCAGGATTTGGGCATGGTCAATGAAAGCTGTATTTTCGTAAAATAAGAAAGTAGAAGAGAAATGAATCTTATAACCTAACTTCTACAGAAATTGAAGTTGTTTCTCAATTATCAAGCAAAAACTACAAATGCAAGTGTGTACTATATCGACTTTTCATGTTTTATCTGAGGAAGGAAAAGATGAGAAAACTGAGTTACCTTAGAATTGTCGAATATACATCACAACGGATACCCCCAGTGCAATACATCAATACCTCTGTCTTTTCTTTGTCAACATTTGCCAAAGGATCAGAAGCAGCATCCTAAAAAGGCATAAATTGGGACGAGGCAATAACATTAACAAACAGAAATCAACATGGTTCTTAATTAAAGCTCTTCAAGTTATCTTTCTTCTTTGTTTATTTTCCTAATCATAGAGAAAACAAATACAAAAGAAACAGTTATCCCCTCACAAAGTAGGGGGAAAAAGGCTGCGTTTTACTAGAAGGGTGTGAAAATGTGTACTAAACATTAATAAATTGAATTAATTACATGGTATCCAAATACCACAAAATTTACTCTGAAAATTGTTATAGATGAAATCATTAATGGATATGAGCACAAGGTATTATATTAGGATTTAATTTTGCAGGAGCAGTTGCTTTTGGCGACTGACTGGCTCGACGTCAACTCTTACAACACGGCACAGTTGGCATACCTTGGTTTGGGATAAACCAAAGGACGTGTACCTAAAGCTGTCCACAGTAGGCCGCTGAGCACCTTGGAAATGACCGATGTCCCACTCGTATCCTGAATATATGCAATTAAAAAGCACTTATAACAAAGTGAAGGGAATCAACCCTGCAACTAAAATAACTGTAAAATTTCCAAGGAAAGAACTGAAAATAAAATAACTGTTGTAAAGGAATGGTAGCCCAGGACTCCACCAGCCATAAAGTAACTTAGATGAGTATATTAACTGCATATTGTTACTTTCAAGGAATATTTAAATATGTGACAAGCAACTTTTACAAGAAAACTGAGTGAGAAGATTTTGGAAGAGAAGCGCACCATTTCTAATATCCAATAAAATATACTTTGTATCCCTCTTGCCATTCAATGTTTCCAATCTTTTTCTCCACTCAGATGGAGTTAGAGGAATTGCTCGCTTTGATGGGTCAAGTAAAGAAACATGTGAAAAATCTCCTTCCAACTGGGGAAAAGAAAGCTTACAAGTTAGCTGAATGTTCTCCTCACTCCCTCTGGATCAACAAATTAGAGGCTTAGAGCTAAGTCATTCAAACAGTTGTCTTGTACAGAAATGTATTAATCTTTTTTAAAAAAGAAACAGTAATTTTATTAGTAATAGAGCATCCACAGGAGAAGCAAATCAGGTCTACAAAGAGTAGACGAAGTCAAAAGAGAAAGCAAAGAAGAAACAAGAAACAATGAAAACAGAAGCTAACAAAGGAACAAGGCAGAAGAAAACAGCAGAAATAAGGGGAAATAGTCCAAGAAGCTACAATAAAGACCCCCCAATTGCTACAAATAACTTAAAAAGGGTCGTAAAAATGATTTTGAAAATGAGCACCAACAAGAAGCTTTGATCCTGATAATTTCCAAATGGCTCAACCATGAAGAGGAGTTATCTTAAAAAAGGCTATAGTTTCTCCCAACCAAAGCTACAGAAAAGGATGGCTCACTCATATTGAAAACAAACAGTTTGAGCACTCTACAAAGAGGGGGGAAAACCTAGAAATGAAGCAACAAAGAAAAAACAGTAAGTGAGATAACTAGCTAAAGGAAACGAGGGGTGCAACAATCTAACGGACTTAAACAATGAAATTCATCACAAAGAAAGTTATTTTGCTTACTTGTACAAGTGAGGGCTTATAACGCAACTTCAACTTTGGAAATGCATGGCCATCTATTGCTGGAGAAACTTGAACTAGGATATCCAAAAATCTGGGATCTTCTCTTAACCAGTTAGCATAAGCAAGAGCATGTTTTGATGGCCCACTGTACTGAACCAACAATTGTATGATTAGCATCAAAGCAAAACAGCAATGGATAGAAAATAGATAAGAGATGGTTAACAATTACGATGGATTGAGAAAGTAAAACTAGTGTCTTTAGGCATCTAATCTTGGTGTTTGAGATTCAAAGATTATATAGTATTATTTAACCGGAATTACAGAATAATATTCCACCTGTTTATGTATATTACTGTTCACAGGCATCTGAAAATCTGGAGGATTCAAAATGGAAAAAAAGATACGAAAAACAAAAAAGGCGAGCCGGCAAGAAGAAGTGCCCATAAATATCAATTTCCACCTCTTTTGCAGCACTCAAACAAACTAGAAATGCTGCTATCGTAAATAAAATTAGAATATAACCTTGAGAGTCAAATCAACTTTCTTTGCACTTTAAGCAATGATAGATAATTATGACAAGTTCTTGAGAAAATACATACACGATTTTAAAGCCAAACAATGTGGTAACTCGTGTTACTGCAATTCAATCCAAAACCGTTTTTCTCAATAGCAAGATCGGGAATTGACCCATTACTTCTTTAGGGAAGCCTTTGGGATGAAACCTAATGAGATGTTCGTCCCTATTGTATAAGATTCATGCCAGAAAAAAAAAGGGTGGATATCAATTCTTATCCACAAGATTCTCCATAGTTTGCCTTTCTAATCTTATATTTAACTATTTCCAAGCTCCCTCAGAGAGTTTCTATGGAGAACTCTAAACTCAAACTTCAGAGTAAAAAATCAGAGAAAGCATACAGAATGTATAGGTATGTGAATGACTCTCATCCAGAAAGACAGGAATACATGGAAATTACCTGTGCGTTAATTCCCTGTTCATTTAGGTAGATTCGGCCATGTATATCCAAGTCCTAATAAAAAACGGAAGCGTACATTACAAATTATCCCCATAACTAATTACGAAAATCAAAATTTCAAAGTTTTGTTAAGAACAACTATGGATTAAATATACTTGGAGGAAGAAAAAAGAGACTAGAAACTACCCTCATGAAGTAGAGATGCTTTGAGACCTCAGCTTGGGGATCTTCAATGAACACAAAATGGTAGAAATTAACAACTACAAAATCTTCCTCCGAAATCTGAGGAAGGAGCTGACGATGCTCCTCGCTTGGCCCTAAATTTGATAAAGAGACCGAATGAACGGTGTTGGAATGAGTTAGAGAAGCCGAGGAAACTGCAATTATTTGCCTTGGCTTCCATTTCCCGCGGCGGAGAGGAAGCTTACAGGCGGCAACAGTGAAACCGATAGAACAGAAAATGGTTGGTCTATGGATAAGAGTGATTGTGGGCGTGTGCGCCCCATGAGCAACGTTCCACATCGTCAGTAACGGTGGCAATGGCAGCTGCAGAGTAATCGGAAGCTACCGAGCATTCCCATAGGAATGGTGGTGGTTTCACTTCGCCCAATCTCCAACATATTAAAATATATTGATTATTGAAATTTTCGAATTTTCAAAATAATAATGAAAATAAGTTTTCGAGGTTGCTTCCATCTTCATTTTATTTTTCTTACTTATAATGGACACCAGTTTGGAGACAAATGATTAAGGGTAATTATAATAAGTAACAATTTTTAAAATAATTATTAAGTATGTAGTAATATTTTTAAAAAATTGCAAATATAACAAAGTGTATCAGTCATAGAGTTCTATCGTTGATAGACTCTTATGGTTTATATAGATCGACATTTGTGCTACATGATTTATCAGTGATGGACTCCTATCACCGATAGATTTTGACAGATTTTGCTATATTTGCAATTTTTTTAAAATGTTGCTATATACTTAATTATTTTGAATATAATTGCTACATTTGCAATTATCTCAATGATTAATCATGTAGCAAAATTTTAAAAAAATTGCGATGACAAAAATTAAATTATATTATAAATATTATTATCGCTGATAGTTTTATATTGTAAATATTATTATCACCGATAGTTTAGAATTTTGATAGATATGTTTTAATAGATATATTTGATTTTGATATTTAATCTTTGAATTTTATAAAATTAGTCATTAATATGTAATTTTGATAAATTTAAGTATTCAACTTAATGAAAAATACACTTTAAAAAAAGAAATAAATAACGCGATAAACCAATCCAATCCGAAGATCATATTCATAGTAAAAGAAATATTTATAAAGGTTATTTCCAATGCCAAAAGTCAAATGAATATCAAAGAAAAAGTTAAATTATTGTCTCTTTTTACCCACTTTGAAGAGCTGAGAGATTCAAACTTGTAAGAGTCTTGATCATACATCTTCATTATTTAACGACTAGATAGACTACAAATTAATAGAATTAATTGTAATAACATAATAAATATAAAATTAAAATTTTAGAGACCTTGGACATTTTAGAGTAGAACATTTGTGACAAGGGGAGATATGCGAGTATAACATCCCTTTTAGTACAAAATTTGAAAAGAAGGGAGTTCGGACCTCCAACTTCTTATACTTATTCATTAGAGCAAGGAGGAATATCTAAATTTCTCATTTGTAATTTTTTCTTTTATGATATCAACTGGGGTATAATCATCATATTTGAATTCCTTACAACCACTACATGGTATAAACTTACTAGAGTTGCCAAAAACAAATTTTGGTAATTTTTACTACCAAACCAACAATATACAAGATTAACTTCCTGCGAATCTCATTCAAATCAAAAGTTAATCATGATTTTATTTCAAAGATGGGAGGGGAGGGATCGTCCATAAATGTCCCAACAGTAAAAAGTTCTAATTGAGGAAATCAACATCAGTGTTGTTAAATCAGAGAATTGAGGATATGCTTAGAATGTGGTGTTATTGTGTAAGCAAGCAACATTGGAACTTTTTAGTCTGAGTTGAAGCATGGCTGCCATTCAAGTGTCTCACCTGCAAACATTGGAACGATATCCCCAAAAGGAAATGTGAAAGACTTTGGAACCTGCCATGGAGCCTTTTGCAGTGTAATTTTTGAGGTGTTTCTGGGGAGTCCATAGAAGTCGGGTCCATTGAAACTTGTAAATGCTTCTAGTTTATCAAGAGCACCCGCCTTGGCAGAGAAAAAGGAACCAAAAAGGGAAAAGAACGATGATTATTTGATAAAGATGAAGTGATTCAAATTATTAGCGTAATAAGAAACAAGATGGTATACCTCTTCAAACACCTTTGCATATAATGATAAGGCAATAGGGGCACTGTATATACCAGCACAACCACATGAACTTTCTTTCCTTCGTCTCTCGTGTGGAGCACTGTCAGTTCCGAGGAAGAACTTTTTACTTCCACTAGTTACAGCTGACACAATTGCCTGCCCTAGATGAGAGGAAAGGCGTGAGCACAAATGAAGAAATAATCATCTTTCTTTTGGGGGATTCTCACGTTTCATGAAGAAAAGTCCAAACAAAAAAAACTCACAAGGTATTAAATCTTAAGAAGGTGATAACCATGGCTTGAACTCATTCACTCAAAGCCTTTTATAACTAAATTGACCACTAGGCCAACTTCAGTGATTCTAAGATAAATGACGAATATCAAAAGCCAGCTTATGTAGAGACTAATCCATCCTAACCTCCAAAAATCTTCTAACTTCGATAAGAGTATCTAATAATTGTAAGGATAATTTTTTTTTCATGAAGGCTACTGATACAGTCATACAAGAACACGTGTGAGGAAAATATGAAGAAAAGCACAAAACATAGTTGGAACATACTGTGAGTCTCTCTTTTGAGTACTGGAAGACAGTAATTATGTGGCTGCAGTCCTCCTTGAAATAGAGAATTCCTGTTGAGAAGAAGATGTTGTGGAGTGACAGTTGCCGCTAGAAGCGCTGTAAAGTATTTTAAAAGTCATATATTGGTAAGCATAATTGACAATAAAAAATGATACCAATGGACGACAAAACGAAAGAGGGATAACTAACAAAACACTTCAATGAAAATAATGAAGTATAAATACCATGTTCGCAAGACAAAACAAACTTAGCAGCATTTGCAGTAGTAATATGCTCCATCACCACCTTCAGCTTTGGAAGCCTCTCAATCAGGGGTTTCAACACAGTTTCAATGAAGACCTTCTCACGATCAAACATGTCAACATCAGGATTTGTTACCTCGCCATGAACCTACAGAGAGATATCTCTTTTTAAATTAACAAGAAAAAAGAATGCACTGCTTCTCTATATATTGGACGAATAAACAAAGCGTTCCTATCAGCAAACTACCAACAGAGGCATGTCCTGTTCAACCATCTCCTCAAGAACAGGTAGACACTTCCCAAAAAGATCTGTAACACCATCTTGGGAATTGGTCGTAGCACCGGCAGGATACAATTTTACAGCATAAACAGCCCCACTTTTTCCTGTCAATCCATCATCATGTTAGAAAAAAGAATAGAATACAACCTCAAAAAATCACTAAATATAAGTTAGATACAAAGAGAAGTACTGAAACTAGAAGATCTCTTCCAAAAATTCTTGTTGAAAGCAAAGACTTACTTGCAAGCTTGATCTCGTTTGGGCTCATTGTATCTGTCAAATAAAGGGTCATAAGAGGAATAAAGTTGCTATTGGACGGTAACGCTTTCAAGATAGAATCCCGATACGCCACAGCAGCAGCTGTGGTAGTGATGGGTGGCTTCAGATTTGGCATCACAATAGCCCTTCCAAAGGTACTTGCACTGCATATTAATAGTTCAGGACAAGAATGAACTATTGAAAACATAGCTAAGCCATCTACGATATACATGTTAAAATAGAATGTCTCATGTGGTTGCTTGACATGTCAATTATGATATGTTTAGGAGTGATTTCAAAACTGTTGTCATCTTCAAAATCACCCATAAACATATCTCAATCAATGAAAAGCAACTCAATTCTGGGTTTTACACTTTTAAACATGATTTTTATACAACTAAAATTGACTATGTATGATTCAAAGCATGAATTAGAGTGACTTAAACTTGACAAAAGTGATTTTAATCGTTTCAAAACCACTACCAACATGTACAAAGAATAAATGATAAACTTACCTGTGAGGAAGAACCGCTTTTAAGAGATCACCATCACGAAGATGAAGATGCCAATCATCAGGCTGGGTAAGTGTGAGCTGCATTTTTGGCCCTTGACGCCTTATGAACTTAACCCCTTCAAACTTTTGTGCAGGTGATTTCAGTGGCTACCATCAACAATGTAGCAATCAGTGAAATGAAAGCAGAGATCCGATTTAAGTTTAGTAAATTGTCATTGGTTAAGGAAACTACGAAAATATCACACCGACGATGATGCTCAAAGTACATCCTACAATGCTTGAACTATAAAATGCCACATGAACGTTGCTCGAAGAAAAGTTGATGACAGACAACAAAATGAACCAAATACAAATTGAATATAAATAGATTGGATTTTATTGATAACTAAAGCATATGTACTTGGAACGGAAGGACCAAAGTCTTTGTCATAGTAAAATCCAGAGACAACCTTGAGCCTTCTTTAAAAATGTTTTTTCTTCTGTTCAAATGAAAACATAAAATCAGAGATAACAGATGCACAACCAAACGCCGCCGTCGTTGATTTGTTTTCGTAGGTTACCTAGCGCCGCTGCAGCTTGTTGCCCGGAGAAGAAGGAGAAGAAGAACTGGGAGACGTCCCACGAGCTGTTCGTGGGTCAGATGAACTTGTAGATCTGCTACCGCGAGGACGGAGTAGGAAGAGCCACCACGGTCCGGCTCTTTGTGATTGAGTTGGACCGCCTGAGGAATGCCGGAGACGATGGATTCGCCGTCAGGTGGTTAGAGGTTGAGGAAAGATGGGATGGGTAATTAAATAAATAAGACTAAATTGAAGCCCTTACTAACAAGGTTTGAAATATGGTGTTAATTGGAGATTATATCCATAAAAATTTCAAGAAATTTTTATGAATGTTGTTATAATTCATTAACCAAAATTTGAAGCTTAATTGGACTATAATGCACATTTTTAATTGTCATTTTTTATAAAATGATTAACATTTAGTTTTCTATGGTAAGTGTTTGTCTAAATGTTTGTGCCATTGCGCGTGTGAGTGCATATATTTAATGAAGAAAATAACTTTGTTTAAGAAGGTTAAATCACGTGAAAATGAAAGTTTTGGACGTATAGAGAAGAATTTATATCGTTTCAATTTTGAAGTGAAATGATGTAAAAATTTAAAGAAAAAAAAGTATGAACAAGGGTTCAAATCAAATCTAGTTTTTTCTTCTTTTTTTTATTAAATTTGTTTAAAAAATTAGAGTTTTTTTAATAAGATAAAATCGAAAACCGAAAAAAGTTAGAAACTGGAAAAAATGATACAATTAAAAATTTTCATCCTAAATATAAATAAAAAATGACATTTAACACATGAAACTATACAATTTTGTTTAATTAAAAGTTAAAATCATGAAACTGAAAGAAAAAAGATATAGTATATTTTTTAAATACTTAGAAAGTTAATCTAAACATACATTTTGACGATGTGATAATATATAGATAAAAAAAATTACTATAGTAATACATACTCTTTCCATTAAATATTTGATACATCTTATAATAATATATTAGTTTATGTTTATTCACGATTGTTAAATGTTTCTTTCTTATAATAAGTTTAAAGAATAAAGTAGTAAAAAAATTATCCATACTATTGTACTAAAATTTGTGTCTAAATCCTACTTTTAGTTCCATGACAATCACATCATTCAAGACTCAAGTCTCAATTTTCATCCAACATTGAAGTAGAGTTTTACTTTTGGAATGTTGATGTAAAGTCAAATGCAATAATGATGCAATTTAGTAGGGTGTTGTAGGTTGGGTTGGATTGGTTCGATTTTAGAGATATTTTAGGTTTAATGCTATGTTTCGGGTTGTATATCACGTTAACCCAAACTAAACCTTTTTATTTATGAACTCAAACCAAATCAACCCATATATAGGAAACAGATTGCATTGGTTCGATTAGATAAAATCGTTCAACAGTGTTACATAATTCTTTTACCTAGAACCTCAAATGCAAAAGGTTTAATGATCTAATAAAATTGAAACACATAAAGCAACTAATTAATGTTCGTGAAATAAAAAGAGACATGAACTCAATTTGATGAATAAAATGAGCTTGACTTACTTCACAAAAACACAAGACTTGTTATCATATATACACTCTTTGGGGTAGTTTTAAGTTTAGTTATCAAGTTTTGAGTCTGGTTTCAAATTAATCTTTAAACTTCGAAAAGTATCAATTTTACAGTTGAGATTTGTGTTTTGTTTTAGTTCGATTCTTAGATTTCAAGATTTTACACATTTAACCTCGAAGTTTTTCTTAAATACTCACTTTCATTTGTTGACATTAATATCTATGAATTGATTTAAAATAACGATGAAGTAAAATTTTAAATTTAATTTTAATAATGATGAAAAAGAGCGAAACCTGTTTTTCTTTTGCCAATCAAGTATACGGCATCCACCATGCTTAGACCCTTCTTAACCGTTAAACATAATTTACTATAATTATTTTATATTAATTAACATATTAAGACTAAAAGCACGAAAATATGAATATTTAATAAAATACCGAGGTTACAATCGTAAAATTTGAAATTAAAGAAACAATTAAAACAAACTAAAATCTCAAAAAAATAACATTGTAACTAAATTGAAATTAGACTTGGAACTTAGAAAATAAATATATAACATTTTAAAATATGTGGATCAAATGAAAATTAGACACTAAACTAAAAACTCAAAAACAAAAAAGATGTTTATTAGTTTCTTTTTTTCTCATTTAGCCATTAAATTTTCTCTTTCCCATTCTAATCTTCTTCATTTCTCCAATCCCCTCATCCTCATTTCCATTGTTTTCTTCGACTTTTTTCTTTCAACTTTCTTTATCACCGTTAAGATGTTAGAAAAGTTTGTGTATCACTAAATCAATCAAGAACTTCATAAATGACTATCGTTTCCTTTTTCTTAATTAGTTAAACAATTATGAAGTGAGAGATTGAAGATACGAAACAATCGATATTCAGTATATCATCCATTAGAATTGTACATCATGTACTTATATTAGGTAGAATTTTTCTTTTTTTCGTTTTTCACTGTTAGATCATCAAACTTACGATTATTAGTCATTTAAAATAATTCTTTAAATATTAATTTCGACTTAGAATAATAAACATGTTGGTTGCATGTTATATATTATTGTGTTCTAAAGTTGTCATATTCCCTTCTTTGGCCATTGTTGGAGTAATATGGCTTTATCATGTCATTTGATTCGCTATTGTCTCTTGGTTGGTGGCCTAACTCACTCTCTTCATCTCTTTTTAGAGATAGAGAGAATAGAGTGTTTACTTTTTAATGACAAGTGTTGTAATATATTGAAGAAAACAAAAAACACACCACTTTTAAATTGGTGCTATACGATTATTTTTACCATTTTAAAGTCATATTTTCAGAAGAAGATCTCAACTAACATTTTGTAACATACGTACATTAAATTTTGTTGTTATTGTTATCTATAGATCTATTTGACTAAAGACGATTTCTAATATCAAATTGTTTAATGTATTTGGATGCATCAGCTTGGACTTTACTCATACTTTTTCATCTCTTTTCAATCACACAATACTAGTGTCTATACACAGGTAGATACAATTCGAGATGAGTCTGTATAAGTATATATATATTTTTTCTAATAACATATATGCTAATTATAAATGTTTTCAATTTTTATTTTAATTTTTTTAAAAAAATTAATTAGTTCATCCACACTCTTTTGAAAATAGATGCTCAATACAAATTAGGTATATTATTGATTCTCCCGTGAATTCAACTTCAAGTAGATGATACAAAACTTAGGTATTTTGGTCAAGGAATCACACTTTACAACAGTCGAACTATGTTTCACTTTGATAACGAGTACATTAATTCAACCATTTTCAACTTTTTACATTATATCTCAATTGAACTATTTTGAATCTTACTGTTCTTTTGTAACATTTTTTTCTTCTTTCTTTGGGGTTAATTTATCTCTAACCCTTATTGGTTTATATTAATGAATGGAAACTAAGATATGATTAGAGTATTGAAATGTGTCAATCTAATTATGATATATTGATAGACTTCCGAATCGTATCTTTATTTTTTAAAAAGAAAAAAAGAAAAAGAAAATAGTGGATAAATATAATGAAAGTTGGATAGAAAGTAAGAAGTGCTAACTCTAAAAGTCATTGTATGCTTTTCAAATTACTATTTACAAGCATTTAACTTTCCTAAGAAGAAATACCTTTCAAGTTTTTTCCAAAAGCGAAAAAAGGAAACGTCACTTCACATATAAAACCAAACTAGAGAAAGTAGAAAAAACAAATCTCTCTTCAAATTATCCAAAATGCCTCTTCTTTATATTTATATATATATATTTATATATATATATATATATATATATTTATATTTAAGTTTAGACTAATTTAAAAAATTTCCATTTCTATAGTTATATTATTAAAAAAATAATTTTAACAGATAACGATAAAAATATAACAAATTTTATCGATGGTAAACTTCTATCAGTGATAGATATGATAGGTTCTTGTGATCTATCATTAATAGACCAATATTTGCAACATGGTATATCTAATAGACTTTAACAGATTTTGTTATATATGTTTAAAAAAAAATTTAAATGTTGTTATTTGTGTTTATATTTTGGATTTTGTTATATTTACAATTATCTCGTCCAATGATTGATACTATATATTAAATTTTTTATGGACGAAGAAAGAAGTTATACAATGTAATACACATTTTGCATTCCAAAAATCAACTGTTCGGATATATCATTCCATGAGTATTAAACTCGACAAAACCACACCAAATAACATAGTCGGAAAATCATTTAAACTAAAAACAAGAAAAGGATTATACGTATATACACATACATACAAAGAAAGATAATAATTTAAAGTAAGAATACGTATATTAGTAATTCCAAAGGGGAGGAGGAGGAGATGGATGAAGTTGGTATTGGTCATAATTAGAGGCCGGTTTATTATTATTATTATTATTAGTAGTAGTAGTAGTAGAAAAGAATTGGGTTTGTTTAATCTCTTGAAAATCCGGCAACCAAAAGAAAGCGTCGTCGTTTTGATGATAATCGTACTCCTCCATCTCCGTTGAATTGGAGAAGCAGGTCACGTGCAAATTAGCAGCATCTGACTCCTCCGTTAATGGAGGAAGAAGATGAACACAGGAAGAGGATGAACTCTCTGCCATCATTATTTCATCGTTTCCTTTCTTTGCCATTGAGCTCTCACTCTTCTGGAAGATTCTACATATTACCCATTCCTTCGTCTGCACCCAATTTCAAAAAAAAAAAAAAAACAAAAAAAACAAAAAACAAAAAACAAAAGACAAAACCTATAATTTCTTGCCAATTTGGTCCTTTACTCAACTTTGAAAAGTTTTCCATTTACTTTACTCCCTCTTTGGTTTCAATTTAAATAATCAAATTTAGATTGTGTTAGCAAATGATTAGGTGTACTATCCCCAATGTTTTTCACCTTTTATTTATACATGGTAAAAAGTAAATTAACAAAAATAATTTAAATTCAAAAGAATATAAATTACCACGTGGCAGAATTTTATTGGGCAGTATGGGCATGATCATCTAAGTTTTTTTTTTTAATTTAAAAAAAAAAAAAAAAAAAAAAAAAGAGAAGTCGATAAATTGTAAGTACAGCATTTTTCTTCTTTTAAATTTAGGTAAGAAGTTAAAAGTGATTAAATAAAAATAAAAACTATTGTAAATAAGTTGTAAAAAAAAAAAAATACTATATTTAAAATTTTATTCATATAAATTAGTCAAATTTCATAAATTCTATAACTGGGAGAAATTTATAAATTTATTTAAAAAACTGAAACTTTAGTCTTTGAAAAATCTTCATAATATTAAACAAAGAATTTAAGAAGAAAAAAGATTGTACCTGAGATGATGAACTAGTAGGAAGAAGATGATGTTGAGAATAAGGAGGAGGAGAAGAAGAAGAAGAAGAAGAATGATTATTGGAATGTAATCGATATTCATGCATCACCCAATTAGATTTATGTCCTCTTGGAGCTCTTCCTTTATAAAACACCAAAGTTTTCTTCATCCCCACAATATTATTATCATTATTTCTCCCTTTCAATATCTCTTTATCTTTCCCTGTTGCCTTCCAATACCCTGCTGCTGTTGCTCGATTTGTCCTCAACCCCGTTGGATACTTCCTATCTCTCACACAATAAAAGTACCATTCTTTTTCCCCCATTTTAGCCCTCCCTGCCAACAAACAAAACCAAAAACACCCGATCGTAACCATAATCGATCAAATCGTTCTTATTATAACATAGTACTCTGATGATCTTTTGTCTTTACCTGGCAAATCCCAGGGCTCGCATTTGTTGAGATCCACTTCGGCGATGGCCGGAGATGAGAAGGTGGAGGAGAGGACTTTAGGGGATAGGTAGTGTGTGATGAGCTCTTCGTCCGTCGGATGGAATCGGAATCCAGGTGGCAGTTCCATTTGATGATGGGGGAATTGATCAATTTCAATTCCCAAGTTTTTGGTGGTGGGGAAAAATGAAACAGAGGGGCTTTTTGTAGACTTAGACACACAAAAACAAAAGGGGGGGTTTAGTGGCTAAATTTTTATATATGAGCTGAGGATGGAAATTTTCAAACAACTTAATCTTTGTTATATAATAAAAGCCTTGTTTGTGACTCTTTTTTTTTTTTTATTGTTCTTCTTGACTTGGAACATTTTACCTTGTTTATATAAGGTTCAAATTTTATCATCCCTTTTTCTTAATGGATTAATGCTAATTGATAAAGGGGATTTTTATGTCAAATCTTATCCGACTATACATGTACTCTAGTTTTCTATTATTCTTCATGCTTTCTTTATTTCTTTTGTTCGGCTCCTCGAAATACATTCTTCTTTATCCTTTATAATCGAGTAATATGTAACATACGTATTGCAATTTTCGTCCTTTAATGTAAAAATTTCTACTTTAATAAAAAAAAATTTATCAAATTTGATTAAGAAACAAAAAGTTAAAATTTTTCAAGTTCTATAAAAAATATATGTTTTGTTTTTATAATTGATGTTGCTTTTACCCTTCTTTCCGATTAAAATCTATTGAAAATAAATAAAATATGAAAAATAAGAACAATTATCTAAATTCAACGTAAAATTGAATGGAATTAAAGTTTGATACAAAGTTAATTGTATGAATAAATGAAATTTGTTTTAATATATACAATTTCTCAACTTTGTTATCGTCTTTTTAAACAATTTTATCATTTATTACTGAAAATTTATTGAATATATATATATATATATTTCTATACAAGGAAAGACTTTGAAAAAGAACACATAGTCTGAGTTAATGCGAATCAAATACATTTCATGGTAAAGGGTTTAACTTTTGGATAATTGAAAATGATAAAGTTATTAAATAATTTTTGTTTTTAAAATGAAAATAAAAGTTGGAACGAGGAATTGAAATATTTGGGAATAGTGTAATTTGGTTAATTAGGTCAAAAGAAGAGAGTTGGAGAAATTAAAAGTCATTGTGTTAGTTGTTATCTGCCTAAACAAAAAAAGTCATCGACTTTATAACAAATATAAAAATGTCTTCGTGTTCAAGATATCCATTTTTTTAAAAAATAAAATTATAATCTATTTGAATTTGTCAAATGTTTTTGTATGTGGTCTCATGTCGGTAAAGAGTGACAACACTACACTAATTACCATCTATTCATTTCTTTTTTACATTCCAATTTCAACATTTAAAAAAAACAAAGAAAATAAAAATTATTTTGACGATAAAATTTTCAAAATATTTACAAATTTAACAAAATATCATTATCTATTTGTGATAAACTAGATACATATAGAGAATAGTATATATTTATCGTAGATAATATATCAATTTTTGTTATTTTCTTTAAATATTTTGACTCATTTTGTTATATTTAAAAATAGTCTATATTAGGTTTATGATTCTCGATACTTTTGTTTTATTTTAACAATGCTCTTAAATTATAATAAATATTAAAATCCACTTTTGGTTTTTGGACTCAATTTTCGCAAGGGTTCCTAAATTGGTAATGATATATATTTATACAAGTATAGTAGGTCCAATAGTTATTTTATTGATAAACTAATTTAATTTTTTTTTATTATTAAATCTTAATAATGTAATTTTAACTATAAGATCCTAAATTAGTACAAAATAATAATTTAAAAACATCTATTGATTCATCAGGTGTTTAACGAGAACGATGAGAAAGTACCATTCTTTTTGTTATAAGTCATTAATCTTCTCATGAGGGAAGGGAGTGGGAGAGTTCGATTTCATGGAAATCATTAATCTTATCCATAGAAAGGGGATTTGTTTAGCTATAATTGGGATCCTCATTGAAGACATTCTTTTTTGTTGGAAATGTTATTAATATTGTACATTTTTATTACATCTCTCAAGAAATGAACTCTTCTATGCTCCATTGTTCTTTAATATGTAAAAATATGTTTTCTATCGTAATGCCTTGTCGGTTGTTTGTATTTCGTCTAAAAGAAGAAAAAAAAAAAAAAAAAAAGAAAAGAAACAAGCAAGAAAGATGGTGATAAACTTTCTAGAAATCTAATTTTGAAAACCATTTTTTCCTCCTTTCATGTTTTTTTACAAAATTTCAAAAATGGTTTTCAAAAATTTATGATGCATACTTCGAACCAAAACAAAAGATTCACTGGTTACCAAATAATATACGAATGTGTTTAAAAGAATTGATCGTTAAAAATATTAATCGGACATAAAGTATTAGCAAATATATCTATTACTATACACTCATATGGGCATAAAAATCTAGAGGGGAATTCCAATTTGCATGTTTTTTTCTTTTTAAAATAAATAATGCGATGGGAAATAAAAATATATATAAAAAAAAGGTAACCTAATCTCATAATATTCAAAAGTACTTGTCATGTGATTAACCTCCGCCAACAAACAAATTTTGTCCATAAGTATGATTAAGTATACTTTAGCATTGTTATTTATATAAACACAATTTGTCTTTAAAAGAATATATATGCTTTGAGACTATCGCAACATGATTGATTGATACTATTTCTTTTTTCCTTTAATTTTGTTACCTTTCATGTATATATATATATTTATAAGAGGGAAGTAACTTAGATTAGATTTATATTATAGATTTTTTAATTTGTGTTCAATATACTTATTATGAAATAAAACTACAATACTATCATCTATCATCTTAAATTTTCATTTACAAAATATTAAGGCATATGAAAATTCATTTTTATTTTATAATAAATTTTAAATAAAAATAAATATCAATTTTAAAAGTTAAATTACGTTTTGATGGAATTCATTTAACATAATTCAATTGTCTTCGTATTTATATTATTAAATTAAAAAGTAAACGTTGGGTTTTTTCAATCACATATTTAAATAAATAAATTTAATAGTCACTTTTTCGTCATTTTTAACAAACTTATTTATTTTTCATTTCTTTGTTTATTATATTTAATTTTAAGAAACTTCTAGCCGAATTAGAAGACTACAAAGAACGGTTATAAAATATTGTATTTTCCATTTTAAAATTGACTCATATATATATATAATAAATTAAGAAAAAAATCACTAAATTGAGTTTTAATTTGCAACATAAATTCAAAATATATTTAATAAAATAGACATGATACTAGCATATAATATAGAATATAAAGTATGGGATTTGAACCTTCTCATTTTTTATTTACTAAAATAGAAAAAATAAACAAATTTATGTTCGAACAATATTGAATTCAGTTTTAAAATAAATGTTCTTAAAAATGAAATAATATTTAGAAAAAAGTGATTTATAAAAATATAATGAGAAAAGAAATAGAATTTTGATTAAAGATAATTGAGAGGGACGAAATAAGTATAAAATAGTAAAATAATAAAGAAATAAAAATAGGGGATATTGGAAAAAGCATTTCACATCAAGGTACAACGGAGAATGGACAATGGAGGGAGGGAGGAGGCATTAATGCATTACCTAACCTTGGGGGAAGTGACGACTTCAGCCTCCACTTCTATACTTTTTCTCTTTTCATCTCATCTCAAAACACCTAAATCCCCTTTTCTATATAAATTATTAAATTCTAAACTTTACTCCATAATTTTCTATTAATTTTAAATTTCACACTCCAAATTTTATTTTGTATTAAAATTGTCTAAAAAATAATAATAATTATCTGAATCTTTTTGGGTAAATATCCTAGTAAATAATAATTATCTCATGAACTGTATAATATTTTAACCTAACAATTTTAATTTTTTTTCGTTCGACTATGATTAATGAATGTCTATTTATAAGTTTAATTCTTATTAAATTATAGATGCATAGTTTTACGAGTGAGAATACATTCCTCCGCATGCAAGATCCATTCAAATTTTAAGGTAAAGTAGGACATGGGGCTACTAATGGCATAACAACCGATACACCATAGGTTGGCTCAACCCAATAATTTCGTACTAGGGTTGGCTAGCTCCTCGCAGTTCTCCCTTTCACACCAACAGTAGATAGGAATCGAACTGTCTCACAACGTTCTAAACTAACTCACATACCACTTTCATCGACGAACAACCAAACCCTTGGGACCTTCTTCAATCCCAGGATGTGATGAGTCGACATCGAGGTGCCAAACAACTTCACTAATAAGAGCTCTTGGGAGTCATCGGCCTATTATCCCCGGCGTACCATTAATCCATTGAGTGAGAGCCCTTCCACACGGAAATGCCCGAATCACTATGGCCGACTTTCGTCTCTGTTTGATTAGTTGGTCTCACGCTCACAAGCATAATTTGAGCTTGAGCCTACCATTATATTGCACACCTCTGTTACTCTTTAGGAGGCATCCATCCCAGATAAACTACCCAATTATTAAAATAGGAAGCATGTCCTCCAAGTTTAGTTATTCTCTACCCTATTCATGGGTCTCTCCTTCATACCGATTCCTATCGCTACTATGATACCTCGATGATTTTTTTTTTTATACTAGAAAATTTAAATAGCATAACTTGTCTCATATCCAAACATATGAAAATTATAATAGGTTTTTCGTAGTACACAATACGTATAAATTTAAGTATTAGAGTGTAAGATAAAAATACCACATTAATATTAGTACTTTGTGTCGATAATCACTTCAAGTGAATCATCTTTACTCGAGATTCAACATCGGTGACACATGCTCATACCAAAATCACACAGTAATTGTGAATACTTAGAACAAACAAGAAAAAATTGTTAAAGTTTCTTATTGGGTGATAAAAAAAGAAGAACATGTATACTTTATTTTTACAAAGTATATGATAAATTATTTCCTTTTAATAGAATATATATATCACATTTGGATTTTGTTTTCAAGGAGGTAGCAAGCAAAAGTATATACTCCTCTTTCTAATTCATCATATTCTCTCTTTTATATTAATTATTCGTTTTTTGTCGCTTACTCTCTTAAGGCAAATAAACTATCTTTTTCTTTTTTTCTTTTTTTCTTTAAGAAAAACAAAAATTGTAGCTTAAAAGAATTGACCTTACAATAATTGGTATCTGAGTTTATACTCACCATTATTGGTTTCAGATAAGTTAGAGCAACTTTAAAAATATAAAAAAAAAAAAAAAAAAAAAAACCTTAAACTTATTCTAAAACTATAAAATTTGTCCATGAACTTTGTATAATTATATAAAAAATTTCTTAAACACGCAAAAAATTAAAAATATCCATACATTAGTATCCAAACAAAAACAATAACATCTAATTACAAATAACTTTAATTTATTTAAAAAAAGATTGAAAAAAGTTTGTATTATACCTTCTTTATTGGTATATGTTGATAATATTTAGATGTTCTATTTATACACATACTCTCATTTTTCTTCAATATTTTCAAGTTTTACATTAATATTTTAATATGCCAAAATAAAAACAATTTTTTTCTTTAAGTTAAAGCATTAAATCTCTCATAAAACTTCAAAATCAAAATATTTTCTTAAAGCATACCAAAATATTAAATAGTTAAATTTAAAAAAAAAATGCATTTACCTATGAGAACACATTTAGTTAGACTACTAACTTATAAAGATAAAGAAGATATAGGGAAAAAAAGAAAGAAAAAAAAATAAAGAAATATATAACTATAAATAATAATGATATTTTTCTTAATATTTGTTTAAAGTTTAAGAGTATTTTAAAAATGTTTGAAAATTCATAACATAAAACATCAAAAAAAAAAATAATAATAATAATAGGAAAAATAATTTAGAAGTCATTTGAAAAATAGGAAAAGATTATTCATAAATGAAGGCAATAAAAGAACAAATGTAAGAAAAAAGAAAAAAGAAAAAAGAAAAAAGAAAGAAGGTTCCAATAATGTTGAGAAAATAAAACCATTTAAGAGCTTTCCTTTTGAGGAAAGCATAAAGGGATGCATTGAATTGCGCGTGGCTGCTTTCATCTATTTTCCGAAATTTCAATCTCTTCTCTTATCCGACGCCTCTAACTTCATCACTCACTTACATTGTCTCTCTTCCACCTCCGTTTTTTCCATAAAACCTTTTTAATTCCATGAACTTAGCCTTATCGACAAATTTCTACTTCATCACTATCCATTCATTGCTTTTTCTTTTTTCTTTTCTTTTTTTATTAGTTTTCTTCCAATAAAATTTACTTATATTTAATTGAATTACTAAGTTTTGAAGTTAATAATATATTGAAATTCTAAAGTTTGTATTTAGAGTATTTAACTCCGACTTTACAACCGGTGGACCAAACTACCCCTACTCATTCTTAGTGATAAAATAAAATTCCTACCTATTTATTCACTACCAGAGTTGTCTTTGGGATCTTGACCAGCTGGAGACTTGAGAGATGCTGACGTGGAAACGAATGTGGGCCTTCCATTTCACACCTTTTCTTTTACATGACAGTTAAGCACTAGGAGCCACATGGCATGACACGAGTGGTGGAAAAGCGCATGGAGTGAGGGAAGGGTTAGGCGACCAAATTAGATGTTAACAAGAAAATTGCACGCCTGGGGCAACACCTGACTTCTAAATAGTTTCGGCCTTTTGGGCAATTTTTATTGCTCCAACTACGACGAATTCCGTTGTTCTTTGGATCATCGCGATACTCTTATATTTTGCGTCTATATGTGATCTTTGTTTTTGAGTATCGTGCACGACATTGATATTATTATGCTACACGATATCCCGTTTTCATGATATTTTTGTAATTTGACCTTCTCTTGTTTAGTTGATGCATTTGAGCTTTGTTTTGAACCGTTTAGGTATTGTTTGACCTTAACGCTCAATTCTACCTCCTAAACGATTGTTACCTAAAAATTATTAATTAGACACATAAAACCATGGAACGATCTTAAGTTAAGCAAAACGAGATACGACATCTTTGGTGTTATCAAATACTAAAGAGGAAAATTAACAAAAGACAATTGTTTTTGGTGAGAAAAATAAATCTCATAGCTTGTTATTCAAAATGCATAAAACTTTGAAGATATTCATATTTATACGATTACACATTACATATACAAATTGTTGAAAGAAATGATGAATGATTAGATTCTCATAGTCCAATATGGCATATAGCATCATCTCCCAACTATAGTTGTTTTCTATCGAAAGATGTTACTTTTTCTAACAAGTTTATTATCATCAAAAGTTATCGTTTAGGCAAAAACTAATAACCCGTAGCTAGCTTTTTTTTTTTTTTTTTTTTTTTTTTTTTTTGAAATCTCATTTATTCTCTCTTTAATATCCCATACCAAAACAATCTCCTTTAGCTATGTTTTCTAAAAACGGTTCCATTACGGACATACTTTGTCAATATCCTTTATGTAAAAATGACATGGGATTAATTATATTAAATAAACTATATTTTAAAAGATGACATATGGGAAAGAAGCATAACTTTATCATATATGTTGATTTTATATAGCTGTTTTGATATTTTAATATGGAGCAATTTGGACAAATTTCAACCACATAACAAAAATGGTGAGAAAAAGAAAGAGAGAGAGAGAGAAAAAAAAAGAAGAGAAAATTAATGATAATAGTTTGAGATTGAAAATGTGATGATGTGACTTTACATACGTGATTTCGCAACTAAGTTCTTAGTCATTTTCTTTTTATATAAATACTTTGTATTGGTAATAATGTTATATATATATATATATATATATGACCATCATTGTCAAATTCTTTATTTAGCTATCTTATCACAACTTTAGGGGTGAATATAATCTAAAAAGAGAAACTTTAGATTGAATGGAGTTTATTTTGTTTCTCTAAAGAAACAAGATTAAAAAAAGGACTTCAAAAATCCTTGTTATGTAATAACTCTTTTAGGATAAGGTTTCGAAATGATACCCTTCAACTTTTCAAAATTGCTTTTAATATTTGGGTATGTTTGGTTTAAACTTTGTAACTATTTTTAAAGTAAATTATTTTAGAAAAAGTTAAAATAGAGTATTTTTAAAGTCTTTCATTATTTTTTAAATAAAAAGATTTTTTTTCCCTAAATCAATCTAAATAGATTTTAAATTTATTCAAATTACTATCATATTAGTTTCAATTTTTCTATTAAAACGAATGCAACAAAAAGAATTATATGAGGATTTGTTTCCTTACCGATTATGGATTTTGCGTGTAGCCACCTAATTTTGTCTTTATTATTTAAAATCAATTTAATTATTAGATTAATTTTTGCCATAATTTGGTTTATTTTTAATTTTGTGATTAACTACCTTTTTCTATAAAAAAA
The DNA here is from genome assembly GCF_025177605.1 of Cucumis melo. Lineage (NCBI taxonomy): Eukaryota > Viridiplantae > Streptophyta > Magnoliopsida > Cucurbitales > Cucurbitaceae > Cucumis > Cucumis melo. The sequence continues at coordinate 29,331,843 of NC_066860.1, read as the reverse complement.
ATGTTATTTAATTGTTTTTTAAGTTTTGGTTAAAGTAACTAAACCATTTAATTAGGATAAGTAAGGTAGGTGGATAAATACCAAAGATGATAATTTTTTTTTAAATTTGATTTTGGTTATTAAAGGTTTCATGCCATTTTGATATGGATGTTAAAGTTAGTATTATTTTCAAATTAAAAAAAAAATAGTCATTTTGAATTTTTAGTAATTTGAAGATCCATTTTTTGTTATAAGCAATCTCTTCTTGGGGCACAACATAGAGAAAAGGCCACAAAAAAAAAAAAAAAAAAAAACTCTAGAAATTTTTATAACCTTCACATCCTCTCTTCTTCGTCTAAATCCCTACTCTCTATAGCCACTACTTCTCTTAACCTTCATATGTTCTTTAAAAAAAACCAAAAGATCTACAATGTCCATTTTATCTTTTCTTTTAGCAACCCCTAAATCTTCATCTTTCTTCCTACAAAGCCAAGAATCTAATACAAAAAAAAAAAAAAAAAAAACTCTAACTTAGTTGGAGGTATATGATAGAGCTTTGGTCTCAATGATCCGAACTTACAAATGAGTTAGTGCGTTGAGATTTCAACCTTTTTTTTCTCTTCTTATTTTTAGTTGGTTTATTTTCCTTTAAAGTTCTTTATTTTTGCTTATTCTTACTATTCTCATTATTTTATCTTTCTTCAAGCTTAAAACAATTGAAAAAAAAGAAAAGAAAAGAAAGACTAATTGATTCAATTTTTGCTTATTTCTCTACTTTTCTTTTCTTTTATAATTATTTTTTTATTATCGTGTGAATTCTCTTTTATAATTTTTTTATTTATTACATATTTCTTCATATCTTGTTGTTATCTAATTTTTTTTTTATTATTATGTTCTTTCTTTACTAATTTATTCTAAAATTTTATTCTCTATATATTGTATCTTTACTTTTTACATATATATATATATATATATATATATATATATATAATTAGCATTTTTTATTTAATTCTTTTTTCTTTTTATAACATTGATTATTGCTTCATTAGTATTTTCTCATCTTGATTATTGCTTCTTTAATATGTTCTTGTCTTTTATATATTATTTAATATTTTACTTTTTTTTTCATTTTTTTATGGTTAATTTAATATACTATTGCTAATACTAGTTTAAATTTGTTAACATTTTAAATTATTTTTCTTTAAAACCATCCGATGAGGGAATCTAAGAAATTTGGGAGTCTGATTTTTTAAAATTCTGGAGGTAAGGAAATTGATTATTTGGAAGTCCGAGGTCGATCTCCAATATGTTTTTTAATTAGAATCTCGATATGTTATTTTATGTTTGTATAATTTATTATGATGTTTTTTTGTTTCTACTTTATCTAACTTTTCTATTAAACCTTATTTGTTTCCTATTTAAAATTTTCAACTCTTTCTAATTAAAATTCTCAATGTTTTAAAATCCTTCTAATTTAAAGTTCTCCAAGTTTTAAAATCTTTCACAAAACATTTTTTAAATCATTTAGAATTTTTTTCTTTTAAAGTTATAATTTTTTATGTTTTTCGAGCGTTCAAATTTTAATCTATGATTTCACAAGGTTTCTTAATCAATCTTTTATAATAACTTATATCGTTTTTCTTAAACAAAATCCTATAATGAAATCTAGGAAATCTGGAAGTCCGATTTTCTAGAATTCTTGAGGTGAGAGATCACATGTGAATCCATGATTTGATTCCAAGAAAAAATGATTTTAATTAATGTTTTTTTTTTAAAAAATCTCTTTATTAGAAGGATATTCCTATGACGGATTTTTAAAAAATTGTATTAATTTCTCACTATTTTGAGGCGAGAAGATTTTTTTTTCAATATAGTCTAATTAATGGAATGTTTTCCACTTATTTTATGAGATCATAACTTCAAATGTTGGAGTAATGAGGGATAAAATAAGACATTGTTTTTTTTTAAGAAATTAAAGAATATTTTCAATTCAAGATTTAAAATTTGGCTACCGTTTTCTAAACAGGTGTTGTGGGGTGCTAACACATTCCTCATACACAAATAACTTTCGAACTAAACTCTAGTTCATTTTTGATATTTTATTTAAAATTGTTTACTTTATTTCGGTATCCAATCATACCGTAAAAAGGATTGGTGACGAACCCTATTTTATTTTAAAACTAACTATTTTGAGGACGTCGGCCGCTCGTAGTCTCGGACACGTGGCGACATTGCGCATTCAAATTTGTTAATTTGTTTCTTTATTTTTTGCAAAAAATACTTTTCTTCCCTTAAAAACCTTTCCAAGGATGTTTTGATGAGAGCAATAGATATATATTGTTCTTATTTGTGTTTGTCTAGGGCTAGACCTTTTGTGAGAAAAGTTGGTGCACATTAAAAGTTGTGGGCTTCTTTAATTAAAAATCTGAGCCTATTTTCACACATTGAAGGTATTTTCACTAAGTCGATTAGACTTGTTAGAATTGATGTGAATGTCCTAATTCTAGGTTGTAATTGAGAACTTGTCACAATTGTCTGATGTTATATCTAGAGGTATTGAATTATATATTATTAAGCCACATTCATTCATATTTTAAGCTTTTAGGTCAATCATTGATTTAAGATGGTATCAGAAGATGTGATACACGGAGAATTTATATGTATTCCGTTGAATTTTCTGGATCTATTTTTACAAAGGCATCTCTATGAACTCTTCGTATCTATTTTTTGTTATTACGTTGATTAATATATATGCTATCTTGTTGCAACATCGTAGTTTAACTTATATATATTCCATGTTAGCTCTCCTTTAAAATTGTACAATATTAATATAACCACCGAACTAATGAATTCAACTTCATTCAATTATGTATTTTGGAGAAAAGAGAAAAGGTAGTTTAGAAGTGGTGTTGTAGGATATATTCAACTATATATATAAAGAAAACCATCCAATCAAAGTCTTTTGGAAAATGGACAACTTTTATTGAGATATATTGGAGAATACTACATCACGAGGTGTAAATAGAGGATAAGAACACTTGCATTATTTCAAGAACGTACACTATTGACTATTCTACCAAAGGGCTTTTCTTTTGTAGAACCCATTATTTCAAAAGAATAATTATTGCTTGTTGAATCAAAAGAAGAGGAAAACCGCATATGGATTGTGTATTGCTATCATAATATATATATATATATATATATATATATATATATATATATATATATATATATATATATATATATATGAGAGAGTCTCTCTCTCTCTCCCTCTGATTGGATCCAACCAGCTTCCTCTAATATCATAATGTTTTAATTATGTGTATGCTTTTTACAAAAAAAAAAAAAAAAAAAAAAGAACCAACTTTTCTTTTGCATGTAAAGGAAAACACAAAGAGAGATATCCTAAAGTATCCATGACCAAACCATGATATGTGTATATATATATATATAAATCGAGTTCTTTTAGTGCACTTTAATTATTTGCTTTAATAATTTGGCTTACTTAATGACTAATCATTCATAATGTATATTATTATATTATTATTCTAACTCTACTTTTTAATTAAATACCACCTAAATGTCGTAATATATCTAAATGTTTGTTTGATATTAGTATGTTTTTTCTTTCTTTTTTGTTAGATTAAAGTTTCCTTACTTTATAGTTGATGTATTTTGCTTTATAACCCTTTGTTGGGGTTTTCCCAAAGTAAGACTCAAGCTTAGTTGTGGACCTAAGTTATTCAATGACACTTTGAGGGAGTCTCCATGTCTTGTAGATGAGAAGTCAAAATCACGAGCCTTGAGTCATTCCAACCAAATTCATTTTGTTTTGTTAAAAGGGAGATTATCAAGTTTGAGGTCACTCACCAAAACCCTACAAAGTTAGAGAAAAACTACCAAATAAAATCAAATAAAAGACTTTGTAAATAGTCTCAATATACTAACTCATGGGACAGGAAATATTTTGTGTGTTTTGTCAAATTGAACACTTCACATACTATGATACTAAATTAAACATTAGAGTGTTTTTGACACAACAATATTGATGAAAGCAGCTCTCTCATATGTAAGTTCGAACCTCCAACAAATAGAGAACAAAGTGACATGATAAAGGTTGAACACCAAATACTTTTTTTCCTTCGACATTCTTAATTAGCCTAATTTCTTCTTCTTCTTTTTTCTTCAATAAAGCCGTATTGACTTGTGAGTAGGTAATTTTATTTTATTTTATTTTTTCTCATTTATTTTTATAAAGAGCTTTATGTAATGAAAATGGGTTGATTTGGGTGCAATCATACAATACTAATGCACCGAATCTCATCAGAACTTTGCAGTTAAACGTGTTTGGGTAAAAGTAATATTAAGTTGGGTGGCCATTTAAAAAGTTTTTATGTTCCCTAAAAAATAAAAATGAGTTAATTTCAAGAAAATAACATAAAAGAAAGTAATTCAAACCCATCAATTTTGAAAAAAATTTAGACATTAATTAATATCAAAATTGTAAGTATGAAATGAAATCTCAAATTGATATGTCTCAAATGTAGAGATTCAAGAAAGTCAATATTGAGATTTGGGAATATTTTACACCATATTTTCTTTATTTTATGAAAAATATATTTGTTTGTTCCTATAAGTTTTAAAAAAATTATATTCACATTAATGTCCATATTTTATCGACATTTTTATGGTTATTTTCGTAAATTTAAATCTTAACATTATTCTATTTACATCGACACATCTTAAATTAAACCTTCATATAGAAAATTTCTTTTCTTCTTTATATATATATATATATATATATTTTTACTTTATAAAAAATACATAATAAAAAAAACACACACATCCTCTCATAGTGCAAAAGATAAATAACTTAATAAGTGGTCTATATTTAAAGAAATAGGTATAAAGATCGATATTTCGAAGAACGTACGTTATTGAGATAATAGAAAGCAAGAAAACCTAATTAAAACCCTAGGGGGTGATATTTTGAATTAGGCCTTTAATGAAGATGAATTAAATAAAAATAAGAAAAGAATGATACATTTATTAATAATTAGAAAAAATTGAATATAATTAAGATAATTAGCTATATGGTTTTTGGAATATTTTTGTGGATCTAAAGATGGGAAAAGCTGTGTGAATGAATTTGCCTTTTAAATTGGGAAATTGATATGAAATTGAACTAATATTAGATTTGAATTGGAAACAAAGCTATATGGTAAAGATATATAAAGACCCTTTTTTTTTTCTCTCTAAAGATAAAGAAAAAAGGGCTTTTAATTTGGCTGCTCAATTTGGAGTGTATTCAAAAATTAGTATTGATAATATCAACCAAAGTATAGAGCCAACTTTTCAACCCATTGAGAACAGTACACTTTTTAATTTGGAATCATATTTTCAATTTAAGTAATTGTTTTCTTTCTTTTTCTTTCTTTTTTTCTTTTTTGTTTGTTTAACAATGTTTGAAGTTGTTGAACAACCCAAGTTAGAAAAAAAAAATACTAAAAAGCTACAAATTCCTGTTTTTTTATAAGATTATGAGTTTCAAACAAATTTCTATTGAAAAACTAAAAAACATAATGTTTCGTTTTTAAATTTTGGTTAAGAATCTAACTATATTCTACTTAAAATTAATATAAATTGAAAAAAAAGAATATACTTAAATTTTAAAAACTAAAAAAATAAAAAAAAATATAATTAAATAATTATCGAATAGAACGAATTAAAATAGATACATTAAAAGTTTCAAAATTAAAATTGAGTTCCACCATATGGGAGGATTAAAATGAGATAAAACTTAATTAAATGTTTTAGGGATTGAAAATGAAACATAAACAAAGAGACAATATTAGCTTCACATATATCATGTGAAAGAATAGGAAATTAGAAAAATAAAAAGACCAACTAGAAAACAATGAAAATTATTGGCAATCAAAATATATTCTAAAAAGTATATGGTACAGTTACTTTCAAATACATACTTTTAGTCAACAAAGGAATTTGTGTCCATCATATCAAAGACCACAAAATAAGATAATGTTAAAATCTTTTTTTAATTATTATTATCATTATTTTTATTGCTAACATTAGGTCTTTTGTTGACAGCCACATTCAATACACTACATTAATTTAAACAAATAATTGTTAAAGTTGGAACCAACTACTTATTAGTATATTAAGTGTTCCAACTTAGGTGTAAGTTCCTAAGCTATTCGTTAATTAATTTTATTTAAATGTAAAATGAAAGGTTCTAACAGACTCTAGATCATCATGTTTAATTTGATCATTTCACTATATATATATACACATATATTATTGGACATTATTTTTAAAGAATTGATGGGTTTTTAACATATAAAAATTAAATTAAATTAAATAAAAGTTTTGGTCAATGATATATATCTTTTTTATTAAATTTAAGTTAATGTCACTTTCTATTTCAATTGTGGGTGGAGTTTAGAGACCAACTTTAAATGTTAATCCCACAATTTCTATTATTTGCAATTTAATTCTTCTGGTTCTATTAACAAAGAGGAGACTTTGATTATCTTTAATTAATGTGCATATAAAGACTTAGATACATGGCTATTAATTCAGATTGTTGAATTTTTAATATCTAGATAAATGATATTCCATATCTAGGATAATTTAGTCTAGAAATGCATTTAGATGGGATCATTGAAAAACAACTTATAATTTAAAATTAAGATTTTTTTTAAAGCTTGTTTTACAAGATTATATTAATTACGGTAGAGTTAAATTCATTTTAGATTATTAACTATAATTTAATATCTAAAATAAAAACCATATAACAATTAAATTTTAAAAAAATAATAAAAATTTAAGGTCTTATTTGATTAACTATTTATAAAGTTTGTTTTTTTATTCTTTATTTTATTTTATTTTTTTTGTATTTTCTTATAATAGTTTACGTATTTCTTAAGTAAAATTAAAAACAAATTTGTAATAATTACTCCTTCAGCCATGGAAAAAAAAAAAAAAAGGAAAAGGAGAACTTAGTTCTAAAAAAAGAGGTTTAGTTTTTAAAAATTTGGCTAAAAAAAAATCAGTCAGTCCCATTAGTAATATCTCATAATGACATTGTATTGTTGTTGTTATTATTAAAGTTAATTTGGAATATTGAGATTGGTTTTATTGGAATTCTAAAAATCTGAGTCCTTACTATGGATTTATTTTAATTGAATCACTTGTTTACAAAAATACAAATTTCTGTTCTTTATCAAGGAGATACCTAATTTTTGTAAATTATGATGCAAATTAAAAATTTAAAACAAGCATTTTCTGCTTTGGCTGGATATATTAATTCTAATCGATAATGATTTTTTATAAAAATATATTGTGTTTTTAATAGTTAAAAATAAAATATTTATAAATATATCATAACACAAAAGAATTTATAAATATGGTAAAATTTAGATCAAAATTCTCTAAATCTATGAGCAATAGATAATATTTATAAAATATAACAAAATTTTGTTACGACTGTTTTGTGATTTTCAATAATTTTGCATATTTATAGGTAATAGAACAGCCGATGAAGTGAGGGTGACGTGGAGGGAATGCCTAAAGGCCCAACCCATGCGTCTATTTAAAGGGCTTAAGCCCATGCTTTTTCTTACCTCTTAACTTATCTAACTTTTTCGAAATTATTGGTTTTTTCTTTTATGTTTGACTTTTTCTTTTCTTTTTTTTTTCTTACAGAGACAATTTATGATAAAAAAAAAAAAAATTAAGAAAAACAAGTAAAAATTTGAAAACAGAAAACTAAAAAAATAAAAAAAGTAAAAATTTTATCAAACAAAACTTTATCAAGGTTAGAAAATATACAACCCACCGTATAGCATTCTTTTCTGTATTCTGTAATCTATAAGTTGAAAAATCACTGTCCAATGAAATCTTAATAAAGTATCATAGTATTTTCATAGTTGGCAAATATACAAGCCCACTGGGTTTTCTTTTCTGTAATCTATAAGTTGAAATTTGATTATTGAATGAAATTTGAGCGAGAGCACTTATTTCACTTATTTATGAACATAAATCTATCACTAGATCTCTCCTTTTTTTTTTTTTATGTATCTTACTCTTTGATCAATGAAAGGAACAACACATCTACCGTACCTACTTCCGATTCATGTTGAATGAACCATCCTTGTGGAATCATCACCACAATTCGATTTTTGGGGTAAGAGATTAGGCTTCAAGGTTTGTACAAATTTTCTGTGAGAAAATTTTGAATTTTGATCTCTCATCCAACTTAATTCTTTTAACTTTGGACTTTCAATTCATAAAATTGAAACCTCTCAGAATTAGAAATTAAATAATTATTGACCCTAAAATTTAAAATTGGTTGAAATTTCAACTCTGCATCTAAATCCAAATATCCTAATGAAAAAACTCTCTCTTATGCGTTAAACAAAAATTATGAACCATCAATACCACATGAAATTGCTGTATATTTTAGAAAAAAATTTATATGGGAGCTAAAATTTTGTTAAAATTAAGAATTCTGGAAAAGTTTCATCCGATGGTATTAATTTATACATTTGGTGAAAATTAGTTTGTGGTTAACTCTATTCTATTGAAATTAATGAGTTTTGAAATATTTATACACCATTTTTATGAGGTTTTCTGGAGTAAAATGGAATAAGAATAGAAGGCAAATACAAACTTTTATTTAAGTTTCACGACTTCAAGTCCAATTTGATGAAATTGAAAACTTAAAGGTAGAAACTGATATACAGACCTAACTAAGTTTATAGTCAAAGTATACATCATTTTCAAATATATATATATGGATTATACAATTGTCATTAACTGTATTGTCATTGTATAGTATAGTCTTATTTAAATAATCTCTGTCCACATAAATATCTTCTCTCTCCACGAAGTTGACTTTTGATATTGGCTGAATGAATTGGTGAAAAGACAAACACACAATTAAATGTTAATTATATTCCATTAAGTTAGTCTTCTTCTCTATCAAATTTCATCTTCTTTGATCCATTCAAACAAGAAAGAAGAAGAAGAAGAAGAAGAAGAAGAAGAAGAAGAAAAATGAATCAAAATTTGAGCTCTCTCCTAATAGGGTTGGTTGGTGCAGCCATAACTTTATCAGCTTATTCTCAAACTTTGATATCTCCAACTGAGTGCATCACAGTGGGCCTTCTTGTTCTCATTTTTGGTCTTCTGGTTAATGAAGGTTTCATTTCTCTTTAAACATCCCTACCTATAATTCTTTATTTCTCATTTTGCTACTAATTTTGCTACCTTTTTGTTTCTAGCTATGTACCCTTTTCATTTTTACCTTTAAATTGTATTCTTATTTGTAATAATATCTTGGTGGATTGATTATCAAGTTTGAGATCCATTCATGATCATTAATGTTTTTGGTCAAAGCTTTGCATAAATCTGAAAATTTCATTGAGGTTAAGTAGTATGAGTTGATGTGATGTGATGCGTTGCTATGCTATGCTTCAAATTTTGGTTTCTTTGTTTAAATCACGTCAAAAAGTTACATCTCATCTTAGAGATTTACAATTAATGACTAATAGTAATCGTACTACTTGATTGTATTTGTGGTTTTTTTTTTCTTTTTTTCTTAACAAATTTAGGAGTAAATGTTAAAAGAAATTTGTAACCTAATAATTTAGGGACTTTTTCACAATGAGCCTTATCCAAAGTCAAACTTTCCTTGTTAATTACTTAGTTTCATGCATAATCACATGGATAATCTTTTCTTTCTTTCTTTTTTTTTTTTTTTTTTTTTTTTTTGTTAGAAATGAGATTTGACGTACTAATTTTCAAAAGTTTGAGATTTTTTATCTCTTCCCTTATATTCATGTACATTCATACCAAGATATCAAAATAAAACTATATATATATATATATAGATGAGACCTCTCACTTCGGTTCTTATATCACTCTCTAACTCTTGATCAATTCTCTAACTTTCGGTCTCGCACCCTAGATTAAAACCCCATATCTATTTGACACGGTAAAAAAGTCTCCTATATTCAAATAAATTTATTTCATGCATTTGATAATTATAATTACTAAAAAAGATAGGGATGTGTTGTTCTTAAATTTGAAAAAATAAAGAGAAATCCATTTAAAACTTTTTTTAGGCGCTTTCTACACCAATTATCTCAAAGTTGTAGATTCTCCCTTGTTCAATATGCTAATTAATCAATAACTTTAAATCATTCCAATGCAGTCATTCGTCATATGGTAGTTGTCTTTCTTTATAACATGCTGATGTACACATATGATTAAAGTATAAGTTTCAGATTCTCTATGTAATATATCCAACAAAATATAAAACCCACCCACCCCATTGTACTAACATCTCAAATAAATTTTTTATCTGCACATTGGGATTTGCAAGTATATATCATGTTGTAGATATATACAATAGTATATTTATATATATTGAATTGTTAGTTTCAATTGTAAACAGTTGTACCATATATAATAAATGTACAAACAAATGGTGAAGTATCAATTAATTTTATTGCTGAAATTGTAGATAAGAACAAAAGATCAAAGCCTAACAACAACTATGGAATAAAAAATGTACTACAAGAACTTATTACATGAAAAGGAGATCAAAAATTAAGCACAACCATATTTATATCATTCCATTATATAATATCCATATGTCAAATTAAATTGCAAGTAACTAAGGGCTTAAAGGAGGGATCGATGATTTATTTGTATGACTAAAAGTAACATAAAATCGTTTTGAAAAATGTATAAAGAAAACACTACAAAAATTGATTAAAATTAAAAGATGTCCAACATAAAAAAATTATTAAAGAATATAATAAATAAACATAAACATAAACATAAACTATAACTTAGCTCAATTCACGTATACGTTAAAGATTCAAATTTCTTAACCAAATAGATAGGTTTGGTAGGCGTGATCTTCATCAAAAACGACCTTGCATGAAAGAAGGAGGAAGTTATATAGCCAAAGACGCCTTGCCGACCAAAAGTAAACAAAATAAAAGAAAAAAACATTACTATATACATACATTTCCTCGATTATTTTTTTTTAGTACAACTTGTTGACTATTCTTAATGTAATTCAATTAGTTAAATTATTATATATCTTCAATAGATGTTTGAAGTTCGAATTTTAATCGACTGAACTCGAGAATAGAGAAGAAAAAAAATTGAAATTAGAAAAAAAGAGTTAAATGGTTTTGCCGGCAAGTCATCCTTGGCTGAATCACTTGAAACCTCCTTCCCACATGCAAAAGCTTTGATGAAAAATTCCATAGAAGAAATAAAAGGTAACCTATTATTGTTCTTTCTCTATCCCATAAAAACTTTCAAGCTCTCCCTCTATTTCTTCCAATACTCCAAATGGGATGAATTATTATTTCCACACGATCATGACCTTCCCTCATCCACTTCCTTTTTTTTTTTTTTTTTTTTTCCTTTTCTGGTGTAAAAATGATGATATAAGCAAAGGGTTGATTTAAAAAAAAATTGAAAAATTATTTCCAAAAAAGAAAAAAAGTGGGAAGGAAGTGGAGAAAGTAGGGAAGAAGGACGTGGAGAAGAAGAAGAAGAAGAAGAAGAAGAAGAAGGGAAGGATTGAAGAATTATGGGATTGGAGAACAAAGAGTTTGTTGACAGCATAGTGACCAATGGTGGGTTTATATGAAGTGAAATGGAAAGTGCAAGATTATTCCAATAACTTTGTTTATTTATTTAACATATAAATTGATGATGGGGAGTGTATTAATTAATCAATAAATGTTAGGGCATTATAGAGAGGTTGAACTGAAGAGGGTAATCTCTGCTGCCAAAGAAAAGCTAAGGGGGAGGGGTCAAAAATTTGTGTCCTTTTCTCCATAACTCCAAGGAAATTATTAAACCCATTTGGTTAAAAATGAAAAAAATGAGTTTGAATCTCTTGTTGGATTGAGACTAAATTTAATTCCACATGTCTTCCCCATTTCATGAGAATTGATGTCACCTGATCACAAACTGCAAATAAAAGTGTGAACAACGTTACAATAATATATAGGATAAATATTAATGAATAATTAAGTGAGAACTCAAAAAACTACAGTTGTTTTTAAAAATCAAAAATAAAAATTAAAAAAGGGCTAAAATAATTAAGAAACAACTTTTAATCTTTCAAATTCCTACCAAACTGATTCTAATAAATCTCTAATTTTTTTATATGCTCACATCCATCATGTTTGAAAGTGATTTATAATTTGTAATTTTTGAATGAGTAAAAACAGGAAGGAGCATGTTCAAAACTAAAACCACTTTCTTTTAACTCATAAAATTTTAAAATTAATTCATATAAAAATAATTAAATCATCTAAATTTGATATTTCAATCATTAGTGATGAGAGGTGATTGTGTTAGGGGGACTGATATTCTAAATTTTGTCTTCATTATTTCATCTATTGAAATACTAAATTTTCCCTTAGATTTAAATCATACATTTTTAATATTTAGGAAACTTTTTTCTTTCTTTTTAAGTTTGGAACCAAACATGAATATGGTCTATGAAAATTAATTTTAAGAAAATTAATTTCATTTAAATCTCTTTTTTCTGAAATTGGGACTTTAATTCATCATTTTCAAATATGCCAACAAAGTAGTTAATGTAATTTAATTTAAATGTAATAAAACACTAAATAAAAAGCGTATTACAATTTGTATCCATATATATGTTTGAGAATGGTTGAAATCTTCCATCTTGCATATACAAAATTTATAATATTGATATCCAATTAGAAGTTCAATTCTTTCATACAAGAAAAAAATGCAATGGGTAGATGTTCTCAAAGCGTTGAATAACATAGATATTCTCGATCTACAATCGTTATTGAACTAAAAACATATTCAAAACCCTAACCTTTCAACCGAAATTGTTATGATGCTTTTAACTAGTTGAATTTATATTCAAGTTGACAGTACATAGATTGGTGTTAATAATAATTGTTGGACAGAAAAATAAAGAATTAGAAAAAGGGAAAAAGAAAGAAGAAAGATGCATCACAATCACTGGGTTTAGATCAGTGATTTAAGAGATGGAAGAGAAGGGAAGAGAAGTAGAATTAAATGGAGATGTACAAGAGCATGTAGTACTTAGCAGGAGGGAGTTGAGTTAGGTAAGAAATCATTACTCCATATTTGCCCTTAAAGGACAATAATGTAATTTACACAAATATATTTTCTATTAACTTTCCAATTTCATTCAAAAATAATTATTTTATATTTTTTTTGGGTTAAAGAATAGTTTCCTTCCTAAACTTTCCTTTCGAGAATAACAATTTACTGCTATTTATTTATTTAGTTTAGTTATAATAATTTGTGATCGGATGAAAAATAATCAAAAATAAAAAAAAGTGATGAATGAAAAACAATGAATATTTTAACATGGCTAATAATGTTCGGGCCCAAATAGTTGTAAATATCGCTATCATAATTATGAGATAGAATTTACTTGACGTAATGGTACTTTGTAGAGTTGTAAATGTTACGTTCATGATTTTTTTTTCATTTTGAATGGTGAGAATTTTGGTGTAAAAATTGGACCAATAAGAATATTTTTAAATTTTTTTGAATTTATGAGTACTTACGAAACTTTTTAATAACTCAGGAATATTTTTTTTATAAAACTCTAAAGGTTTTTTTAGCCATTTTTAAAAGTTCAATAAATGAATGAAAGTTTAGTGATAAGGTTGTGGATATTTTTGTTTATAATTTAGCCTTAAAAATATTGTTAAAAAAACTTAATGCTTTTTGTTAAAATAAAAATGGGCTTTTTAAAAAATATAACAAATCGGTAAAATATTTATACTGAAACAATTTTGAAAACGAAAAAAGTTCACAAACCCACGATGAGAAATACCAAAATACTTCAGTCAATACACATGTGAGTAATCTTCTTTTAAACAATCGTGTACTACACTTCAAACGAATGATCCACGATCATTTAAGTCATGATATACGATCGTATAGTTTTTTTTAACAATGGGTAAAAATACTTCAAATTTAAACGATTGTATTGATTAAAATGATATTTAAACGATCTTGAAATCGAATATGAGGAAGATAAATAAAAATATTGAAACAATCATGAAATAACTTCAAAGAATGTTGCCAAAAACAATGAAGATGAAATATGAGAATTAAACGAAAGAATAAATCGTTTAAAAATAGAAGAAAGAAGATATGAAAGAGAATATAAAGAAATCCCAAGGAACGAAGAAGAAGAAGAAAGAGAGAAGAAGCGACCCAAAGGGAAATTTGAAAATTAAAAAAATATTTATCGATTTGATAGCCTTTTATTTTTTATTACATAGGCACTGGGTTGATGTAAATTAACAAAGGAAAAATGTATTGATTTAAAAAAAGCTAAGTTACGTTAATTTTGTATTAAGAAAATTTGTAAGTAATTTTCTTTTAGTGAAGTCAGATTAAAATATATTAAAATATATCATATGAAAAGATTTTGGTAATACTTTAAAAAAAAGACTAAAGCAATACTCCTCCTGACTTGGAGTCAATATATATGAATTCTTAAATATGTTCTAAGAAAATAAAAATAATTTTTTTAAAACAATATTTTCTTCTCAGATTTTTTCTTCAATTTTTTTAACACGTTTTCTACATTTTATTATTGATGTAGGCAACAAATAATAATAATAATAATAATAAAATAGAACGACGTAAACAAAGGGAAATATTTGATTTTCATCTGTAACACATTGATGTCCCTATATATATTAATTTACTTTTGAAAATTGTAAAATATTAGAGATGAAAAGTATATATAGATGAAATAATAATAAGAAAAAGAAGTTTAATTTGAAAGGAGGATTATATAATATTCATGAAATGTCCAATTTAAGTAACTATCATTTTCGTATGACATTCATCCACCTGTTTTACAGCTCAAGTTGTGTTGTCAACAAAATCCCATCAATGGATTTTGGTTATAAAAAAAAAAAAAAAAGTACTGTTTAGAGTTTTAATCTTATATCTGATAACTTCCATCCCATATTTTTTAAAACTTTTAAAGTTTAATTTGTGAATCTTTTACGTATGAATTGAAAGTCGAATTTGTAAGATTAAGAATTTTGTTGATGAAAAATTGAAATTTCAAACACTTATTTGAGAAGTTCAAAGATTTTGTTTTTTCGATTTTTTGTAAAGTTGACACAAACTTGAAAATTCATCATTTAAACAAAATTGAACCTTATCGCATGTGTCCTAGCTAATATTAATTGTTATTTTAAGTTGAATAACATATGACGTTAGGAGATGCATGTGATAAGAGGCAATGGAACTGGTCTAAAATAGAGTTATGATACAAGCAAAATGACCACTATTGTTTTGGTGTATGTTAAATATATATATATAGAGAGAGAGTTGACCTTGTTCTTTCTTGAACAAAAATGATATACACAACCCGCTATATTAGTTTGCATGACTTCACTTGAGTTATATTGTTACCAGATATATCCATCCTCTCTCTATATATATCCATTTAATTCAGGTTTTGTGAAACATACATCTCTCATCTGTCCAACAATATTTGAAATACATCCCTCGTTTATATTGTTTTCCATTTATTAAAATTTAGTTTGGTTGCATCCAAAAATGCATCAACCCAATAATAGCAGTGTAGCTGCTGAAGTTAGCTACATCACTTCACTAATCCAAAACAAGCTCCAAAGCCTACCTCATATTACTGAAGAATGTTGCATCTATCGTGTTTCCCAACGACTTGTTAACATTCATCCTACCATGTATGAGCCCCAACTTATTTCCATCGGTCCTTTCCATCATGGTCGAGAAAATTTGAAGCCAATGGAACAATTCAAATTAAAGTTTCTCTTTCGGTATCTTTCACGTCTTTCTAGACAACTTTTATCGTTTGAGGTTGTCGTTAAAGCTGCTTTAGAATGGGAGACCAAAGCTCGCAAGTGCTACGAAGATTGTGTCATCAGCATGAATAGCCATGACTTTGTCCATATGCTGCTTGTGGATGGTTGTTTCATGGTCGAGTTTTTGGTAGCTATTTATGGTGAACACCTTCAAACTCAAACTACATCAAGAGTCGATCCTTTAGTGTCCCAAGCTATGAACATAAATCTATAACATGACTTGATCATGCTCGAGAACCAGCTCCCTTTCTTCGTTATTCAAGGTCTTTTTTGCTTTATTTATCAACCAAACAATTATGACGATTGCTTCATGGTCTTAGTAAATATTGTACATAATTTTTTTCAAGTTAATTTCATAAAACATCATCGTGAGATTCCTCCAAATATCTTGTCCGCCCCTAACAAACATATAGGGCATCTGTTAGATTTCTTAGGCTTTTACTATCCCCCGGTCACTAAAGACATTAATCAAGGCAATAATAGATCGTTATTTCTTCCTCCATCTACGACTGAGCTGTATGAAGCTGGAGTCATCTTGGAGAAAGCAGTAACAACGAGTGATTACAACATTATGGGCATAAGTTTTGAAGGTGGGGTTCTTAAAATCCCACCATTTGAAATTCATGATCTCTTTGAAATCACTATGAGGAATTTGTTGGCGTTTGAGAATTTTCAAGGTGGAAGTGGGAGTGAAAGCTCTGCAATTCATTATATTTGGTTTTTAGGGGCTTTAATAAGTAAAGAGAAAGATTCAAGTTTACTTATGAAGAAGGGAATCTTAAGTAATCTTATTGGAGGAAGTGATGTAGAAGTTTCCAATATGTTCAATAATATTGGTAAAGGTGTGACATTTCGAGGACATTTTTACTATGATAGTACAAGCAGAAATTTACGTAAACACTGCGACGCAAGAAGTAACCGATGGATGGCTATATTGAAGCGTGATTATTTAAATACGCCATGGGCTATTGTTTCTTTAGTTTGTGTCACCATTGTCACTCTAATCACTTTGTTGAAAACCATAGTGTTCATGTATCATTTTATATAAAAATTTTGGATATGTAGCACATTTAGATTGTAACTCATTTCTATTTCATTTCGACGTTTCTAAAGTTTCTCTTACTTTAAATACTTTTTTCTAGTCTCTTTTTTCTTGTACTTTCTTGACTTATAAATAAAAACATTTTTTATGTTTAAAATAACTACTTAAATTTTCTTATAAACACGTTCTTACTATATCTCTCTTAAAGGATGGTTTGAGGCTAAGGTTTTGGCCACTCTTCTAGGATGACTATGATGAGTCGTCTATTTTCGCCTTACTTAAATTTTTGCCTCCACAAGTTTACCAAACTTTAAACTTCCTTAATAATTCCACTCAACATTTTATGCCCTGGTTACTTTTTCATCCATCTTGTGTGATTGGCTAACTATTTTGCGCGGATTGAATTTAGAATTTTGTTTCTAACTATTTTTTTTTATTTTGATTTTAATTATAGCAAAATGAACTAAAATATATACAAATATAGCAAAATATCGTTGTCTATCAATGATAAACACGGATAGTTTTGATAGACTACCATCATCTCTATAGATTGTGATATTTTGTTTTATTTATAAATATTATTTTAACAATTTTGTCATTTGAAGCAATTACCCTTGAAATATTGTGATTTAGTTAAGTAGTCTTAACATATTTTCTTTGATATATCAATTCCCAATATTCTATTGTCAAGAAAATTCCTATCTTCTATTTATGTGAGGAAATTGACAAATGTAGTACGTTTTTTGTTTTCGTTTTCAAAAGTAATACATTTGTTTAAAACTCGTAAAACTATTTTTCTCAGTCAATCACAAGATTGACCACCGACATTTTTTTTTTTAATTTTAATATTTTCCAACTTATAGATTGTTTTGGGTTTTTCGGTGGTACACAATTAGCCGAAATTCTATCATTTTCTAAATACCTTCCCAAATCTTAAGTAATTTTTGCTAACTAATTTTGCCAATTTTTCCAACTATTTATTGTAAACTACCATTTTTTTTTTCCTTTTCCCATTCTCTCTTCTTCAACCCAAAACCAAATTGCCATTTTTCCTTTTTCCCATTCTTCTCTTCCTCAACCCAAAACTTACTAACGATTTTTTTATTTTAGTTTCTACCCAACCATGGATTGAGTTGGAGGAGATGAGATAGGACATGGAAGTTTTGCTACCATCGATTTCGCCACACTTGTTCCATCGATCGATTTCCTCCATTAATGGCTGTTAAATCATTGGAACTTGTTTGTTTTGCGTCGCTCAAGAATGAGAAGCAAGTTATGGATGTTCTTGGTTATGATTGCCCACAAATTATGCGGTATTCTGGGGAGAGTTGTAGTGTCAAGAACGGTGAGGAGCTTTACAATCTGTTTCTCGAGCATGTGCTAGTAGGAGCTGCGATAGTTGATGGTCAAAATTTGAGGTTCAACGGTACACAAGGTTTTGGGCCGAAGAAGATAAAAGAATTGGGAAAAGGAAAAAAATGGTAATTTACCAAAAAATAGTCGAAGAAATTGACAAAAGTAGCAAAAGTTAGTTAATTTTTGGTAGAAGATTTGGAAAGGTTTGAATAATAAAATTAAATAAAAGTTGGGAAGAGAGAGTTGAGAGGATTTAAAAAGGGGTAGAATCTCAAATTAATTATCTACCGTTTAATTATCTCTTATTATCTAACGTAGATGTACCAAAAAAAAAATTCAAAAAAATCGATAAGTTGGAAAATAATAAAATTTTAGGGAAATCTCGTGGTCGATCTCACCCTAAATTGACCGAGAAAAATAGTTTTACAAGCTAAAAAAATGTGTTATTTTTTAAACGAAAAGTGAAAGCATACTGCTTTTGCCAATTGCTCATTTATATGGTGACTTTGAAAGATGGCAAGAATAATATTTATCATGTTAAGAGAAACTTCTATAAGATCTACAAATGTGTGAATTATTTTATAAATATTATCAAAGTCTATATTGAGTGAGAATTTTGTTCATTGAGGATCAAGCATATACTAAAAGTAGATAGTGTGATTGGAATGCAAAACCTTCAATTTGACAAGTTTAATTTTGATTTGGTTTCTAAACCTTAAAATGTTTTTGAATATTATTTTGTATAGGTGTGTGAAAGGTGATAATGAAAATTTGTTTATCATCTGTGATTGAATCCAGTGCTACCATGTTCATAGGAATTTCCAATACAAAACAATGGGTTGATGGAAGAATCTTTTTCTTTTTTTGTACAAAGAAAAAAAGATGACAAAAAATTCAAAATATTAAAAAGAATATATATATATATATATTAAACAAAATAACAAACCAAACTTATACACGAGTGATGGCCAAATGTGAATAAGAGTTGGCTTAGCTTAGCTTAGTCATCAAGGCATCAATGAAATCCGTCAAACCTTTTGCCACTAAACTTCCATATTTCAATAATTAATAAAAACAAAAATTGAATCTGATTTTTTATAATTTTATAATTTTATAATTTTAAAAAGTAAAATAAAATATTATAACACGATGAATTGCACGTGCTTTCCCAATACTCTATTCTCCATCAAATAGGGAAGAAATTGCATGCGAAACTTCTCAATTTCCCGCCCCCTTTGAATCTTTCATTTCATTCCCCCAATTTTCTTTTCTTTTTTCTACTTTTAAGCGCCGACAAATTAAATTTTTAGTTTCGAAATGACAAAAATTATAATTAAGTTCAATTTTTTGTTAGGTTGATATTAGTGTGTTGAATATATATATATATATATATATATTTTGTTCTATTACGTAAAATTTGTATACGATATAACGAAAATATGAATTGGTTTGTGACTCATTCAAGAACAATGTCTGTAATAAAAATGAAAAAAGTTATTACAAATAATTATAATAGTAGAAGCAAAATATTCTAACACAAAGCAACTTCCATAAACTTAACAAATTCATGGAAATCAATTTTACCATCATTATTGAGATCAAATCTGGCTATCATTGTTTTGCAATCATGGATGAAAATGCCTTTATTAGATTCAAGCAGGCTCAGAACTATGAACAATTCATGTTCATCAATGAAACCATCTTTGTTTCTATCAAACACATTAAATGTTTGCTTCAATTCTTCCAAACTTGGTTCATTCTCTTCAAACATACCTCTTATAATTTCATCACTTTCCCCAATTTCTTCATCATCATCATCATCATCATCATCATCATTTTCTTCCCTCCAAAAAAGCTCTAATTTTTCCATCACAAATCTCACTTCCTCTCTGCTCATTGAGCAATTTTGCTGAGTAGTGATGATGATTTTATCATCAGATTGTGAAGAGCAATTACTTTGTGATAAAGCTTTCTCTTTGGAGTACTGTGATTGAAGAATTGACCAATAAGGTAGAGATCTAATCAGCTCATGTATTCTGCCTGCAAAGTTGAATAAAATTGGTAGATTTGATATCCAATCGACAAAAACGAGCGGTGACGGGTCGAGCTGCACGCTCTTGACAGCGTTGGTTACCTGCGTTTGCATTGTAATTAAATGGTACTCTAATCTAAAGAACATGGATATAGAATTTTGTTTGGGGACTGAGTTATGTGGTGAATTGGAGATGGGAAAGAGTTTATGTGTGTATATATATATTTATATGAAGTTGATGAGTTTGGTATTTGAAACTTACTAGCTTGTTGCTGTGAGATGTGTACAAGAAGATTTTTGTAATTTAGATAGAAAATGACGTTCAATATGTGAGATGATTTGTTAGGAAACTTCAATACATTTTTCAAGTTTTTGTAAGAGAAGAAGAAAAATAAATTAAACAAGTGGGTCCTACTTGGCCTGCTTCTTTTTCTTTTCTTTTTTTTTCTTGGTTTGTTGGGTTACTGACGAGTAGGGATTTCACATGACAAATTGATGGTGGTTTAGCTCAAATTGTTTGAAGTATATCAAAGACTAGACATTTGAGGTAAGAAGTAAGATATTTAGTCCTAGGTTGTTCCAGTTAAATTGTATTAGTTTGTGTTTAGCATGTAAATTATTTTAGTTTCAGTTATAGTAACACGTGTTTGGTCGAAAAGTTATTTTAATTTAATAAGATAAAGGTAAACAATTGTACAGTAAAAAAAATTAAAAAAAAAACGATGAATGTGAAATAGTAAAAACAATAGAAAATTAAGAGTTTTTAAAATAGTATTTACCGTAATTAATAGAAAATAGTATTTATTGAAACAAGATATGATTATTATAGTTTTAGATAGTTTTTTAACCAAACGACCCCAAGAGATTGTACAAAGACATAATATGAATGCTTTGAACATTTTTTGACAAAGAAAAAAAAGTTGGAATATCTATACTCATTTGGTCCTTGAACTTTTGGTTTTTGTTCATTTTAGTCCTCGAACTTTAAAAAAATCATTAAAGTGAAGAAAAAAAACGTCCACTTTTTTAAATTACATAAATTAAAATGAATCAAAGTTGTAAATAGACTAATCTAAAATGAAATTAGTATAAAAACAAAAAGAAAATAATTTAAAAATATAAAATCAAAACGAATCAAAATAAATAAAAAGTAGAACGATGAAGTAATATTTTTAAAAGTCATTGTTATTATTTGAACATAGAGTGAATGTGTAGTAGATGAAGATTGCACGAGTTTTGTTAGGATAACACCAATTAAGCAATTTAAATTAAGAGTTGAGGAGGAACACACGCACCCCCCTGATGATTTGCATTTAGGATAATTTAAATATATTGTTTTAACAACCACAAGTGTTTCAATATCCAAATCTGTAGTCAAAATTAAATATAAGAGCTTTCAATGAATTTTCACCATTTTTTTTAACTATTGTAGTTAGACTTGGAAACACTATGGTCATGAAGATATAAAATCATAGATAATAATTTGATTTGATTTGATTTGATTTGATTTCATTAATGAAAGACGAAGTCAATTTTGATAAAATAAAAAATGTAATAGTCAGATGATTTGATTTGTTAACCCACAAAAATTGAAAAGATATGTATGGTAACGTTTACATTAAGAGAATGATGGTAGAAATAAAATAAATGAGTAATGTGACACTTTTTGGACATATGCAACGAAACTACCAATGAAATTAAGAAGTTACTAAGAAATGAGATGATCTTTTCTTTTTCCATAGGCCCAACTGCTACATTACTTTAATTAATTCAAAAGTCTTCTTCTTCTTCTTTCACCTTTATGCATTTTCCCAAACATTCCACTCATCTAAAAGTCCTTCCATACAATAACTTCTTTTTTTAATCTCAACTTTGTTTTGGATTATGTTGGAGTTCTTTTTTTTTAAAGAAAAATATATCACTTTTATATGAGAAAACATTTTAAATAATAAAACTTTTTAAAATATTTGTTAATATATGGAACAAAATTTTTCTTTCTATATGTGAAGTTTATATTTATATGATAATTTAGTTTTTAGAGAAAAAAAAAGTTTATTTTAATACTAGAAAGAATAATGTTTATGGAACAAAAATAATATAAAATGAACTTTTTAACAGAAAACAGGAGAGTTTAGAAAAATAAGGATAGGGTTTTAGAAAGAAATCGGCATAGTGAGTGGTCTGTGGATTGTTTTGTGGATTTGTGTAATAAGTTTGTGTTCAACAAAAATTGGAACTGCAATCACATACAATGGAAAAAAAACCTTAGATTGCTTATCTATGATGTAAATCATGTAAGGAGAAATGAAATATATTGAATCTCATTATGATAATTAACATTTTAATGGTGTAGTAATTAATATTTAAAACAAATATATATATATATATATATATAATGTTTATTTACTATATGCTAAAAAAACTAATAGATTTTATTTCTTAAAAAAGAATTGAAACGACGTGATTTCACACGAATAGCACTCGGTTTTTACTAGTAATTAAAAATGAGAGAGAGAAAAAGAAGAAAAACATAAAAACTTGATCATTTCCAAAAGGGTAATTACACTGAGTTGAATTTTCAAAATTACTTTTTTTTTTTAATGAAGTTCAAATGCAATAAAATGACTCTATACCTAAGTGATACTGAATTATAATCGATAACAATTTAGAAATAATAATTAAATATATAGCAATAATTTTATTAAAAAAATTACAAATATAGCGAAGTTTACCTTGATAGACTTCAATCGGTATGGTCTATCAGTGATAGACCAATATTTGCAATATAGTCTATCGATGATAGACTTCTATCATCAATAGAGTTTGTCAAAGTTTGCTATATTTGTAATTTTTTTTAAATGTTGTTATATATGCTTCTTTTAAATGTGTTTTTTTAAAATAAAAAATAAACTATTTCTTATCTTTTCCTCACCAATCAACATCAACCATCTCTTTCCTAATTAATTGATCATATTTTCAAACAATTATAATTATATTTTATCATATAATTAAGATTTTTTATAAAAAATGATGCTATTTAAATAAATATTGTAAAAAATATGGTTGTTGTAAAACTATTGTAAAAAATAGATGGTGAAGTCGTGTGTCTGATACACGATTAAATTAAGTCGTGTACGGGATACATGACTTGACATTGAAGTCGTATATTTGGTACACAACTTCCACAACTGCAGCTTACTTACTAGTGTGACAATGGCATGTTGTCCGGCATGCATAAAGTCGTGGATTCGAAACGCATCTTCAAATTATTGCTTAGCATATATAATTTATATAATTACCATATTTACTTTCGCATTACCTAAACAATTTACCACATGTATTTATGTTTTTTTTCATAAATAATAATGTAAAAAATGGGTTTTTCCTAATTTACTCATAACAAATTATTGTTAGAAACTTTTTCTTTTGCCAAACTTAATTTTTGGGTACTAATCATGCCAAAGAAAGTCGGTGCACAACTTTCCTCCACCATATTTTTTACAATACTTTCAACTTGAACCCTTCTTTTTGTTTGTTTTTTTCATGGTTACCCCATGTTTGTCATTAGTTTGAAATAAACATTATTCTTCGAATTAGCCCTATTGTTAACTTTCTTTTTCCATATTAATCATTTTATACAAAACCAAACAATTATATCATATTCAACCAAAAATCTAAATTATTAATTATATATAAATATTCTTATATATACTTAATTAATTTCAATTCCACCGAAACCAACTTTTCCTTCCAATACCCTAAATCAACTTAAATTCTCAATTATTTTAATTAACCAAATCTTCCCCGATAAATAAATAAGTTATTTTAAATTTTGATGAATTTAAACATAAATTATCTTAATAAAATAATTCAATTTTACCTTCAATTTTGAAGATAACAACCAAATAATTTAAGAAAAAAATCCGGGTCAATTAGAAGAATAGCAATTTTAAAATTGTCATTTTGAAAAATAGCAAAATCGTTTTTTTTTTCAAAAATGGAAAAATGAAAAAAAAATACAATAAATAAGAATTTGCAAAAATCTAAAATACCCCTATACACATAGAGTGTAGGTTACTTTCTTAAGCTAAAATAAAATAAATATATGTTAATAAATATTGAAATATAATTACAGCTACATACTTGTTAGAATCCTTCATCTCCATTATCTAGACTCGTTGCAATGATCTGCATTTTTCATTTTTGTTTTTCGATTCTCCATCTTCCTTGTCTCCCATCTTCCTTGCCTCCCATTTTCTTCAAGCGAACAAACCCCAATCTCCACCCCTCCCTTTTGCAAGTTACCATTCCATTTGAAGTTTCAGGTTCATCTTCAACTTCATTGATCATACATTTTCAAGAAGAAGAATATAAACATTTGAAACACGCAAATACTATCTTTATTTTTCATCTTCCATCTTTGATTTTCAAGTCTACAACATGCAATCACGTTTGGGGTGGAAGAACAAAAACCTTCACTAGGAAGAACAAAGATACAAAAGTGGCATCTTCTTTGTCTCTTAGGAAAATTTTAGTTATTTTTCTAAAAATTATTTATATTATTTAATTAATATATTATTATTTTGTTGGAAAAAAAAATAAATTAAAATCTTAATATGAAAATTAATTTTAATTTCCAAATTAAATATTCAAATATAAAAAATAAATTAAGATCTAATAAGAAAACTAATTTTAATTTCCAAATTATCAGATGGAAAGATTTAATGTTATTTTGATATAAAAAAATGGTTGGGATTTAGCCAATAAAAAAAAATATGGTTATTTTGAAATAAAGAAAATGAATAAGGTTGTTTTAGTCTTCAACAAAATTGTTAAATCGCGAGATATTAGGAAGAAGTTATGATAGTAGTTGTATATCACCAATTAATTACACGTATTTTGGTATCGTATAAAATACTATGAAAATGTGGCACCCTGAAATCATGTTAGTTGGTATGTTATTTCTTAAATCACATGAACATCCAACTATAGACATCAAACTAATATTGATAGAAATTACAATTTAATTTAATGTTATTCAGTCAAATGAACATATTTTGGTCTATAAGTCTTTCTAAACACGATTAACGCAATGGTTTTTTGGTTTTAATCCATTTCCACCATCGTACGAATTAATGGTACTAAACTAATTATATATACACACAATGCTATATTTTCGAATAAGTTAATTTGAATTTAATAAGAAACCTTAAGAAACTAATAGGCGAATTCTCACCTAAACAAAAAAGGGCATGAAAAGAGAAAATTGATAAAAGAAATAATAATTTGTTATTTTAAAATTTGAAAATCGATAAAAGAAATAATAATTTGATTATTTTGAAATTCAAGTAAGGATATTTTGAAATAAAATCAATGCTTGAGATTCTCCCAAATTCAAAACAATAATTTTGTTATTTTGAGATTCCCAATTAATATGATTTTGGTATAAAATCTATCAAATTAAATATTCAAATTTTTTTAAAAAAATTAAAATCTAATAAGAAAACTAATTTTAATTTCCAAATTATTAAGGATCCTAAAGATTTAAGGTTATTTTGAAATAAAAAATGGTTGAGATTTAACCAATACAAAAAATATACGGTTATTTTGAAATAAAAAAAAGGAAAAAAGTTGTTTTAATCTCCAACAAAATTGTTAAATCTCGAGATATTAGAAAGAGGTTATGATAGTGGTTGTATAACTTATTAACACATCGAAATTAATTACAAACTCATAAATGTGTATCACCAATTAATTACACTTGAGAGACTTCCGATAAGAATTCATAAATGTATATTACCAATTAATTAAACTAATAATTTGGTTATTTTAAAATTAGTAAGATTGAATAAAGTTGTTAAAATGTTGAATCAATTAGTTGGAGTCCTAAGATATTAGAAAGAAGTTATGATATGAGTTGCTATATCTTTACCACGTCGAAAAATAATTAAAGGTTCATAAATGCAAACTACACGGTAGAAATAAAATAATTACGGTTAAAAAATGGGGTATTTTGGCATTTTACAAAATACCATGCACGTGCAAAAAATGTCATTTGCTAAAACTCAAAAGAAAAAGTGGTTTTACCATTTTCCAAAATGACCCCTCAAAAGCATGCTATATCCCTTATTATTCCTAAAAATTCCCAAATTCAGATGATAGAAAAGTGATCAGTTGGTTTAGAGTCCAATTTAGGCCAATTCTATTAAGGGTGACAAGAAGGATAGTAAAATAAAAGGTTTACTTTGTATAAATGACAAATTTTAATTTAAATTCATAAAATAGCAAAATCAGAAAATATGGAAAAGTAGTTCGAATAATGTCTTAAATGCCCCTAGCTAATGAAAAATTGAATCCTAAATACAATTATTCAAGAAACTACAAATACCCTATAATTAAAATCAAACTCTCAACACATGATCATCACATCAAAATCAAACTTCCATCGGTTGCAGAAACTATTGGAGCTTCCAACTTGTCTTCTTCAAACCTTTCGAAGTCTTCATACTTGGATTTTCTTTTTGTCGACTCCTTTGACCGGAGACTTTAAGATTTTCGTCTTGCTTTCGACTAAACCCGTGAAAGTCGACTAACCCCGACTCCAATAGACGTTGAAACATTAGAACCTGCCACAAACCCACGACCAACGTCAGACGCCATCAAATGCTACTAAAAACACCCACGACTAAACCTCTAACATATTCCTCCATTGACCAACGTCTCTCTTCCTGTTGGAACTCCGAAAACCGTCACACCACACTCTTCTCTATCGATCTTTTTTGTAGAAAAAACTTTCTACTATGTTTTTTCAACTTGCGGTTGCCCCTCTTCCTATTTTTTATGTTTCTTTTCTTTTCTCTAATTTAATTTAAAAGACATAAGGAAGAAGATTCAATTAATTGCAAAAACTTCATTGAGGTATATTTAAGGTCATTTAAGAATTTGTAATAATTACCAACATTATTAATAAATTGTTTAAAATATAACAAACCCATAATCTATATTTGCATCATTATAATGTACAAAATTTGAATTCAAAATAACAATCGCGTATTATGTATTATTTATGAAATTATGGTTAAATCAGTAAAATTTGGATATGAAAATGTTGTAAATGAAATTTGTTATTTTAGCACTATTTTAGGGATGATAATCTACCTCAAATTTAAGTTTAGTTTCTTTAGCATAATTTTAGGGATTCAAACTAACTATTTAAAATTAAGGTGTAAAAATTGGATTTAAAAATAAGGTTAAAAATTGAGATAAATATATATTTCTAAACTCAAAAAGTTAATGATTATCAAATATGTATTAGTATTTTTTATGTCTATTTTTTATAAATAGTTTGAAGAATAAAAAAATGCGAAATATGTGAATTTATCTTTGTGTTGTTATAGGGATACGAGGTAAAATTTGAATTCAAATTGACGATTTTAGGAGATGATATAAATTGTAGATTCAAATTGTTATTAAAATTTTGTAATATGTATTATTTAATAAATTTTAGATGAATAATATGAAATATAAAAAATTGTGAACTAATTGATTTAAATCTTAGTAATTAAGGAATGTTGAAACTAAAACCATATCTTTAGGGGATGTTGGTGAGATCTGAGAATATTTTTTGATTTAGTTAAGATTTAACAAAAGTGAATGTGTTTACAAATACAGTGCATTCGTATTCTGTGATATTTTGTTTGATTTTTTTACTTATACAAATACACTGAATTTGTATGCGAGGAATTGCCCTTTGTAAAAGGTATAGTCAGACAAAAGAAATTGAAAAAAAAATATTCAAAAGATGATTTTGCCATAAATTAAAATATTTTTTAGATTTGCTATTTTTCTATTTACAATCCAATATTTTTTTAATTTGACGGTTAATTTTGACGAAAATAGTAAATTGAAACTAATCGCATATTTTTAGAGATTGTTGGAACAATATAATATTTTTTTGATTTAGTTAAACATTATCATAAGTGAATGTGTTTACAAATACACTGTATTCGTGATATGTGATATTTTGTTTGATTTTTTTTTTTTATCTCAATAAATACGATGTATTTGTATATGGACAATTATCATCCGTAGATGACTAAATTCGAGCCAAAAAATGAAAAAAAAAATCATGACAGTTAGTTTTATCATAAATCAAAATAATTTAATAATTTAATAATTTCTTTTTTCTATCCATAAATTTGCTATTTTGCACGATAAATTTGCTATTTTGCACGATTTTCCCTTCTATTAAAATAGAGTTGAGGGCAGGCTAATTTAAGTTTAAGCCCATGAAGAGAAAGTTGGGTGGGCTGAATATGAAATAGGCCTAGGCCATGTAAAAGTGTGGGGAAATCAAAGTGACTATATAGCAAGGTTTAAGGATAGAGATAAGACAAAATTTCCCAACATAGTTTGATTCACTATATTCTTTTGTATAACCTTAAAATTCAGAATTATAAATGGAAAATATTTTCGTTTCTTAATAATAATAATAATAATAATAATAATAATAATAATAATAATAATAATAATAATAATAATAATAATAATAATAATAATAATAATAATAATAATAATAATAATAATAATAATAATAATAATAATAATAATAATAATAATAATAATAATAATAATAATAATAATAATAATAATAATAATAATAATAATAATAATAATAATAATAATAATAATAATAATAATAATAATAATAATAATAATAATAATAATAATAATAATAATAATAATAATAATAATAATAATAATAATAATAATAATAATAATAATAATAATAATAATAATAATAATAATAATAATAATAATAATAATAATAATAATAATAATAATAATAATAATAATAATAATAATAATAATAATAATAATAATAATAATAATAATAATAATAATAATAATAATAATAATAATAATAATAATAATAATAATAATAATAATAATAATAATAATAATAATAATAATAATAATAATAATAATAATAATAATAATAATAATAATAATAATAATAATAATAATAATAATAATAATAATAATAATAATAATAATAAGATAATTGGGTGTGGTTGATGGATAAGGAAAGGAACAAAACGAAAAAGAAAAAGGTAATCCATTAGAATTGGATCCCAAGGCAAATGAACCCCACGTGTGGTACTTTCAAACACGTGGTATCAGATAATAGGGTCCAACTCAAACTTATTATTATTATTATTATTATTATTAGGTTGTGTATTATTATTATTATTATTATTATTATTATTATTATTATAAAAAAGAAAGCTGAAATAGATACAATGGGCTCTTTCGTCTTTCCACATTTTCATATCCTTCACCCACAGCTTTCCTATCACTATTCCTTCTTTTTATATTTCCAACTTCCCATCCCTTTACCATTTTTCATATTTTGCAATTTGCTTCGCATCTCCCAATATAACACTCCCCAAAACCTCGGAGACTATTTCATTTTCAACCTTTCTTTTTTACTTTTATGGTAACTTGTTCAACATTTACCATTCTATTTACTTCACCTCTAGAAATCATTTTTTACGATTTATGCTTTTAAATTTACTACACAACACTCTCTTACCATCTTCAAATTATATTCTTACTTACTTCATTTTCAAATTTATGTTAATATTAGATGGAATTAGAGTATTTTTTTCTTGATCCTCTTCCACTGTCGTGTTTGTTTATCCATAATGCATAAAACTGACTTTCTAAATTTTATTTATAAAAACATAATTTTTAAGAATTTAATTTTGTTTGTTTTGTCATCCAACAGCATCTTTATTAGTTTATTATATACATTAATTCTGGAAAGCATAGCAGAGATTCTAGCGTTTTGAACATGTATAATAATTTTATATTTTAAGATACCTATGTATGTGTTAATCAAAACATTTTTTTTATTACCTAAAAGAAAAATCAGAAGATTTTTTTTTTATGTTTTAAGATTCTCATCACGTTTTTCCTTCTTTATTTTTTTTTTTAACTGGAATACATACATACATACATATATAGTTTAATATATATTTATGAATGGCTTTGGTAAATATACAAAATGGTCTTAAAATTTTTAGGTACATCTTAATTTTTTACAATTTAATATATCAATCAATTATTATACATGCTTAACAAGCTTTACCTTTAAATATTTTTGTTGATTTCTTAAAAAACAATTTCATTAACATACGTGTCTAGATGAAGAATTAGAATTTTTAATTTTGGGATCTATTAGTATAAACTTTATGTCATTTGAACCATACACAATTTTTTTACATAGGAATTAATATTAGAATCTTAAACTACTTCCATGTTGTGGAAATTTTTAACTATTCATCCTTTAATCAAATCAACTGAACTTATCACATTTTCTACTGGAGATTGATTATATTTACCAACTAAAACAACCTCACGGAAAACAATTACTAAAATTGAAATGTTTCTTGAAATATATTTTTTTGAAAAGTATAAAGATTAACCTTATTACAATGTAGTATGATGGATTAAAAAAAAAATAATAATAAATTGAGGGGAAAAGAGAAGAGTAAAAGTGGAAACAAAAGAAAAAGACAAAAAACTTTTGGATCGGCGATTCGTTGATTGGTACCCGAGGAAACGGAGATATTAGGTAGAATTTATATAAAGCGAATAAATGCTGACTAGGATTGAAACACGACGTCAATGACTCGATATATATATATATATATATATATATATATATATATATATATATATAATATATATATATATATATATTTTACAAAACCAAAAGGAAAAGAAAAAAGAAAAAGAATAAAATCAAAAAGAGAGAAAAGAAAGAAGATCTTTTCAAGGCCACAAACAAACTTGTGGCTGAGAATCATCCACTACTGCTTACGTGTCATTTCACCCCATCCAAACCATTTTCCTTTTTTTTTTTTTTCTTTTTTAAAAAACGAACCCAATACCATCATCGATTACGTCGTCGTTTTGATTTCTATATTCATTTTCCATTTGTATAAATAGTTTTAGATTTAATATAAATCTGGTTATTCAAAAAGGAAAAAAAGGAACGCCAATTTAATTTTTCCAAGAAATTAACATCGTAGTTAGAATGAGTAGATTTGGTATTGAAGTTAGAAATAATGTAAAAGTAATTTAAGAGTAGGATATTTATATTTAATATATAATAATAATAGGAAGAAATAAAAATAGGAAAAAAGGGAAAAAGCGGAGTTTCTCATAGTCGGATGTAAAATTTCTCCACGCTGACACTTCACTCGTGTCAGATCTCTCTCTCTCTCTCTCTCTCTCTCTCTTTTGGATTTGGTTTCCAAATGAAAAATTAAAATAGCAAAATATTGAGAAAAAAAATTAAAAAGAAAACAGAAAAAACAGGGCAGAAATGTCGGAGCCAAAAGATCCGGCGATCAAGCTCTTTGGGAAGACGATTCCTCTACCGGAGCCTTCTCCGGCCACTCCTCACCTTCCCACTTCTTCTTTACATATTCCCACACCCGCTGACCATACCACTGCCGTTGCTAATCATGACCACGATTCTTCTTCTTCAACCTTGTCTCCGGAAGCTAATATCGATGTCGATGGTGAAGATCTGGAAGTCGATAAGGTATTCAGTTTTCTTTAATCGGTTCTTCTTTTTTTCAGGTACTCATTTGCTTTATTGGCAATAACTTTGTTGGGTTTTTATTGGTTCTATTCATTTTGTTGACTTGATAGATGTTCATCTGTTCGTTCTCGGAAATTAGGTTTCTTCTTTGATTGTCTTGATTTCTGTTGATTGGTGGGTTTTGTGAGATATTTTTCTGATTCTGTTTATGAATATTTTGGATTTTGATTTTTGTACTCAGATTTACCAATTTGGAAAGCTTGTTATGTTTACTTAATTTAGTGATGCTGGTACTTTTTTGCTGTAATTTCCATAATTGAGTATGAAGGTTTTTTAGAAATGTTGTTTTGATTCTTTCAGAATTTGGGTTTAGGTTATTGAGTTTGTCAGGAGTTTCTAGAGACGTCTTTTGGAGGTTTAGGTTTGTTGCTTAAATTCAGTAATGTTGTTTTCATGTGTTCATAAAGAATTTCGTTTGGTATTTGTGTTTTGGTGTGTATTAGGATGCTATAAGCGAGAAATCAGGTGGAACTAAGCTGGAAGATAGAGATGGAGATGGAGATGGAGATGGAGGGTTGTCTGTTTCGACTGAAGAGTTCACGAATTCAGATACTTCTGTAGTGAAAACAGAGAATTCTAAAGTACTTTCTGGCGAGGAAAGTAATCCATCCAGTACTACAAAGACTGATGAACAGAACGAAACAAGTAATTCGCAAGAGAAGACTCTCAAGAAACCCGACAAGATACTTCCATGCCCTCGCTGTAATAGTATGGATACCAAGTTCTGCTACTATAATAATTACAATGTTAATCAACCACGCCACTTTTGTAAGAACTGTCAAAGGTATTGGACTGCTGGGGGGACAATGAGGAACGTTCCTGTGGGTGCAGGACGTCGTAAGAACAAAAGCTCCGCTTCTCACCATCGTCAGATTATTGTTTCGGAAGCGCTTCAGCATGCTCGAACTGATGTTCCTAATGGTATTCATCATTCTACCCTCAAACCTAATGGAAATGTATTGGCATTTGGTTCAGATGCCCCTCTTTGTGAATCAATGGCTTCCATTTTAAACATTGCTGATAAAACAAGGCAGAATAGTACTAGAAATGGCTTTCAAAAACCTGAAGCTCTGAAAATTCCTGTGGCTTATGAGAATGGTGAAAATGATGATCAATCTCAGGAATCTGCTCCAACTCCATTTATAAATAATGAAGAAGGCAAAACTGGGCCACAAGATCAAGTTATTCATAATTGTCAAGGCTTTTTACCTTCTCACGTTCCATTCTTTCCTGGGACTCCTTGGCCTTACCCTTGGAATTCACCACAATGGAGCTCTCCTGTTCCGCCTCCTACTTTCTATCCACCTGGCATTCCTATGCCGTTCTATCCGACCGCCCCATTTTGGGGTTGTACGGTTCCTGGCGCCTGGCCCATTCCATGGGTTTCCCAGCCGCCACCTCTAAGCCCTGT